>NC_082692.2:22546317-22846317 GCF_949987515.2 Delphinus delphis | reverse complement strand
TTGTTTGCTTTTAATTTTTCTCCATTAACTATAAAAATGAAAACAAAATTGTGGTTAAATTTATCAGTCTACTCCTTTCTTTTATTGGACCATTTTATTCTTTTAGCCAGCTTAGAACATCCTCTTTTCAGATAATAGAAAATATTTGGATTTTTGTTACATTAGATGTTTTACATGTATGTATTTTCCCAAATAATCATTTCTCCCAAACTGTTTATTGAATTATATTATTCTTCAGTTGTTTAGCGATGGCACCTTTCTGCTGGTTTTTATTTCCTAATTGCTGTTTTCTTTTAATGAACATTATATGTTCAGTCATCTCTTGGAGGATACTGAAGCGTCTTTCTTGTTGTTCTGTTCTTTTCACTTCATCCGGCATGAATCTGTCTCTGGAGTGTTGGTGTTGCTGGCTGCCTTCCTCAGTGTTACTTTTTGTGTATTTTGGAATTTTAGTTTCCAGGTTAATTTCCAGGTTTTCTCCCTCTCATCTCTGGTTCCCTAGACCAGCAGAAGATGGGCTTCCAAGACTGCCCTCCATTCCTCCAATACCTCCTTCTTCAACCCAACCCCTCTCTCTCCACAAATAGCCCTTCCCTTTACCTTCTCTCAAAGTTTTTCACCTCCCCATGTCTGGTCTGCACTGGCCTGACCCCTCTTACCCCAGGATTAACAGATCCCTGGCCTCCTCTTATATTTTTGAAGTTATCACAGTGGCCTGTCCAGTCTCTTAACCAGTTTTGCTGCAGGGAATGGAAAGTTTGGAAACCATGGTGTGGGATGGGGGAGGTACCATAAGTGTTTTCCTTTGGTTGTCGCTGAGTGTAAAAAAAAAAAAAAAAAATCAGACACTTGCAGCACAGTAAGGGTTAACCTCCAGCCCTGGGCCCCAGTGGATCCCTGTAGCAGCATGGTGAGGAGGGGTGGTGCTGCCCTAGGTAAGGCCGGCTGTCCGGCTGTCAGCGTCTATTTGCCTGAAGGTTGACAGGTTTCATGCACAGAACTCACCCAGGCAGAAGCAGTAGCCAAGTACAATGAACTTGACCCAATAATAACAAAGTCTTGAACATTAAATTTTAAGTGCCTTTTGTGGCTCTGTGAGTGTGTGTGTGTGTGTGTGTGTGTGTGTGTGTGTGTGTGTGTTTGGTTTGGTTTTTGGTCTTGCATCAGGCTGTAAACTCCTTGGTTGCAGAGACCACATTTATCTTGTTCACCGTGTGACTAGCATGGAAGAGGAATTCAGGAAATACCTGTTGACTAAAGGAGTAAGTGGATGTTGTTTGCCACCATCCCTAGTCCAGTCCTGCCTCCATCCCAGTCAGGAAGAAGGCTGAATGTCAATCCAGAAGCTGTGGTCCTACAAGCTCTGCAAGACCTTGGGGCCTACAGGCATTGCTTGGATGCCCCAGTAATGAAATGGATCACAAAAGAGAGGAAAGGCATCTGACCACTGGGCAGAGACACCCCCACACCCTGCAGATTTGGTGTCTCGAGGGTTCCAGTTCAGTGCGTGTGATGCTCAGCAGGAGATGGAGACAGTTACAATATCCCTGGATGGCTAAATTTATGAGCACACGTGAGACTTCCCTCAGATCCCCAGAAATACTTCGGCAGAGAAGGGGACTTTGCAGGGGTTGGGAAGAGACGCTAAAATTTGGGTTATTACCTTAAGATGACCCCATCTGCATGTCCTTGCAGGCTAGTGAGACCCAGGGAAACTCAGGTTACATTTTTGAACTAACCTTGAGATACTACTTGCACCACAGACTAATTACTACAGCTGGGGTGAGAGCCCCTTGTTCTGTTGGGGATAGTGGCAGTGACAGTGGCTCCGGTGGAGTCACTGCAGGTGGCCTTGGGTAAGGTAGACTGGAAGTTCAAACAGAAGGAGAATAGAATGCAGTTTCACTAGAGCTTCTGGGCATGTTAATTCCTCTGTGATGCCCTGGAAGATATGAGGTAAGTGGGTGAGGTTGGTATTTGGAAAGCAAACAGACAAGACAAATGAGCTCTTATTCAAGAGAAATGACTTCTAAAGAGTTTGAATCTCTTTCTCAAGAGGAGAATCATGAGGGAAGGTGCCAGAGCACCTTTACAGTGCCAAGCCTGGGAATGTCCCCATAAAGGTGGGACCATAGATGGGAGTAGGAACAGGGTAGCTATTCAGCCTCTTGAGGAAATCTGAGGCAGGCATTTCTTTCCCTTCAAGCCCAGGGAAAGGGGCTTCATAGTATCCTTCAGAGAGTTTACTGTGTGTTCCCTGCAGTGTGGAGGACTGGGAGAGCTGGTGGCTGGCTCATTCTGAAAATCAAAAACCAAATTGGCTAGCTGCCCTGATGGTGGAACAAGAGAGGCTGCTGGGCTGAGAGGCTGCCAGCCTTCCCAGATACCAGCACTGGATTTATGATATTTCCTGTGGACCAGATGTGGGGCCTGACACAGGGTGATGTTAGATCCTGTCCAAAAGTGTCACCTGGAGGGATTGGTGAGCTTAATAGAGTCCTGCCAGACTTGTAGAGGCTGGAGAAAGAAATATAGTTGACTAGCCTAAGCAGGGCATTTGACCACATGGAACAATCAGGGAGTGAGAAATCTTAGCAAAGGGAAGGAGTTGTCTCCAAAAGTATCCACAAAAGTGCCTAATGAAAGGAAGGATCACCTATTCCTAAAAACCCAGGGATGACTTATGCCATCTCACAGGAGCTCTAGCCAAATAAATCCTCCCCTGGCACCTTTCGGCCTCTCCCTCTCACCACTCCAACCCTGTTGGGGTCCAAGGTCCAAGCTGAGTTAGCAAGATGATGGAGGAAAGACAGAAGCACACATAAAAGATGACCTGTATAGTAAGTATACAGGAGCAGCTGCTGGGGGAAAAAACTCTATGTTAAAAAGAGACAAAAGTTAAAGTATTTCTCATGGAATAGTTCCAGCATAAGGACTCCTGGGCTGGATATGGTAATTCCACTATGTTGGGGACCCTGGGTCCTTCTGTCTTGCTGTTTTGCCCTTCCCTGGAATGCTGCTCTCACCTGAAATGTTGAAATGACCCATCACCACATCTGCTGGGTCCTTATTCCAGCCAGCAGAAAGAGGGAAACGGGAATTGGAGCACCATCCCAGCCATCCAGAGCATTATCAAAAAGTTCCTCATTCACTTCACTCAGACCCTTCTGCCGAAGTTAGTCACATGGTCACACATAGCTTCAAGGGATGCTGGGAAATGTAGTCTTTATTCAGGGTGGCTACAAGTCCACTAAAAATTTGGGAGTTTTATTAGTAAGGAAGAAGAGGTGAATGAATATTGGGAGACAACAACAGTTTCTGCGACAAAGCAAGAAATGGGAAGTGAGAGATCACTGCACACTTCAATTCCCAGTGAAGGCAGCTGGTCTGTATATGGCACAAAGAAAGGGAAGAAGCCTTGTGTTTAAATAAAGTTTGAAGTTTTACCATTACATGAAACCAGACCATTTAATTACTAAACTTTTGGGGAAATTAGACCAGGTGAGCTTGGATTACATACAATGACCAGAAGGTCATGGAACCTGTTTTAAATGTCCATCAAGGAGCAGAAGGAGAATGGGTCCCACAAAATGGGCTTAAAGGGACAAAGAGAAATGAAAATAAAATTGCTTCCTGATCTCACCTTCTATTAGTTAGAGTAGGCTAGGCTGTGGTAATTAAAACACACACACACAAGTTTCAGCCTTCACATAATACAAGTTTATTTCTTATATAACACTGCTGAGAAGGTTTGCATTCCAAGAGCAGCTCTCCTCCTCATGGTCTATCAGGAACTTGGATTGATAGTGGCTTTGCCAATTTCAATTTATGGCTTCCAAGGTCACCTTTGGTGTCAAGCTGCCAATCAGCCAGAAGAAGGGGGAAGAGAAAGGAGGAGGAACATGGGAGCTTTTTAATAGACCAGGCCTGGAGTTTGGTATGTACACTTCTGCTCACATTCCACTGGAGGTAACTTGGTCTCCGTTGGAGATACCTTGGTCATGTGACCAAACCTGTTTGGAAGGGTGTCTGGGAAATGTAGTGTGTGTATCCCAAGAAGAGAGGAGTTTGGTGTGTAGCTGGTGGTCTCCACCATTATGCCCCATGATTTTTCTTACTCAGTTTATAGTTGTACCAATGCAATGGTTATAATGAGTCACCAAAAATCCAAAGCCTTTGGACCAAAGATGATTTCTCGTAGTCTTGTGCCAGGTCTAGAGAATTAGCCATTTAATATGCTGGCTGGAACTTTCCTCTGATACACTGGAGGAATAACAGAGTCATGAAAGGAGAAAGAGAAGGAGGCTGATACAAAGCTTATAGGTCCTGCACCAGCAATATCCCTGGCATCCATGCAGACTGGGCTCTGGGGCAGGATGCTTGGGGTGGCACCTACACAGGGTTTAGACTTGTGGAGAGCTCCAGAACCATGCCAGTAAGTTTCATAGCAAATGTTAGAATGCAAAGGAGAATATTCATGTGTAAGTGTTAGAGATCTCCCTCAGGGGGTCACATGAAGAGACGGCAGTTCCGGCTCACCCCCTCAAGTCAGGAGCAGTGGACTGGAGCAGTCCACCCATCTCCCATGATTAGTGACACCAAGGAAGAGAGAACAAAAAGAGGAAGCCTAGAACATTTGCAAGAATGATCAGGAACTTGGCCCAGGGGTGTAGTGCTCAGTAAGGCTGAGGACCCTCAGAGCAGCATCCAGGCAGCGGCTTTAAAGTCTGCCACTACTGTATAGCACAGGGAACTCTATTCAGTGCTCTGTGGTGACCTAAATGAGAAGGAAATCCAAAAAGAGGGGATATATGTATATGTATAGCTGATTCACTTTGCTGTACGTATAAACTAACACAATATTGTAAAGCAACTATACCCCAATAAAAAGAAAAATAAGTAAAAATCTATGTCAAGGAAGAAAAAAAAGTCTGCCATGACTAATGGGGCATCAGCCCCACTAGGGGAGCACTGGACCCACTGTCTAATTACTGTTGTGGTCAGGCTTTTCCTGGCAAAGTGAAACAATGCCATGAACAACTCCCAGTGACAGAGAAAATAATGATCTGCTGAGAGATACGGAAATACCAGACGGCCATTAGTAGGAGCCACCAGGATCTTTTTAGGATCAAGCATCATGGCCATCACCAAATACTAGGGGCGCGGGAAATTGTGACCCAATGATACGGGTTTTATGAAACAGCCCCCCACCCCAAGCGCCCAGAACTCTTCAGAGTCTTCCCCTGGTGACTCTAAGGGAGCCACAGCCCAGCAGCAGGAGTGTGAGTGGGGCTCACCCTGCCTCTGTAGCTCCAAACCAGCTTTCCCCCCTCATGAATGATGCTCCGATGGCCTGTGGATATAGTGGCACAAGCCACAGACTGTTCAGAGCAACCATCCTCCCATCTTCCATTTTGTTCCCAAATTGCTCCTCTCCTGGTTGGTCCTGACTGAGCTCCTTCTACCATCCTAGACTTGCATGGGAACTCGGGCTCCCTGGCTTGGCTCTCAGCTCTCTCCCAGGCCTTATCTGGGGCCCACCCTTCCAGCCCTTCCAACTTCCATTGTCTAGGGTAAGATACCCCTTCTAGTCAGCCCCTGAGGACTGGCTCAAGTCTAGACTGGTACTTCAACCATCCTCCAAAGGTGGAGGATGCAGCAGTAGTCTTCTGCATTTCTCAGGACAGCCTCAAGCCCCTCAGGCATGAGGAAGAAGCTCAGGGCAGGTAGGATTGGGCAACCCATGCCAACCCTGGGCAACCCCAATGTTTCCCAGTGGGAGAAATGAAGGACTTGAGATGGGACTGCAAAGCATAAAGGGGCAAGGCTCTAGTAATGGAAACACCTGGCCTTGTCAATGGGGTGTGCTTCCTCTGAAGCAGCCTGTTAGGTAAGTAGGTAGAAACCAGCAAGAGCAGCCTTCCCTCTACCCACGTGCATTGAGCCACCACTTGGACCAATTTGTCGTACAAAAATTGGTCAATCCTTCCTGAAATTTCAGTTGTCCAGGTTGGAGTCCCGAGCTGACAGCAAAATTCTAGATCGTAGTGACTGGTTGGCATCTTCTCCCGCCTGATGGCTAAATTCCACTAGACACCCAATGCAATTCTTGGTGGGATTTGGGTACCAGATAATTCCCATGCCCATTTTGGGGTTTTTTTTTTAGCTTCTATATTTAGCTACCAAGCCAGAAACAAACACACCGTGTTCTCAGCTTCACCTGAGCATGACAAGGTCCAGGTACACAAAAAATGTCCTGTTGCTTTAAGAAGCTGGCAGCTTTATCAGACTGCTCGCAGAACACCTGGGAGAGCCTTGGAGGCAAGGACTATATCTCCAGGGTAGTCTTTTGAGCCAGCAGGGCTCACATCTCCACCCTTGACTCAACCAACTGGCTGCTTAGGACTCTATAACCAAAGAGCAGTTTATGAACCCAAAGAGTGCATAATTTCCTTAATTTGTGGGCTCATAGATGTCACCTCTCAGACTCCTGTCTCTTCTTATTGTGAGTTACCCTTGTGATCCGGACCTGGAGCATCTCTGAAATGGCATCTACTTTCCACTACTCTGCCCTTTGGCTATTCTTTTTTTTTTTTAATATATATATATATATTTATTTATTTATTATTTTTGGCTTCACTGGGTCTTCGTTGCTGCGCGGGCTTTCCCTAGTTGCAGCGAGCGGGGGCTACTCTTCGTTGCGGTGCACGGGCTTCTCATTGCGGTGGCTTCTCTTGTTGCGGAGCACAGGCTCTAGGCACGCGGGCTCCAGTAGTTGTGGCTCGCAGGCTCTAGAGCGCAGGCTCAGTAGTTGTGGCGCACGGGCTTAGTTGCTTCGCAGCATGTGGGATCTTCCCAGACCAGGGCTCAAACCCGTATCCCCTGCAGTGGCAGTCAGATTCTTAACCACTGGACCACCAGGGAAGTCCCTATTCTTTTTTTTTTTTTTTTTTTTTTTGCGCCATTTCTTAGTTGCCGCATGCGGGATCTTTGTTGTGGCCGGCGGGATCTTCACTGCAGCGTGCGGGATCTTCGTTGCGGCATGCGAGATATAGTTCCCTGACCAGGGATAGAACCTGGGCCCCCAGCATTGGGAGCGTGGAGTCTTAACCACTGGACCACCAGGGAAATCCCTTGGCTATTCGTTTTAAAAAATATATTTATGAAGGTATAATTGACAAAAAATAAACTGCACAGATTTAAAGGGTGGACTTCAATAAGTTTTGTCAAATGTATACACCCGTGAAACCATCATCACAATCCCATAAAGTTTTCTCTTGTTCTGTGTAATTCCCTTTCTCCTCCCCCTCCCCACCCCCATTCCCAAACAACCACTGTCCTACTTACTGTCGCTATAGGTTAATAAGCATTTTCTAGACTTTGATATAAATGAAATCATAAGAAGGTACTTTGGGGGTAGATGGGATGTGGCTTCTTTCGCTCTGGCTGTCCACTTTTAAGAGACACCATTCCGATAAAAGACAGTTCATCTCAGAGAATCCTGCCAAGAGCTCAAGTCACTTGCCTGTGCAGTGACTAGGTGTTATGAATTCTGGTTAGGCTATATAATTTCTCTACAAGATACTAAGTCTACTTTCTGCTTAATAGATCTCTCTTAACCAACAAGAATAATTTGCACTCTTAAGTTTTTGCCAGAATACATAACCTTGAACATCACTCCCTCCCTCCCAATTCTTATCAGAAACTCAGTTAAGTGAAACAAAGTCCATGTAGGATTCTTCGAAGAGTATGTATTTCCTCCAGTTCTGTAGATTGTGTAATTACATTCACTGCCCTGTGAATTTGGATTGCATTGCTTTAAACCTTTATAGAATCTCTTATAGGAACTTCCCTGGTGGCGCAGGGGACACAGGTTTGATCCCTGATCTGGGAAGATCCCACATGCCGCGGAGCAACTAAGCCCCTGTGCCACAACTCCTGAGCCTGCGCTCTAGACCCTGCGAGCCACAACTACTGAAGCCCGCGAGCCTAGAGCCCGTGCTCAGTAACAAGAGAAGCCCCCGCAATAAGAAGCCCCAGCACTACAACCAAGAGTAGCCCCCGCTCGCCGCAACTAGAGAAAGCCCGCATGCAGCCAAAAATAAATAAATAAATTTATTTTTTAAAAAAAGAATCTCTTATAATGAATTGCGCTTTAGCATTATGCTGTCAGCTTGCAGGGACTCAATATGAGTTGGGTATAATGTTGAAGAATTTATAAATGAAATGGTACAATGTTTGGAATTTGTTTTAAAGGATACCCAGGGGGGAAAATGTGGTCTGGGTAGATTAAATGAGTATGACCAAATTTTGTCAGTTGTTGAAGCTTTGCGACAGATACAAGAAGACTCACTATGCTCTTCTCATTACTTTTGTGTAGGTTTGAAAATTATCATTGTAAGCAGAGTTTTTTTTTTTTAACACAGCTCGTCTCAGGACTTAATGAAGCTCAGATTCTTTATGTCTTGGCACAGAAGGAATTCAGCGAGAGGCAAAGTGATAGGTAAGTAGATTTATTAATATTTTTTGTAAAGCATCTGCAGGAAAATGGGGCACGAGAGGATGGTCATGTCCCAGGTCTCAGGCAAGTTCCTGGGAAGGGCCGCCAAGTGAGGGTCCTTGGCTTCGGGCAGGAAAGAATTCAAGTACAGAGCCATAGTAAAGTGAAAGCAGGGGTACACATTCCATAGACAGAATGCGGTCTGTCTCAGGAGGTGCGCATGGCCCGGAAATATGGGGTGCTTAGTTTTTATGGGCTGGGTAATTTCATTGGCTAATGAGTGGGAGGAATATTCCAGCTATTTGGAGAAGGCGCAGGGATTTCCAGGAATTGGGCCACTCTTTGGCCTTTTATGGTTGGCCTTGGAACTGTCATAGCACCTCTGGGTGTGTCATTTTGTTGCCAAAAGTGGGGTCCGGCTGGGCTGCTTGTCTCTCTAAAGCCAATACTAGAGGGGCAATGTTGATGGAAAGGAAAGTTTGCTTTATTTCGGAGGCTGACAACGAGGGCAGGGGGTTGAGGGGCAGACTCCTGCCCAAAGGCCAACCCCCTCCCCCATCAGTGGGCAAGAGCTTTTTTTTTTTTTTAAGCTTTACTTTTTTGGTAACTTTTCTCTTTTTTTCTTGTTGGTTAGGTAATGGTCTATCTTAAGAAACTTTTCAACAAACCAGCTTTTGGATTTTGTTAATATTCTCTATTATATAAGTTGTTGTTCTCTATTTCATCTTAGTGTTTCATTCTTTCTTGCTTCTTTGAGTTTGTTCTGTTGGTCTAAGTATTGCTTTAGCATGTCCAATTTCAGCCTGTTGTGTTTTCATTATCAGTCAGTTTTCAGTATCTTTTTTTTTTTCTTTTCATTTATTTATTTGGTCTTGCTGGGTCTTAGTTGCGGCATGTGAACTCTTAGTTGCAGCATGCATGTGGGATCTAGTTCCCTGACCAGGGATCGAACCCCGGCCCCCTGCATTGGGAGCTTAGAGTCTTAACTCCTGCACTGCCAGGGAAGTCCCGGCGAGAGCTTTTATAGGCAGAGGGAGGGGGCTACATGCAGAAACAGCACAGTCAGCTCTGACAATCATCTTGAAATTGGTCATGCGGTCGTCTAATCAGCGTCATCTTGATTTGTTTTAAATACAGTTAGCCTTCCGTTCCAGGGTGGGTTTGTTCCCATTTCTTTGAGGCCAGTTCTCGGAATTGTGGCCACTTATGTCATGGCTACAGTCTGGTCATTATGTAGTTAAATTCTTCTCCCTGGTGGGGTTTTCAGTATTTACAAGACAGCTCAAAGAATATGGCTCAGAATATTACCTATAGCCCTTGAGGAGGAACTAAAAGTCCTTGACTTTGCTTAATGACTAAACTATTATTGTTTTGTCCTGTTTGACTACTTTCCTTTGCTTCTTCATTTTTCTCACTTCTCTGATTAAACTTATTCTTTGGCTAAAGTTTTTCTACAGACAAAAGGCAGACTGAGGACATGGGGTAGGAGTGGGTGTGGGGGAAGGGCCATAGGGTCCTACTCCATTTAGCAGCCTAGTGTATTACAGTGAGCCTATAATGAGGCTCAAGGTCTACTGGAAGTTGAATCTTGCTGCCATCTTGGGCCTATTAGGTTCTAACCAATTTTTGTCATATCTTCAATGGCTATGTCATTCTTTTAAAGGTTGTGCTCTGTCCCCTTCCCTCCTGTCTCAACTACAGTATACTTTTGATGAGAAACTAAGGGTAATTTTAAGGCTTAAGTAAAATATTTATCTTAATCCAATGCCTAGCACCGAGTAATCACTTAGTAAACAACAGTCACTTATTGTATGATGATTTTATCAGAATTGATTTGTGTGTATTAGTAGCCTGACCTACTTGGAATTTGGAGGTTCCCTTTGATATTGGACTAAGAACAAAGGGGAAAAAATGTCTTCTTTTTGAGAGGTTAGTTATAGGAGGTTTTCTGGGAGCTGACTGGATATATAGAATTTCTGGAAGAAATTTTAAGGTTTCCAGAGTCCTGATCCAGAAGATGAAATTTTAGTATGAGATATTTTAACCAAGAATTCAAAGATAGCTTAATATTTTTAAATATATACAAATTTGTCACACCTGTAAGCCAAAGGAGATAAACCACATGATCATCTAGATTACTGATAGTTAATAAAATTGAACAAGTAATCCTATAAGTATATAAAAAAAGAATTCTTAGAACCTAAGAATAGAAAGATACTTCCTTATCATGCTTAAGAATCAACAAACAACATAACACATACTGAAACATTCCTATGATTAGGCAAATTTCCCACTATGGCCACTATCATTAACTATTATTTACACTTCCTAGGCAATCATATCCAATACAATAAGATAATATAAAATTAAAGAGCTTAAATATATATTGGATATATTGGAAAGGAGGAAAAGATCAAAGTATTCTTACTTGCAGACTTGATTATCTTCCTAAAAAATCAAAGAGTATCAACTGTAAAACTATTAAGGGCAGATACGTGGACAATTGCAAAATGACATATAAAAGCAATAGATTTTCTATTTATCAGCAACAGCCTGTTGGCATATATAATTAGAAAATTCACATTCACAATATTGATATAGAAAATACTTAAGAAACACACTCAAAAGAAACACATCCATTCACATCCCTGGAAAGAAGATTACAAATGTTTTTGAAGGACCATAAACATTAATGCAAATACCCCTAGTTCTTGAATGTGAATCCTCATTATTGTAAATATATCAATTTTCCCAAGTTATCTATGAATATAAGGCAATTACAATAATAATAGGATTTTTAATGTAATAAATGTTCAAGAGATTTTTTGGGGAAAAAAAAAGAATGAAAGGGTATCAGACCTACTAGATGTTAAAATGTAATGGAAAGACCCAATAATTAAAATCAAGTGTTGCTGGTACTAAAACAGCTTAATCAATGAAACAGAACGTAAAGCCCAGAAAGAGACCTAAGTTGTATATAAGAATTTGGTATATAAAAACTGAGGGCTGGGCTTCCCTGGTGGCGCAGTGGTTGGGAGTCCGCCTGCCGATGCAGGGACACGGGTTCGTGCCCCGGTCCGGGAGGATCCCACGTGCCGCGGAGCAGCTGGGCCCGTGGGCCATGGCCGCTGGACCTGCGCGTCCGGAGCCTGTTGCTCCGCAACGGGAGAGGCCGCAGCGGTGAGAGGCCCGCGTACCGCAAAAAAAAAAAAAAAAAATTGATAAACGGAAACCTCAATTAAAATAGTCAGGAGGCCAGAAGGGGGAGCTCTCACACCCTGTGACAATAGCAAAGCCCAACAGGAAAAAGAAAGACTTCCTCTTCTTCCCGGCAAGAGCTCAGCCAATGAGAGGCTGTCACAACTCAACCAATGACAAGCCACTGTACTTTGAACTCTCAATTCCTCCAGTGGACTGTTTACTATAGCCCTCCCAACTTCCTTTTCCCCTTTTTAAAAGAGGTTTTCCTCTCCTTCCTGTGCAGGGACTTGCTCTCCTCTTGCTGTGGTTACAGGCTCTGAATTGCAATTTTTTGCTGATCCAGAGTAAACTTACTTTTGCTGGAGAAGTACCTGGCAGTCTGTTTTAGGTCAACAGGTGTACGGTAAAATACGCATTTCAAGCTAGAGGGAAAAGAAAGCTTTATTACATTACATAAATGATACATTGGTTCTAACCATATGAAATACATTAATGATTAGGATTGTCTCTCTCTACTCAAAATCAATTCCATATGAATATAAATGTGGAATATGTTTAATGTGGAATTGTACAAGGGAGGAAGCCAACTTTACTATATGCTTCCTGGGTTAATCTTTAGTCTTGTTCCATCCCTAAGAGAAAGCAAAGGATAAGTAAATTGTGACAAATCTTTCGTTTTTGCATCTTGACATAGTCCTCAACTTCTCTCATCTTTTGTAATACTAATTCCTTTACAATGTCTGAGCCTTTATTACAACCAATTTCAATTCCTACAATAACTGGATGCTTGGATCCTATGCTTCCATGATAAGACACTGCACTTGGCTGATTTCTTTTCATAATGCACTTGCTAAATACTTAAGCTCTTGTGATAGATTTCTCAAGATATGTCAGGATTTCTCATCTCTATTTTATAATACAGTCATATCTCAGTAGCTGCAGGGGATTGGTTCCAGGACCCACAAGGAATACCAAAATCTGGCGATGCTCAAATCCCGTAGTCAGCTCTCTGTATTTGCCAGTTCCACATCTGCAAATTCAACCAACCTCTGGTGGTAAACATAGCACACGATCCGCAGTCGGTTGAATCCGCGGATGCAGAACTCGAAGATATGGAGGGCCAACTAAATTATATGTCCCTATTGTACAATAAAGAATTTGCCCTTTGTCCCTGGGTCCTGGAAAAGACCCCAATTCCTTGGCATTTCTTCAGTAATAGGAGTATCTTTATTATTCATGAGTCCCTTGGATCACACCTGAGTTCATGCCAATGAGATGACTTTGGATGAAAGGCTGGTCATCAGAAAAATCAACCATGTGATTAAAGGGTTGGGGCTTTGAGCCATGCCAACCTCCAGGGATGGAAGGGGACCTGGATATTGAATTCAATCATGGGGCCAATGATTCAATCAGTCATGCCTACAGAAGAAAACCCCGAACACTGAAGTTTGGTGGAGCTTCCTGGTTGGTGAGCACAAGGATGTGTGGGGAAGGTGATGCGCCCTGATTCCACAGGGAGAGCACATGGCAGCTCTGTGTTTAGGACCCTCCCAGGCTTTGCCCTATGTGTCTTTTCATTTGGCTGGTCCTCCTGATTTGTATCCTTTACTGTAATTGCAAGTATGACATTTTCCTGAGTTCTGTGAGTTGTTCTAGCAAATTATCAAACCTGAGGGGGTGTCATTGGAACTCCCCAGATGTGTAGTCATTTGGAGCAAGTGACCAAACTTGTGACTGGCATCTGAAGTGAGGGTTGTCTTGTTGAGGACTGTGCCCTTAACCTGGGAGTCTAATGCTAACTCCGGGTGACTAGTGTCAGAATTGTGCTGCAGTATTCCAGTCATTTGTGTTATTTCCTTGTCAGGGCATTGCTGGGATGCCCCCATCTGTGTGATCTCATAAAGGTTGGAGACAAAGGAAAGGCAGATTTACCCAAAGAAACAAATTCCAATGCTTTTTGTTACACATTCCTACATTTTTACAATTTCTTGCTTATTGATTCTCTGATTTTTGTTTCTCTGACTTTCCTAGATTATCTAGATTTTGGCAAATGCTAACAGTATAATTGCATAAGTTTAACCTATATGCCTTAAGGATACATTTCCTACTGCCTCCATTTTTTTCCGGAACTTCCTCCATTGTGTGTATGAGTGTGTGTGTGATATTCATTAACCTGAGTTTTCATCAGAAGTTTGCCATCTTGATGTTTCCTTTACCATGAACAAAACAATGAATGGATTCTGCGTAACAAATAAGCGAGTGACTATTGTACAATACAGATCCCTGCTACAGGCTCAAATATACATTGCTTAAATGCTCTGAATTGGAGAGAACATTCTACTTTCCCATTTTTATTTTGTGCTGGGAAAAACTGCTCCTCCCCTAGGCTGTATGGAACTGAGCTACAAATGCCTAGTACTACCCACCTACCAACAGATTTTCGTTGCTCTGGGGATTCTTATTATCACTGGGACATCCTATCTCTTTCATGCACTGCAGTACTTCTCAGCAATCGTCCCAGCCTGAGATAGTTCCTTTCTCAGTAGGGCTTCCTTTCTCGCCTCACAGGTGTCCTTTAGTTGATTCTCACCGTGGCTTTAGTTGACTGCTGGCTTCTTGCCACCTACCAGCCAGGACAGTGCAATGATGCAATTATCAGCCACATTTCCAATTTTATTTTAGCTCGTTCAGGAGCAAAGCGATCATAACCTCCAGCTCTTAGTGGGGGGTTTTAACTTCCTTATTTAATTTTATGGAAATGTTCATGAAAAGGAGCCAGGTCTGATCTATGTCCTCCTGATCAGAATTGAAGGCCACCCACCCTCTGCTACTGTATAATTATCTGCATTACATGAAAAAGGAAAGAATCTGTTTATATCCTGGAATCTTACTTCAAGGGGGTTCCCCTGATGGAAACTTGCTGAGTAATGCTTCTCCCCCAGGATGGCAGAGGACGGTGCTGACACCAGGTACCCTTATCATTGACATATGGCTTCATAGCATCTCCATCCCTCCTGCATTTCTTCTATTTGCCTGGTGTATAGTGTGGCCTCAGACATCCTGTTCCCTCCCAGACCCTCCAACTCATCCTACAGATATTGAATATCAGACCAAAATGGAAACATTGTCTTTAATCTAAGTTTTCGAAATAGTCATTAATTCCGAGAAAGAAAAAGTTTATCTAAGTGGACTCTAGGTCTGATGCATCAGCATGAGAGGCTGACCCAGGCATTCTCAACTGAGTCCTCTGATGGGGTTTTTACACCCTGGCTATTACCCTTTGTATTAATTTTGTATGTCAACTTGCCTGGGATAAGAGATGCCCAGATAGCAGCTACATTTCTGGGTGTGTGTTTCTAGGAGATATTAGCATTTGAATCAGTAGACTCAGTAAAGCAAATTGCCCTCCCCAATATTGGTAGGCATTATCCAATCTATTGAGGGCCTGAATAGAATGAAAAGAAGGAGGAGGGGCAAATTCATTCTCTGTTTGATCTGGGACATCCGTCTTCTCCTGCCCTTAGACACCTGCACTCCTGGTTCTTGGGCCTCCAGACTCAGACCAAATTACATCACCAGCTTTCCTGGTTCTCCAGCTGCAGACAGCAAATCATGGGACTTCTCAGCCTCCATAACTGTGCCATACATATATATATATATATATATATATATATATATATATACACACCAATACAGAATATATAGAGAGAATATATATATTTCTGTTTCTCTGGAACAGAGAATCCTGACTACTACACTCCTGAATCAGGTCATGTTATCTTAATGCCCACCACACACCCACAGCCCTGCGCAATCATCAGAAACTCCTGTCACTCTGGAGGAAAAGACGGAAATTCAGACTTATTAATCTGCTATAAAAGACTCCTTTAAAATATATATATGGCATCTCATCTCCAAAGTGAAAACAGCTCCTCCATTCCAGACAGGTGAGCCTTCTGCTGCTCACCACCTCCCGGCCTCCAAATTCTCCTGCTCCAGCCGCTTCGGGCTCACCCCCACCCCCAGCCATGCATAAACTGCTGTGGGGAATCAGTTCTGCCTTGTATTTTAACGCTAATTGATTAGAGTTCTTTATATCATATATAAGACAACTTTTTTTTTTTTTTTTTACAATAAGGAATTCATTTAAATGAACAAATCTTGTGACCAGTCGGAGGAGTAGGCCAAACAAGAGAGGAAGCAGCCTCTCTACTGCCAATGCCTTGGCTGAAAGGTACCCCAGCATAATAGGGTTCATTTGTATCCTAAACAATACAACAGAGAGCCTACTGGAGGGGGATGGAGTCTACCAAAGACATGGCTGTGATGGAGGCCTTTCTTTTCCTTTTAATATTTCAACTTTTATTCAAGAAGGCTTGGACTTTCTGTTTACAAAATATTTTAATTTTGTTTTATTAAATATTAAATAAATGCAAATATTTATACAAATATTTCATAAAAGATATTTAAGCTTAGAAAGTAATGATACAAAGAGTGACAAAATAACATTATTTTTTTTTAACCTGAGGTCAATTCCATCTAAAACAATTCAAGCCACCTGTAGCTATTGATTTTATTGCAATAACCAACAGAGACCATGGTTACTCAACCTACCACCCCTGGCAGAAATCTTTCATAACTGTGATGATAGTGAAGGAAATATAAAAACGGCCAACCTCTTGAAAAGATGGAGCTAATTAAGGGGTCTGATGTGAAAGAAAGGTCTGAGGATGTTCTTAGGGAAATGCAGGAAGGAGAATTAGTCCAAGTGCATACATGTTAAGCTTACATGAATCTTTCATCGGTTGGGAAAAATTCAAAAGTTTGACATCCCACTGTGTGAGTGAGGCCAGGAAGAAACAGACGCCTCCATATATCGCTAGCAACAGTGCAAACAGCACAATCCTGTGCGGCAGAACCTACAGTATGTACCAGAATTAGAAATGCATTTACCCTTCGACCCAGAAGACCCCTTCTGGGAATCCATCCCATAGATTTGCCCACACAAACGTAAACTTGCTTAGGTATAAGATTATTCATTGTGGCATTATCTGTAATAATAACTAACCAAAAACAACCCAAGTGTTTAGCAATGGGGGACTTATTAAACAGCCAGCTCTGGTATATCTACCAATGGAATACTGTCAAAAAAACAGAGGAAGAGTTTTATGTGCTCTGGCATGGAAGGATATCCAGAGTAAGTAGTTAAAATTTTAAGAGGAAGGAGCAGAATATGTATAATATGCTTTTTTGAGTAAGAAAGGAAAAAATAAAGGTACATTTGCATAAAGAAACATCAGAAGGATAAATACATCACTATTATTATTATTATTATTTTGCGATACGCGGGCCTCTCACTGTTGTGGCCTCTCCGGTTGCTGAGCACAGGCTCCGGACGTGCAGGCTCAGTGTCTAGGGCTCATGGGCCCAGCCGCTCTGCGGCATGTGGGATCTTCCCGGACCGGGGCACGAACCTGTGTCCCCTGCCTCGGCAGGCGGACTCTCAACCACTGCGCCACCAGGGAAGCCCCACTTCACTATTCTAATAAAAATGGTTACTTTCAGGGGCAAAGTGAGAGAAAACAGAGGGTGGGAACGGAGTGAGAGTGACATTTCTCATGTACCTTTTGATGTAATTTTCATTTTAAACTATATAAATGTAATAGCTACTAAAAAGATTAGAAATTTTAAAAATCCATACATGATTTGTTAAAATCAAAGAATACAGAGAGCAGATATTCAGTAAGTGAGAAATAAAGAACATGCGTCAACAATATTTGGGGTTTATTTTTCTGAGCAAGCCCCTCCTCTGTTTCCATGCCCTTCTTTTTATTTAAAAAGAAAAAAAAAATCCAAACCTTGGAGATATTTCACGAAAATCCTGCCAAGGAAAATACCAACAGTTCAATGGGCACGGGAGCCCACAATGCAATAAAGAGAAAGCCATTAAATGTTCCGGATGGCTTGAGAAGCATGTTACATTTATTATTTTGGGTTATAAAATGTGCATGAAATATCACATTTCTTATTTTTTTCTCAATTAAATGGAATCTGCTCTGTGTCCCAAACTGCCAGACTGGAAGGAAATTGAGCCCTGGTCATTAGTGGGGTTCCCTCCTCCCTTCATGAGACTATAAACTCTCAGGGGTTTATGCAGTGCCAGAAAAGCTGAGAGCAAGACAGGTCCTTACTAACTAGTGGTAGCTGTCAGCTCAGGCTGCTGTAACAGAATACCACAGACTAGGTGGCTTCAACAACAAACATCTCTTTATCACAGTTCTGGAGGCTGGGAAGTCCAAGATCGGGTGCTGGTAGATTCAGTGTCTGGTAAGAGTTCTCTTCATGGTTTGCAGATGACCCCCTTCTCACTGTGTCCTCACAAGATGGTGGGTGGCGGCGGGGGGACACACCTCTGGTCTCTTCTTCTTCTTTTAAGGGCTCCACCCTCATGACCTCATCTAAACTTAATTACCTCCCATCCATTACAATACCATTGCATTGGGGTTTCAGGTTTCAATATATGACTTTGAGGGTGACGCAAACATTCAGTCCATAGCAGCAGCCATTGTTTCTGTTGCTGACGCTGATTTCAGAGGCTGCTGTCAACCCTGGAGGCCTCTGGGTCAGGCCCAGCACTGCCCCTTACAGATGTCCATATCACTGACTGCAGAGTCTCCCCTGGGGACCCTGGCCTATATGGCCCAGCCTAGGAGAAACCATGCCTATCCTCTCTGGGCATTTGCTAGCAGTTGTTCAGCCTGGGTGTGCTCTGAGCAAAAATTAGGGGCCTGGGTCTCTACTACTCACTGGCGGGAGGGCACCAAATTTCCAGATCTCAGAGATTCTCAGTCTCTGCTCAGCACATGCTCACAGCCCACTTCTGTCTCTCTTAGCCTAGGTGTTTGCACATAATCCAAGTGCCAACACTCACCCACTCTCTCCATACCCAAAACAGAAGCTCAGAATTGAGAACAAGAGCTTCATAACTTTCTCAGTGAGGGAAATATACATAGAGCAACAAAAACAGAACAAAAAAATAATTCCACAATAAATTATCTTGCCACAAGCCTGGCAGCTAAAAGAATTCTAATGGAATGAAGAGCTGTCAAATGCCATAGCCACACTGGCAAAGTGAGTCAAGGAGATGGATTCTTACAGAGCCAAGGACACAAAGGCTGTGGTCCAGGTAGAAATTCAAATGTTCCAGTTACCTATTGCTTCATAACTACTCCAAACCTAGTGGCTTAAAACAGCAATCATTGCCTCATATCTCATGATTTTATCTGTCATTTCAGCAGTTCTACTCCTATCAGTGTCTACTGGGGTCACACTCAGTTGGCAGAGGGGCTGGTCCAAAGTGTCCAAGACAGCTTTCCTCACATTTCTGTCTCCTTGGTGGGGATAACCAGGCTCTGCTTATGGTGACCACAGTGCTGGGCATGGCTGCTCCAGCATGCAGCCTCAAGGGAATTCGGACTTCCTGCATGGCGGCTCACGGCTCCCAGAGAGTGTTCCAAGAGACAGGAAGTGGAAGTTGCCTAGGTCTGGAAACTGGCTCAGCATCACCTCCACCAATTTTTGTTGATCAAAAAGCCACAGAACCCACCCAGATTCAAGGAGACCCCACTTCTCAGTGGGAGAAGTGACCAAAAGGGTTTGTGACCATCTTTATTTAATCTCTAGCAGTGGATAGAATTAGTCCCCTTCCTCCAGGTGAGTCCAGGTGAGTTGAGACCTGCCACAGCAATGGCACCAGTGAAACTGGGGGCTCTGGAGATGATACCAAGAAGACCTCAGACTCGATCAGCAGTGTCTGCCAGGTTGATGTGAGCAGCCCACAGGTCTTGCCTCTGGCTTTACAGATGCTGATGCTCATATACAAGAGTCCAGCTAGTATTTTATGAAGGAGGCAGCAAATTGGGAGCTCACAGTAACACAAACCCCATCTAATCCCTTTTAGTTTTTGCAGGAGCTGAAAAATGCATGAGATAAATTTAGGATGCCATGAAACAGTTGATCAAAGAAAAATATTGATTCACAGAAGATGTCAGGAATGAAGGAGCTGAAAGTCCTTCATGATTTAAATTCTGCCCTGCCTCCCCTCCTCTTGATAAGACAAGAGCAAAGATCCTATTAGGAAGGCATGGAGCACCGTGGGCACTGAAATAATAGTAGACCATTCCCATCTCCTCACTCCATTCTGTAGTCTCATTTTTTGCACTTAAATCTCAAAAAATGTTTTACACAAATATAACATCCATACAGAAAGGCACACAAATCCCAATGAACTTTCACACAGAGCACATCTGTGCAAACAGCACCTAGATTAAGGAACAGAACATTCTCAGGATGCCAGGGGCCTCCCTCATGTCCCCTTTTAGTCACTACCCGCCCCTAAGGGTAAGCACTCTCCTGACCTCTGGAGTTGGGCTTTTTATAGATGTAATGGTACCCTGTGTGCCCTTGTGGGTCTGGCTTCTTCCACTCAACTTCTTGTCTGCAGCTTCACTGCATTGTCACATGGGGCTGTAGGATGGTTTGTTTTCTTCACCGAGAAGTGTCCCACTGCATGAATCTGCTACAACTTTCCCTCCCGCCCTCCTGCGGAAGGGTATTGGGGTGGTTTCCAGTGTAGGCTGCAGCGTGCTCCCTGGGGGATGTGGTGCATCTGTGTGGGGTGCAATCTGGACGCCCCCCATCTCCTGCCTCTGGCTGAGGCACAGGACTTCGCTGTGAGGTGACCGAGGCCCCGCCTTGCTGACAGCTCGTGCTGACATGATGCTTCCTTCTCAGGGGCTACAGGCCCAAAGAAGCACGACAGAGGTCTCCCTCTGACGCCACAAACCTTTCTGCCATTTCTGCCCCTTCCCCAGGGCCCAGCCCAAGGACCCCCGTCCTCTAGGACCCACAAATGTCCACAGCCTCAGTGAGTCCCCTCCGCCCTCCAGTCCAAGGGAATCCCTTCCCATCGGGTTAAGAAGGTGGCTCTTAGTGTCTAGGTGCCGGGCTTATGTCATGAATCCATTCATTTCCCTCAGGGGACTAGGCTTTGAAACTTAGGAGCCAGAGAGGACCAGCAGGCCATACCTCTCACCCTCTCTCTCCACTTCCATCCCTCCTTTCTCCCATCTCTTACCTACAATGTGGGCAGCACTATGTTGAACATGGTTCTTTTTCTAGAAGGGCCTGGCATTTTCTCAGCCTGCACCAGAGAATAAGAAGGCCCCCAAGACCCTGAAATTCCTTCCAACTTACTTGATGGCCTCTAATGGCAACACCCTCCAGTGTTGTGACCCAGGCAGGGAGCATGAGGTGCTCTACAGGGAGCTTTACAGTGGTGTTTGTGGCATTCAAGCTGGAAAGGCCCCCTTGACCTCACCTTTCCCCCTCAGCCTCTCTGCCTCACCCCGCTCTTCAGTCTCCCTCCTGTGGACCCGAAGCTTGGTCAGCACCGCCCTCCTCAGATGCGGCCACACTCTCTCCTCACCCGGCAGTGTCTTCCCTGAGCCTCCTTGAACCACTTGCAGCCCCACCTCCCATGTCCAGAGCACCCAAAGGGAACAGGAAGGATTTGCTGGCAGCCCGGCCTCTCCATCCTAGTGGAGGTACCCGCTGGAGGACGGTGCAGCCAATCTAGACGCCCCACACACAGACGCCACCTCTGTGCCCCTCTCCGCCCGCTGCCTGGGCCTCTGAAGCTTCAGGACAATCTCAGGACCTTGGTTGCCAGGTGAGGTGGACAGAGTGGCATCTGGGGAGTGAAGACACACATTACCCCTCCCGTTTCTCCCCAACCCCACACTGTGATTGTGACTACAGTGTTACATAACTACATCTGAAGCAAGACAGAACCTGAACCGTGGCAGGAGATGAGGTTGACTACATAAATTGCGAAAATGGAGGCATGATTCAATCCGTAAACTAAGTCATGTGTGTAGACACCAACATTCTGGAGGCTGAGCGCAGACCCAGACGCCCAAGATGTAGAGAGGGCTCCCCCTGGTGGCACTCCCAGAGGTTCCCCACAGAGCTGCAAGTCCCAGCTCAGGCCCAGAGCCCAAGCACAACCTGCTGTCTCAGGCTGGATTGGCAGACTTCAGTTGCTGCAGGGCCAAGTTAGGACTCGTGGCATTCTCTGTCCTGAGGTGACACCCCGTCCCAGGAAGAAAGGGTTTCTGGGGCAAACTTGCACGGGCACCTCAGGAGACGGTCTGGCCAAGCGGGGAGCCCAGTGTGTCTGGTGCTAGGGAAGCCTGCCCGTGTCTGCTCCTCAGCCCCACTGGGCCTGATCACAGGCCGAGCCTTTGGAAAGGGAGCCAGGGCCTCTGGGTGGGGCAGAGGCTGCTTCTCCCTACCCCTGAATTCATAGCCAAGAGAGCACTCAAGCCGCAGATCTGGTTCTGTTTATATCGCAAAAGAGGCACCACTTTGTACGCAGCTCCGTGTTTAGATCACCGTGCCCATGGCACTGAGAAATATTCTGGTGCAGCAGGAGAGGGGGCAGGAGCTGGGGCCATGTATTTGCCCTGCCTGCAGGCAGGGGTGCGTGTGGAATGTTGGACGAATTACTCATGGAGTCCTAAGGACATGGTGCATAATGCCCCAGATGCATCCTGGCTACCATATACACCAATATGTTGTGCAGGGATCCTACCACAGCTGAAACTTCTGGTTGTCCATCTAGGGACCATGTCAAGCCACCAATGTTTGCTCTCATATACTCCCTGGTACTGGATCTACCCTGGCTTGAGACCCCTGATGGCATGGTGGCATGGAGCTCTCAAAGAGAAACCTTCCTCCTGTTCCAGAGCAGCTACCCCAGGGCTCCTCTGATGCGCCCTCACATTGGGTGGGGGACAGTAGCACTTCCTCCACTCTCATCTCAGGTAATGGCTGTAGAGCCTCCTACCTGATCCAGCCTCAAGAAATCTATCAGGACGTGATTGGAGGAACTTGTGAGAGTGGCTTCCTAACTCATAGCAGAGAGCTACAATGAATGCTTGTACATAAAGACACAGGCACACGACTGAAACAGAATAGACAGCCTGAGGCTTCCCGTACAAAGCAATGGTGGATAAACTATTAGAGAAAATACAAAATCCATATTCAACAAGTGGAGAATATCACCATGGATATTCCCAAAAATTGAATATAAATGCAAAAGATGAACAGGGCTGATGCTGTGGCCTTTTGGAGTCTGGATACAGTCAAAGGCAGCTGCTAATTCAAGTCCTGTTGAATGATGAGAAAGAATTGAATTGCCCGCTTGAGGTGGGGGAACAGAGTCATCAATTCAGGTAAAAAATCCAGGAGCTGTGACTGGCCTCTCCCCACCTTCTTCAAGAAAATAGATTGAAATAAATTGCTGCTGACTTTGCCTGGGACTGTGGCCTATGGAGCAAATGGCACAACACATGACCTTAACCCAGCCTCTTCTGTCATGGGGCTGGACCTGAGTCATCCTCAGGGTCAGGCCAGGGCAGGGGCCCTGGCTGCCATATAAGACCTCACTCTGGACAGGGCTCCGAGGAGGGCAACTGCTCAGTCACTGGACAGGGAGGAGTGAGGAACCAGAGAAGAGAGATAGAAAACCTGGAAATGACCTGGAAACTAAAATTCCAAAATACACAAAAACTAACACTGAGGAAGGGAGTCAGCAACATCAACTCTCCAGAGACAGATTCATGCCAGGTGAAGTGAAAAGAATGTGAAAACCAGAAAGAGACTTCAGCATCCTCAGAGCGATGATTGAACATATAATGTTCATTAAAAAAACAAGCAGTTAGGAAATAAAGACCAGTAGAAAGATACCATCACAAAACAATGGGACAAAAAATATAATTCAATAAATAGTTTGAGATAAATGTTTGGAAAATACATACATATGTAAAACATATATTAAAAATTTTTGTTTTTCTATTATCTGCGTGGGTTTTCTCTAGTTGCCGCAAGTGGGCTTCTCGTCGAGGTGGCTTCTGTTTGCTGTGGAGCGTGGACTCTAGGCACTCGGGCTTTAGTAGTTGTGGCACGCGGGCTTAGTAGTTGTGGCTCATGGGCTCTAGAGCACAGGCTCAGTAGTTGTGGCACACGGGCTTAGTTGCTCCGCGGCATGTGGGATCTTCCCAGACCAGGGATCGAACACATGTCCCCTGCATTGGCAGGTGGATTCTTAACAACTGCGCCACCAGGGAAGTCCCCATTTCCTGGGTTTTAATGTCCTCGTTTTGTTATAAAGTGGAAGAGTTGGACTGAGGTGGGGTCCCCATTCCATGGGAAGGCAACATGGTATGTGAGGAAAGAACACAGGCCTTAGGTATTCTCTCCAGAGTCATCTTCCACTCCTTCACCCTTACATCAGTCCTTCTTGCCTGGAAATCTGTCTCCTATCTGTCCCCACATGCCCTTGGCAGCTGTCTTCATTCAAACGTTCATCACCACTCACTGGGACAGTTTCAGTAGCCTCCCAGCTATTTTTCCAGACACCAATCTTGTAATAGGAAAGAACCTTTGTATTCTCTTACAAGTTAATCACTAAAGGGATGTTGCCTACGAGCTTAAATTATGCCTACGAGCTTAAATTATACACAATGGCCCATCTCTGGGAACTCTGCCTCCCAGGTAAGCTAAAATACCTTAAAATATCTTTGTTTACCTCATAGGAAACATCCTGATCTGATCCACCTGTGAATGGCTACAGGAAGGACGAAGTTAACACATCCCCACCCTCCCTACCCCTCACTCCACCCCCCAAGTCTGGCTGGAACCAGGACTTAACTCCCTCCCCTTTTAGTATAAAAGAAGCCTGAATTCTAATTCTGGTAAGGTGGTTCTTTGGGACACCAGTCCGCCATCTTCTCGGTCTGCTGGCTTTCTTTTTTTTTTTTTTTTTTTTGTGGTACGCGGGCCCTCTCACTGTTGTGGCCTCTCCCTTTGCAGAGCACAGGCTCCTGACGCGCAGGCTTAGCGGCCATGGCTCACGGGCCCAGCCGCGCTGCGGCATGTGGGATCTTCCCGGACCGGGGCACGAACCCGTGTCCCCTGCATCAGCAGGTGGACTCTCAACCACTGCGCCACCCGGGAAGCCCCTGGCTTTTTTTATAAAGTTGCTATTCCTTGCCCCAGCAACTCATCTCTCAATTTATTAGCCTGTTGTGCAGCAAGCAGTAGGACTCAGTAACAGTCTTTTGTTGTTGTTGTTGTTGAAGTATAGTTGATTTACAATGTTGTGGCAGTCTCTGCTGTACAGTAAAGTGACTCAGTTATACACATAGAGACATTCTTTTTTTATTCTTTTCCATTATGGTTTATCACAGGATATTGAATATAGTTCCCTGTGTTATACAGTAGGACCTTGTTGTTTATACACGGTAACAATCTTGATCCTCCCCAACCCACACTGGCACTGCCTCTGGTAGCATCCTTCACTGTGGATGAAATTTCTGACTTCATCACAAGGGTGTGTTTGCTCTGCCTTATACACCATTTTATCAGGTCATCAAGATCTTAGCAATTGCCAGGGAGCAATTTACATTTTTGCAACATTGTTCCCAATAAGCTGCTTTCTCCTCCTGTCTTCAGCAAACCCTCTGTGTTTTCCTTTGTATAAGAAATGAGCCAATGGGAGTTCCCTGGTGGTCTAGCAGTTAGGATCTGGTGCTTTCACTGCTATGGCCCAGGTTCAATCCCTGGTCAGGGATCTGAGATCCCGCAAACCGTGTGGCGCAGCTAAAATTAAAAAAAAAAAAGAAAAAGAAAGAAATGAGCCAGGATGTTATGCTGCAGGTTTGCCATTTTGACTAATTCCTCACAATCAGCAGAGTTCTAAAGGAATTCTGCTTTTGCTGGATGTTGTGTCTCTGTCCACACATCTGGGCATTGGGTGTTCTAGGGCCTCAGTCAAAACACCTTCCTGGGTTTTCCACCTTGTCCTTGTGGGGTTAAAAAACAAACTTAGAAAGCTCCTTGAAGGGGAATTCCCTGCGGTCTAGTGATTAGGACTCGGTGCTTTCACTGCTGGGGCCCAGGTTCGATCCCTGGTCGGGGAACTAAGATCCCAAATGCTGCGCAGTGCGGCCAAATAAAACAAAATTAAAAACGGAAACAAACAAAAAAACTCCCTGAAGGCTGGAACTCTGCAGCATTTACTGTTTATTCCCAACCCCTACATAGTGCCTGGGATACTTATCAAATGACTCCATCCATCTAAGATAAATATTAGAAAAAGTCCTTTAAAATTCCCCAGGGTCAAAAGTGTACAGAAGCACAAAACAAGCACTGAATGTTCTTACTTTTCTCAGTTCCCTCTTCCCATAATCGCTCTCACGTCCCCTCCTCCCACCTCCTCAGCTTCAAAAACCCACAGCAGATTCTTGGGCACCCGTTACCTCGGACTCCATACCCCACAAGCGCCAGAGTATATACAGATGCAACTAAAGGGACAGCCTAATCATCAGGGATCAACTCGAGTTGTCATCAGACTCCCACGGGACAGATGCCCAGACCAGATTGAGGTTCCATTGCTGGGGGAGAGGGGGATAATGGAGTTTGAAGCGCAATCAGCTATGCCTCCCAGAGTATGTTGAGATCCACGGCCAGATGATGAGATGGACGAGGCTGCTGAGAAAGGACGTTCCGAGTAGACTTAGACGAGGAGGAGGTATTTCTGAGTAATTCCCCATTTGAACTTCGGGCTCCTGCATGACTTGTTCTGTTCCCGTGGGTCACATGAGGCTGACATGAGAGACTGGGCTGTTTCACTTGCCCTAGGCCACAAAACAAGAACTCATGCCATTTCCTAAGTCCAAGCCTGGGTCCTTTCCACTACCTATACGTTTGCAAATCATGCTCAACAGATCCTTGGAGAACCACAGAGGCATCTGAGGGGCTCTTTCGAGTATCTGGGTGGATGCACTGTGGGGAGGGCTCATCTCCTTCACCCTCTTCACCCAGAGAAGCTCCACCTTCACGTTTTTGTTATACAGCGAGCTTCTCTATGAGACTTAATTTGATACACAGGTTAACCTGTCACTTTTTAAAAACCAGGCTGCTCTATAACTATTCTGTACTTTCCTTATTTATTGAGCATTTTACGATCAGATTATTTCATACATTCACAGGTTCTCCAAGTTGGAAGTTGTGGCTAGTACACAGGGGCTCCAGAAACAGCTCATCCCAGTTTGGTGCTAGCATCAGAAGATGCCACTCTCTAAAATAGAACTAAGATGAGGGAGGCTGAGGTCAGACACCTGCAGAGGTGACTTGGAAATGAGTGTGAACTAGGCTGGGATATTCCTCACCACTCAGTGGAGCACAGCATAGGCTGTACCGCATGTGAGCTCGGCTGGATCTCACTCACGGCAGCACACGGGGAGCTGGTTTTTTAATAGAAGGTGTTGGTCTGAAGAGAAGAATAGAATGTGTCTGTCTTCAGATTACTTTCATTCAGTAGTCCGACATTGACTAGATGGAGGAAAGAAGGAAGTGGGGGACGGCAGTGGTCACAGATCTCTGGCTTTCAGAATAAGCAGGGGCGAAATCTACTGACCTCCATACAGGAGAGGATGCTGAAGCCAGCCCACAGGGAGCCTTTGGGTGCATTTTAAAGACTCCTCCTCTGAGTGAATTAAATAGGAAAAGGCACGTCCTCTGGGCACAAGCAGATGATAAGCATACATGCTTGGCAACGAAGAGCACATTTTTCATAAACTAGAAAAAAAAGTCCCCTTCCTCTGGGCAAACAGCCCTTGCACTATGCTGTGGTGAGAGACCAAGGGAGCTGAGCACAAACTGGAATTCAGCCCTCCTAATCACCTTTGTGAGCTCATAGGCAGGGCCCTAGGCGCCAACTCTCCCTGCTCCTCCAGTTACCTGTTGGGGTACATAAGCCTGCATTCTACACATGAAAGCATTTTCAGTTCCAGACGTCACCAGCCTTGGAAGGGAGGAGGAAGGGGTGTGGAGAGGCTGCCACCCTCTTCTTTTTTGTGATGTGTGGACACAAGTTCATGTACACATACAGGCACACATGCGCACTTGTGCGCACATATGCAGTCAGGGACCTGTAGGGTAGAGCTTAAGCCACTGAATGTTTCAGTAAGAATAATGGTGCCTAAAAAATAGAATAGTTGACAGATTTGGGGGAGGGGGTTCTTACTACTCACAGTTCCTGGAATTATGTGTAATTACGTCTTAGAAACCCAACAAATAATCAGTAAGTATAGAATTAAGGAATCACAGTGTGGTGAAGTTCAAGGAAGCTGATGTTACTCATAAGAGTAAATAAAGTAGAAAGTCCAGGACCTAGGGTCACGGTGAAGAGCCCCGTGGATGCTCTCTGGAGCTCCAGGCATTCAGAGAGGGCAGCTTGCAGAGACCTGATATGCATTCTCCCATTCCTCCTTCTAACAGAACTCCAGTTTTATTTCGCTTATCCATATTCCTCTGCTTTAAACGAATTTTTTTTTTCTCAATGTCTCGTCCAGGTAGGAGTGACGGCATGACACAGTTCTGGCCAAGGAGGTGTCAGCCTAAGTCACTAAATGGACTTGCAGAAGAGTTCTTTTCTGAAGCCAACTCTCTGGTCTTGGGTCCCCTTTTCTCCTTCACTATCCCACTTCTTCCTGCCAGAAACATAAACGTGGTAGTCTGAGTTCTAGCAGTCACCCTGAGAGCATTGATTCATTTACTCAACAAATACATGCTATTTTCCATGTTGGGGTTTCAGGGTGAAGAAAACAGACAATGACCCCTATGCTCAAGGAGCTTACAGATCATAAACAAATAGATACATAGTATGTCAGAATGTGGTAAGTGTCAAGGAGGAAAATAAATTAAGAAATGAGATACTAGATGCAGGACAGAGTCAGCCCTATAGATGATGGCTCAGGAGGCTAGAGGGAGCCAGGTTCCCATTAGGAGCCCTGTTCTCACCTTGAGAGTTATTTTAAATGCAGAAAAATTGAATCCTTAATTCGTTTATGTCACTGTTTTTCAGGTTTCCAATACTACCCTCTGAATGCCATCCCCCAGCCGATAATGACCCTAAAAGAAAGCTGTGTTTGGCCAGGCTCCGTGAGTTTCTCAGATTTCATCCATATGAATAGGTTGTTAGCTGATGACACAAACAGCAAGACAAGTGATAGATTCTTTTTTTTTTTAATTGAAGTATACTTGATTTACAGTGTTGTGCCAGATAGATTCTTGATAAAGTAACTTCTCTCATCTTCTACGTACACACACGAAATACTATTGCAAAAATGCGATGACTTTCCACAGACCGTTTCTGAAGACTGAGGATTGGAACAGTTTCAGTAGTGGTCCTGAAGTTATTTAACCTTACAGCAATTCATTAAATACTAATCTTCATATGAACAAAAGGTGGGAGGAGGGAGAAAGAAGGGGTGAGAGGGAGAGAAAGCGGGAGGGAGACCTGAGCCTTTGTCTCTAGCAAAAGTTGTAAACTCAGCCCCCACAGGGTCGGAGCAGGAAATGTGAATGACATCATAGCATGCCGGGGGTGAGAAAACCA
Organism: Delphinus delphis; assembly: GCF_949987515.2. Lineage (NCBI taxonomy): Eukaryota > Metazoa > Chordata > Mammalia > Artiodactyla > Delphinidae > Delphinus > Delphinus delphis. The sequence continues at coordinate 22,817,089 of NC_082692.2, read as the reverse complement.
AGGCTCTTGCTGTTTCTTTGTTTTCCAGCTTTGGAGTAAACATGTGGGTAGGGACTAAAATTTTTCTACTAGAGGAAAAACAGCTGCTCAGGCTAAATAATAAATGCCAGTTGACATTTCCCCAGTGTTAGGGAAGCCAGGGGACACCGACCAAGTAGACTCTAGTGACCTGAGAGGGACAGCTACCATCCAGCTCCATTGTTACCAGCAATGACTGTGGGCCCCTTGATACCAGATAGTCTGAATTTTGAAAATCTAGAAATCTGGATTTTTATGTGCAATCTCCCATTTTAAAAATGTTTGGAATGCATTCAACAGTTTTTATAAACATTCTGTTAGCAAATTACATGTTTCTGCAGATATTCAGGCAGCAGTCCATCAGTTTGCACCCTCTTGTATGCTGAATGGTTGGGGTACGAAGCTGTTGGAAAGAAAAGTAGGGGGAAAGCAAGGAGCTGTCTGAAAGTACGTAAGGAAGCGAGGGAGGTGGAAAAGAAAAGACCAAAGATGGTGGAAACAAGAAACATGGATCATCAACAAAAACTGAGCTACCGGGCTTCCCTGGTGGCGCAGTGGTTGAGAGTCTGCCTGCCAATGCAGGGGACACGGGTTCGAGCCCGGTCTGGGAAGATCCCACATGCCGCGGAGCAATTAGGCCCGTGAGCCACAACTACTGAGCCTGCGCGTCTGGAGCCTGTGCTCCGCAACAAGAGAGGCCGCGATAATGAGACGCCCGCGCACCGCGATAAAGAGTGGCCCCCGCTTGCCACAACAGGAGAAAGCCCTCACACAGAAATGAAGACCCAACACAGCCATAAATAAATAAATTTAAAAAAAAAAAAAAACTGAGCTACCACGTGCTTCACGCCTGCAAGCACCCCTCCACCCACCCCCCACTCCATGAAGCCATTTTCTACCCCACCCCCAAGCAGAGGAGCCGCTCCTGGGTGTCTGCACAACCTGCTCCAGCTTGAATCACTCGCTGGACAGGTCTTTAGTCCACTCTTCCTGAAGCCTGAAAGGTCATAACTTCCTTGAATTGCTGGAAAAACACTGTGCAGAAATCACAGAGTCCAGGAAAGAAAAACAGCAAAATGAAAACAAATGCAGGGAGTTGAACAGACGTTTATTTTGATCCATGTCCAGTTTTGGAAAACCTCGAAAAGAATAAAATGTCCAGGAAAAGACAAGCTGAAGGGAGGCTGGGGGAAGGAGCTAATAATATCAGATTTGAAACTCTATATGAACAAAATAATTGTGTCCATTTATCATACAAAAGGATAAATTCCATATAGAATTTTTTTTAAGTGAAACCATGTAAGTATGGGGGGTGGGGCGGAATGAGTGAATCTCGCTATTACTTGGGAGTGGAGAATACTTTCATAGCTATGACTGAAAGTCCAGCTGCCATTGAGGGAAAAGATTGATACATTTGACCACATAAAAATCTAAAAGCAAAAACTTTTACAAGAGAAAACATTATCATAAGCAAAGTAAAATGACAAACATATCACATACGAATGGCTAACATACTTAATGTATAAAGAGCTTCTAAAAGCAGAGGGAAAAGAACCAACAACTTGAAGGGGAGCAAAATAGGCCACCCCAAAATGTGCCACTTTGGCATATGGACCATTGAGCTGAAGGCAATCAGGATCCAGCAGGCTTGGGAACAGCTTTTTACATCTCCCTTAACTGCCTAAATAATTTAGGTAGGGGCTTCCCTGGTGGCGCAGTGGTTGAGAGTCCGCCTGCCGACACGGGTTCGTGCCCTGGTCCGGGAAGATCCCACATGCCGCGGAGTGGCTGGGCCCGTGAGCCATGGCCACTGAGCCTGCGCGTCTGGAGCCTGTGCTCCGCAGCGGGAGAGGCCACAACAGTGAGAGGCCCGCGTACTCTAAAAGAAAAAAAAAAAAAAAAAAGCAAGATAAAACAAAAGAATCTATCTGCACAGTGATTCAGTGGTATAATCACAGAGAGAACTATTTCAAACAACTTTAAACCACAGTAATTTGACTGTATATCCATAGTGAGATATACGTAATCAATTAATGGTGACAGTACTGAGAGATAAAGCAGATGTTGGTGTGTTTGGGGACTGAGATATTTGGTTGGGAGAAAGAACAGATGTAAGATATATGAAGTTACATAAAACACTGAGAGTCTCTATTTGGAATTGAAAGTATTAGTGTAAACAAAGGATGATATCTTTAAATATATGTGTATATATTCCTTTCCATTAGAAGGCTGTAGAAACAAGGACCAACCCAGTAGCAATGAACATCTCTAGCACCCTGACTACAGTCTCTAATTGGCATTCCGATCAATAGAATCCTTGAAGAAATGTTTGGTTCTCAGCCTGGAAAAGGAAATGTATAAGGTGTGCTTGGATATCTTGTCATATCAGAAATTCAAAGACTATCAAAATCTCTTAAGACTACATCAAAAGGAGGTGATGTTGCCAAAGACGGGACAATTTAAACATTCATAAGAATAATAACTACAATGGACTACAGTGAACTAAAGTACATCAAATATGTTTAAACCCGTGACTTTATAACGATTTTTTTAATTGGTCACTTTTGGAGGGTTCTAGGTAGCAAACTCAATAATTTGAAGACTGCAAATAAAGAGAAATCAACATTTATCCTGCCTCTCCTGTAGGAACCATACCTGACCATGTGGTTGATGAGGGAATTTCTCTTACAGAAGTAATGAGCAGAATGATAGAATTTCAATATCACCATTTTGCAACCCCTAATGAAATCATGGATTAATCAATAATGATTAAGGACTGATAACATCACCAAAAGAGAGACAAGCAGACATTATGCACATTCTGTTGGAAGTTCACAGCACTCTCTGAGAAGGAGTCCTGCAAATATAAACACTGAACCAGGAAATTACCAATGAAATTACCAATTTACAGGGAATTCGTTGGACAGAGGAGCGTGTTACATAGTACCTCAAGCATATAATCAACCAAAACCAGACTGTGGGAAACTCTACAGGAAACCACGCCCTACACACATGCGCACACACAGTTTCCTCAACAAATACATTTCAAGGGGGAAAAAAAAGTGGAATTGGAAAGAGAACCTACATGTTAAAAGAAACATAAGAAAAAATATCGACCAATATAATGTATGGACTTTATTTTAATCCTGATTCAGAAAAAGTAAACTCATAAAAAGGATATGAGACATTTGAGGGAATCTGAAAAAAAAATCTGAGGCTCCTAGATTCCAGGCTATTTTCCCACTGGCATGAGCCTGGGCATTGCTGCTATTATAAGTAAAAACCACTTCAGAGCTCAGAACCACGGGGTTGGGACAACTCCTCCAATTGGCTGTTTATGTGTCAGAAGAAGAGTCTAACGAACAAGGCCACCTCTCCCATTCTCTCCCAGCCCCGAAGACTCCCCTGCTCCCAGGCCAACCCACCGCAGAGGGTAGAACATTCAACTACTCAGAATGAGGCTCCAGGCAGGCGATTTTCTTGAGGTGCTTCTCATTCAGGCTCTTGCCCATCTGGAGCACAGCTTTTGGCATCATTAAGGATGTGCCAAATGAACGAGTTCTGCTTGTGTGCAGTGAGTTGATGTCCCTGATCCCGACTGGGCCTGCGATTTGGAAAGGGAGGTGGTTGTGATGCTCCATCAAATTCCACCACCAGACACACCACGGACGGGAGTAACTGGAAACTATGCAGTACGGGATTCCATTTCGAAAAAGGTAAACCCTGTCCCCAGGGCCTGAATGTTCTTAAGTCAAAAGACCTGGGAATTAGCCATTATCCCTATCTATTACTACACCTACACTTGAGGTCCTTCAGCTTCGAGCTCTTTAACCCTAGATGCGATGTGGAGAGGACAATCATTATTTCAGGGGAGAGAAGGACTTTTAAGATAAACAAAAGGACCCCAAGAAGGGCAAGAAATGAACAAGTCAGGAAGTGTTGCTGACACATGAAGCCAACAGTGCTATAACTGCTAAGTAGATAATAATAATTTTATATTTATTGAGTTCTTAATACCTGCCATGTGCTGGGCTAGGTCCTTTTCTCTTTTTTAAAAAATTTTATTGAAGTATAGTTGATTTATAATCTTGTGTTAATTTCTTCTGTACAGCAATGTGATTCAGTGATATATATACAACTGAATATATATATATTCTTTTTCATATTCTTTTCCATTCTGGTTTATCACAGGATATTGAATATAGTTCCTTGTGCTACACAGTAGAACCTTGTTGTTTATCCATCCTATATATAATAGTTTGCTTTTGCTAATCCCAAACTCCCAATCCTTCCCTCTCCCTCCCCCCAACCCCTGGCAACCACAAGTCTGTTCTCTATATCTGTGAGTCTGTTTCTGTCTCGTAGATAGTCATTTGTGTCATATTTTAGATTCCAAATATAAGTGATATCATATGGTTTTTGTCTTTCTCTTTCTGACTCACTTTGCTTAGTATGATAATCTCTAGGTTCATCCATGTTACTGCAAATGGCATTATTTCATTCTTTCTTACGGCTGAGTAATATTCCATTGTGTACATATACCACATCGTCTTTATCCATTCCTCTGTCGATGGACATTTAGGTTGTTTCCATGTCTTGGCTATTGTAAATAGTGCCACTGTGAACACTAGGGTGCATGTATCTTTGCAAATTATAGTTTTGTCTGGATATATGGCCAGCAGTGGGATTGCTGGATCATATGGCAACTCTGGGCTAGGTCCTTTTCATACATCATCCCTTTTCATCTGCTCAAAAACCTACTAGGTAATGCTCTCAACCTCCTGCTCTCAAGGGCAACCTCACTCCCTCTTCTCAGGAACACATACATCTCTTGCCTATTTCCTATTTCAACAACTGGCATTTATATGGAATAGCTGCAGTTTCATACGTGTAGCAAAGATGCTGAAGGGGCAGTCTCAGTTCAACTTGGGGGGTCTGAGGTCACTGGAGGGCGAAAGACCTCCATGACACAATCAACAAAGCTTCTTCCATGCAATGTTTAAACAGAGGCCTATCTAAAGAAATTTGTCATCTTTGCAAAAAATGTCGAAAAAATGCCAAGCTCTTCCAGTCAGGGCTTTGTCTTTGACGTGAGCAATGGAAAGCCATTGCTCCCTTCACAGCGAGTCATCTGGCCATCCACTATTTTGGATCCTTTTCCAGGAAATCCAGCTGAACAAAGGCTGTTGGACCTCTTACAGTTTTATCATAAGTAAATGAGACCGAAAGTTGGGTGCATTTACATGCAAGAAGTCACAATGTAATTGGTGATTATAGAGCCATTGCCTTTTTTTCCATCATTTCCTAACAAGGGTCATTCCCTGAAGATTCAATAATGACATAATGATAATGACAGAAAAGGGAGAGGAATTTACACAAGAGGCAAAGATGCCCACTATGTTGCATGGGTTCTGTCTGTCCTCAGTGAAGGAGCAACATTTGAATTGTGTTCCTATTAAGTTGTCCCCCCAAAACATAATTAACAATAGGGCTTAACTCTGTAGCTATAATACAACTAATCATGTCTAGAATTATTTCAGTGAATCGATGAAGCAATAATGCAGCACTTGGCTTTATTACTTGTTTGTGTTTCCTCGATATGGATATTCGGCACAGTAAACGTGTGGCATCTGCAAATCTGACATTCCGGCTGCTTCAGTTGTCGGTGAAGACCCCTGATGTGTGGGAACACACAGTTTTGCTGAGGCACGGGCAAGAATGGTGCTGCCCAGCTGGGGGTGGGAGATGAGAGCTGACCACCCAGCCAAAGCAGCTTTGTGTTTCTCAGCAAGCAGTCGAGTAGGCAGAAACCTGCCAGAAAAAAAAACTGTTCTAAAAACTCGGTTTCTGGGAATTCCCTGGCAGTCCAGTGGTTAGGACTTGGCGCTCTCACTGCCAAGGACCCGGGTTCAATCCCTGGCTGGGGAACTAAGATCCCACATGCTGCGAGGTGCGGCCAAAAACCAAACAAACAAAATAGAAAAACAAAAACAAAACAAAAAACTTTGTTTCTTTGCATAAATTGCCTCCCCGCCACCCCGCAAGAAAAATCCAGTCATTAACACTGGTGATGGCCGCAATGAAAATGTGAAGAGTTGTGGGAAAGTAATGGTTTTTAGGAATTGTAATTTGTGGTAAATTAAAGGTGGGTGTTTTGGTCTTGATGGCAGTTCAGCTTTCTTAATCCACAATAAATGCAGCTTTTTGAAACGAGACTTGAGAAACCATTCCAGGAAATGTTTTCAGGCAGCTCAAAAATTTCTCACAGAGTAAGATACAAAGTGAAAGTAAGAACAGTGGTTAACTTGTGGTAAGAGAATATAGCAGGAAGCAGCAGCCTCTCCACGTAAATATGATTAAGAAAGTCCCAGAAAATCTGGATAAAGTACTTATGTATCATCTAATTTGGAGCTACACAAAGATCTCTGTAAAGGCCAAAAGGGTCTGCTCTCCTTTCTGGAAGCATGGCCAATGGCTGAATACACATCAATCTCCCTTTCATTTCAGTATCCCTCACCCAAAACTTGCTACAAATGTGCCTTGGAGGTTGAAAAATTCTGAACTCCCTGAAACAAGATTGTCTTGTGGGGAGGGAGGTTGGTGAAGCAGCCAGCATGCCTAGCGTAGCAGCCCCTCCCCAGTAGGAAAGGCTTCTGATTTATCTTCCAAGGGCTCATCCTCTTTCTACACAGATATTATCTAGCACTGCATACCCATCCTCCCTTCCCTTCCTACTTGATTTATTATTTTACTCTTGTTTAACGATATCCAGATTTATCATGTTTATGTCTCATAACTATCAAAGTCCCTTTGGATATGAGCTTGGTATATATAAATAATAACAGTGACTACCAAGTATTATAGTTATTAATTATGTTAATAGTTGTCATTATACCATACTATATATAAAATATATACTATAAAATATATAATATACTATATATGATCTATAGTATAATATCTATAATAGTTATACTATAGCAACAGTTATATAGTATTAATGTTATAATATACTATAACATTCCAATTCATATACATTGTCTTTTATCCTCACAATGCTGGAAGATAGAACTTACATAAAACAAGGCACCAGAGTGGCGGGCAACTAGCTCATGTTGTCATAGCTAGTAAGTGGTAGACTCAGGGTTCAAACTCAAGTGGCAAGGAATCTATGTCAGGGCTTGTTCTATTACTAAGTTGCCTCTAATGGTGCACATCTCCTTAGTATCCCTCTCTGACCTATCATTAATCAGACAGAGCGTCAGCAGTTTTATAAAAGCTGTTTACTAAGCTGAGCTAAAGCAGGGTTAACTACACATAGACACACACACACACACACACACACACACACACACACACACACACAAACTCCCTTTATTCAGTTAGATTCCTTCATCCTCTCAACCAAAGCTATCCATGCCTATTCCATGCCAGACACGGGCACTAGTACACAAGCCAGGCATGGTCCCTGCCCTCATGGAGCTTCCATTTTCAGTCCTACTAATTCCTCAGGTATATCTTAAATGATATCCTCTTCAGTAGGCATCCCTTGTCGCCCCAGACTTAATTAGGTACCTCATTATACTTTTCCTGGACTTTTCCTTCATAACACCTGTCTCCCTTTAATTACTTGTTTACTGTCTTTCATCCCTCTGTCCTGTGACCTCCATGGGGGCGAGATGGCTGTCCTGTTCCTGCTCTATCCAGTAGCACCGGGCACCTAAGAGAAACTTAGTAAATATTTGTTGAATGAACGGATGTGAACAAGCGGTGGGAGCAGGCTCTCTCAGAGGTTAGGGAAGGTGGTGCACCAGCCAATAGTTAGCTGACTGTCAGCTTCCATGGGTGCCAACCTCTCCTTAACAGAAACTAGTAGTCTCCCTCCCAATGCACATCCTTTCCGGTGTCCACCTTGCCAGTGAGGTCTGCCCAGGCCCGCCTTGCCTGGGAGCTGTACCAGCAGGTGGAAGTCTTTCCTGCAGAAAGGACTAATTAATCCTCACTGTCACATCAGTCTCACAGCTCTTGCCCCGTGCACACCCATCCAATCTGGGTGTCCCTTTGACCACAATCTCCAGTCTTGGGTTGGACCTCAAGAGAGTCAACAACACCTGGAAGGAATGACTACACCCTCACTCCACCCCGGCTATGTGGGGATTACCTGGAGACCGTGCTTTCTGTGCTCTGTAGGATCAGGTCACACACCTGGCAGTAACGTGGTCTCTAAAAGAGATAGACATTCTGGCATCAGGCAGGCATAGGTGAGGGAGGCCTCAGGGTGGGACGTGGAACGCAGAAAGGGAGACTTGAGCAGGCAGGGGTGGGAACTTCCATGTTTCTCTCAAGACTCAGGGAATGTCTTTGAGAGGGAGGCAGCAAGTCAGGAGCCAGGAAGGAGCAATCCCTGCCATCGGCTGTGGACTGAAGATAAATCAGCTGCATCTGTCTTGTCAACCAGATTATCGGGTTACCTTCTGCTCAGTTCTTTGCTTTCCCTTCTCTTACTTAACTCTAAGCCTTTAGGGGAGTCCTATTTAATTGTTTCAGTTCTCTGCAGTGCTGATGACTTCAGCTGTGGTTGTTCATAAGCATATAAAGGGACAGGGACAAGGGGACCTCTGGGATGTGGCAGGGCTGGGAAGTCCCTTCCTCTCCCCATGGAGATGCTCCCTTCCACTGCCTCCCCTCAGAGGATGTACCTCATCTTATTACAGGAGGTGGCTGTTTCTTTGCAGCATCTGAACCAGCTGAGGAAGTCCCCTGACTCCAGCCCTCACAAAGAGAGAGTCCTCAAATAGAAGCCCAAAGCACCCAGAGCGGGCACTGGAGATACAGTTCCCTGGTGCTTAGTGATATTCTGCTAATCACAGATCTCTGTAACCCTGGTAATCTGGGGGGCCTGCCAGAGGAAGGTCACTGCTGGGCAGGCAAAATGATCCCACTGTAGTCTCATGGTCAGGAATATAGTCCATCAATTGCATCCTACCCAAGGCCTCATCTCAAGACTCAAAGTCATCTTTCCTTCCACAGAAGAGATCTCCCCTCCTCTGTGTTGTGTAGAGCCCCCCACTCTCAATCCAGGGCACTTTTCTAGTTTCTGGATGAAATAGATCTCCTCTTCCACTGCTCTGAAAGAAAATGACTCTTAATGACAAACTACAACCCTTCCCCCCAAATCCATGTGACTATAAACAGTGGTACTTTGTGGTGATTATTTTGTAATGTATAAAAATATTGAATCCCGGGCTTCCCTGGTGGCGCAGTGGTTGAGAGTCCGCCTGCCGATGCAGGGGACGCGGGTTCGTGCCCCGATCCGGAGGGATCCCACATGCTGCGGAGCGGCTGGGCCCGTGAGCCATGGCCGCTGAGCCTGCGCGTCCGGAGCCTGTGCTCCGCAACGGGAGAGGCCACAACAGGGAGAGGCCCACGTACCGCAAAAAAAAAAAAAAAAATATTGAGTCCCTATGTTGGTTCACCTGAAATTAATTTCATGTTGTAAGTCAATTATACTTCATTTTTTAAAAGTATAATGAATAAAAAATAAGTAAATAAAAGTAAAGTTACAGTTTCAGTTAAAAAAAAAAGTGGTACTTTGCCCACATGTGAATAACCAATATTCTACAGCCTCATTTCTCTCTCCCATGAGCCCACACTTCCTCATTTCCCAACCCATCCTCAATCCTTCCTCAGTCTGCCGCTGAAATTTATGACCACTGAGGGTAGACCCTGTTGTCCTCAGCCCTCAGTCTGGGCCTCAAAGTTAATGCTCTGTTAGGGAGAGGAGAGTTCGGTTACAGTGGTGTGCTGGTAAATCCTATGGTGGGCTTGGGGTAGGGGGGAAATCCCTGATTTGTAGGGGTTACCAGTTTCCACAGTGTAAACGCTTCCTCCTACCATGACTGATTTCCAACTACCAACAGTTTCACAACCAGCTTGGAAAATTCCTAAATATTTAACAATTACTCTCACTAGCCAGTCTGAGCTGGCTCCAGCATACCACCAATTCAGGAGGATTCCCAGAGTGTCTCTGGGCCCCTAAGATGTCTTGACAAAGTGAAATGAAGGCAGAGAGGGGCCCTCACGTGCCATTTCTACCCACTGGCTCCCTTGGCTCAGAGCCCTGGAAAGAGTATGACTTTAGGGATTCAGGAGACCTCTGGGTTCGAATCCTTGTGTGACGTTGGGCAAGTTTCAGCTTCCAACTCTGCAAATTAGGATTGATAAAACCTACCTGTAGGATTGCTTTGAGGGTGAAATGAAATGCCTAAGTAAAATGCTTAATATATAGCAAGTCTCGATAAATGTTCTTTTTTTTGCCCCCCCCATCTTTGTCTTAATTTTTCCTGTACTAGTTCAAATAATTATTTTTCAAAGGGTCCAACAGGGGGAGCTCAAACCCAGCACTGTCAGGGTGGGGGCTGGTAATTCAACCCAACTCTCATCCCAGTTTAGAGCTAAACTTCGGAAACTTTGAAGGGCACAGCTCTTTCTCTCTCTTTAGGGCTCTCCCTTGTCCCCATCCCAAAAGATGTGAGTCCATCTAAATGTTCCATAACTGGTGCTTATGCCGCCTGGCTTCATTCTCCTCTAAGACGGCAAGCTACACCCAGAATCAGAAGCCACATTCCACAAAGGGGGCGCCATGTCAGGACCAGAGCAAGCACACTGGGCTTCCCTAAGGCTGTGCTTCACACAGTCCAGAGCACTCAAAGCTTCCCGCGCACCCAACATGCCTCCCACATCAAAGCAGGTCCAGGTCCCATAATATACAGTTAACCAATCACTCATGAGGATTTATGTTAACATTGTGCAGCAGGAGGCTGTAGTTAGATATCTAGAAAAACGACTGTAGAAGGAAGTGGAGTCTTTGGTTCTGTGGCTGGGGGAAGGGAGGCAGAGGCAGAAGGGACATGAGACTTGCTAGATTTGAGAAGTTTGGCTGCTCACAAACAGTGGAATTATTGGAATGCTACAGGGAGAGGCGGCAAAGGAAACTTTGAGAAAATCTGGTTTCTTGTGATAAAGAGCTTTTGGTAACCTGAGAAAGTTTCAGAAATTTAGACACACGAAATCGCTTCATTTGAAATGAATGAAAAGCCTTGGGTTTGAACAATGTGTGGCCACTTTCCAGCTGACTGACCTATACAAGTTATTTAACCTCTCTGAGATTCCATCACTCATATATTTATTCACTCAGCCTCTTATTTATTGAGCATCTTGTATGTATCAGGTATGGGGTTAAGTGAATCCTGAGGAGACAATGGTGGCCAAAACCAGGCACTGTCCTTTTTCTCACGGACCTTGCAATTTATTCAACTGTAAAAAGGCATAGTGGGAATTCCCTGGCCGTCCAGTGGTTAGGACTCTGTGCTTTCACTGCCGAGGGCCCAGATTCAATCCCTGGTCAGGGAATTAAGATCCCACAAGCCACGCAGCTCGGCCAAACAAAACAAAACAAAACACAAAGGCATACTAATGCTGGGACAACTGGATATCCACATGCAAAAGAATGAAGTTGGATTTCTATCTCACACCATATAAGAAAATTAACTCAGAATGGATGAAAGACCTACATGTGAAAGCAAATCTATTAAGTTCCTGGAAGAAAACAGGCTCAAATCTTTGTGACTGTGGATTAGGTAATGGTTTCTTGGCTATGAAACCAAATGCACAAGTAACAAAAGAAAAAATAGATAAATTGGACTTCATCAAAATTTAAAACTTTTGTGCTTTGAAGGACACCATCAAGAAAGTGAAAAGAGGGACCTCCCTCGTGGTCCAGTGGTTGAGACTCCATGGTCCCATTTCAGGGGGCCCAGGTTTAATCCCTGGTCAGGGACCTAGATCCTGCATGCCGCAACTAAAGATCCCACATGCCACAACTAAAGATCCCACATGCTGCAATGAAGATCCCACACATGGCAGCAAAGATCCCGCGTGCTGCAACATAGCCAAATAAATAAATAAATAAACAAGTAAATATTTAAAAAAAGAAAGAAAGTGAAAAGATGCCAAGATATGGAAGCAACCTAAGTGTCCATCAACAGATGAATGGATAAAGAAGATATGGTATATATATATGCAATGGAATATTACTCAGGCATAAAAAGAGTGAAATTTTGCCATTTACAGCAACATGGATGGACTTGGAGGGCATTATGCTAAGTGAAATAAGTCAGACAGAGAAAGACAAATACTGTACGATATCACAGGTGAAATCTAAAAACTACAACAAACTAGTGACTATAACAAAAAAAGAAGCAAAAAAAAATCTCCCAGTCATAGCCCTGGATCCTCCCCATCTTGCTCCAAGAAAGACCCCAGACCCCACACAGAGGGGCTCCTGCTCATTCCTAGCCAGTGTCCTCTGAACTCCTCTTCCCCATTTTTACCTCCTTCCCTATAGCAAAACCCTCCCTGAGATCTAATTTAAAGTCTCTCACCTTGCAAACTGAAAAGTCTGCCTTTCGAGGAGGCCAGAGACGGCTGGGAGCCTGGCCGGAAGTCAGTTTCCTGGGTGGGAGAACACTGGCAGAAATCCAGACGGCTGACGTCACCTGGTCCAGATGGCGGAAGCCATTGCCCAATCAGAGGGAATTGATGCCAGCAACACACTTCTCTATGACTCTCTTACCCAGTTCAGAAAAACATTTTCCTCGACAGGAGGCAGTTGTGTAGGAGTGGAAAATGCCCTGGCCTTTGAACCACATGGCATGTTGACCGGGAGGCTGACCGGGAGGCTGACCGCGGCATCAACTGACAACGTGAGACCCGACACTAGACTCGGGGTCAGAAGACACAAGTCTGGGTCTCTGCCACCTAAATCCTAACCTTTAACAAATCACTTTGGTTGGTTTTCTTAGCTATGAGTAATAATACCTACTCACAGAAGCTACTGTTGCATGGTGGAATGAGGTCATTCATGTGAAAGATTTCATAAACTTGAAGCAGGATGCCAATACAATATTCTGCCTCTGTGAGAGCCTTCCAGAGGACAGTGGACCCGGAGGAGGCAAGATGGAGAGTGATTACAGGCTGATCCTGGAGCCAGGCAGCCTGCACTGGAATGTGCAGCTGGGACACATAAGTTAACCTCTCTGTGCCCAGTCACCTCGTGGTCATAGTGGGGGGTGATAAGAATACCATCCTCATCACAGGGTTCTCGGGAGGGTGAAGTAGTTACTCTACTTGGAGCACATAGAACACTGCCCGGCTTGTGGCAGCACTCACTAAGACTGGGCTGGGATGATTATTCCCAAGGCCATCTTGTACACCTGCAGGCCCTGGGCTGGGCATTCAGCCCAATCCCAAGAGATCTCGTGAAAAGAGATTCTGGGAATTCCCTGGCGGTCCAGTGGTTAGGACTCCATGTTTTTACTGCCAAGGGCCCAGTTCGGGGAACTAAGATCCTGCAAGCCACGCAGCACAACACCCCCACCCCCCCCCAAAAAAAGACAGATTCTGCCCCCACCCACAGTCCACACAGCAGGCAGAGCTATTTAGCTAAAATCTAACCATGTCAATTCTCTGCTTAACCACCCAAATCTGCCCCAGTCCCACTCCCACCCCCAGGCAAAGACATCAAACCCCTGTCATAGGCCCTTGAGCCCCTCTCCAGCCTCTCCTGATGCCCACTGCCTCTCATCAAGGCTCCAGCAACACCAAACTGCCTGTCGCTTCTCACCTCCACCAGCTGGCTCCTGCTGCCCCTCTGCCCAGCATGCCCTCACCAACCCTGCCTTTGCTAACTCCTAGTTACCCTTCAGGACCCTTAGACTCATGTCTCCCAGAAAGCGCTTTCTGACCCCGCCTGAGCAGAACCTGGTTCCCCCTTTCCTATATCCCTTGTGGGCACCTCCATCAGGCCAAATTGTATCCTAACTGTTCAGGTGACTGCTTCACACCAGACTGGGGGATCCTTGAAGGGAAAGGCCAGCACTGGGTCTTGCACATCTCGGTAAACTTAGCACGAGCACAGTGCCAGGCACACAGTAGGTGATCTGTAATGGTTGAGTGGAAAAACTGATGAGTGGATGACCAGGAACTAATAGAGCCCTAGCTTGTTTTGGCCACGCCGCGCAGCCTGTGGGATCTTAGTTCCCTGACGAGGGATTAAACCCGGGCCCTTGGCAGTGAGAGCATGGAGTCCTAACCACTGGACCTCCAGGGAATTCCCTGTTCAGCTACTTTTTTTTTTTTTTTTTTTTTGCGGTATGTGGGCCTCTCACTGTTGTGGCCTCTCCCGTTGCGGAGCACAGGCTCCGGACACACAGGCTCAGCGGCCATGGCTCACGGGCCCAGCCGCTCCGCGGCGTGTGGGATCCTCCCGGACCGGGGCACGAACCCGCGTCCCCTGCATCTGCAGGCAGACTCTCAACCACTGTGCCACCAGGGAAGCCCTCTTCAGCTACTTTAACAGATGATGTTGTTTGCCTGGGATTGGGATGAGCATCTCAAAACAGATACAGTTTCCATTTGCCTCAGCCATTGTTTTCCTCAGAATCACCTCTGTCTGTGTCTCAGGCATCCTCTGTACCTCTCTCTTTTCCCTGCTCTTACGCTTTTTTCTCTCCTTCCTTAACACTTTGTTTCTCTTCCTTGCTCTGTGTCGTATTTCTATACCCTTTGTTGCTTTGTATCCTTTTCCTCTCATCCTTCTTTTGTGCTTGAGTGGTGGTGGTCTGTTCTCTTGCCTCAAGGGTTTTAGGTGGTTAGAGTACCCCTGGGTTCAGAAGAAAAAGAAGGAGATTTTGAAAGGCAGGAAATCAATCCTTATTGTGTGTCCAGAAGTTCCATACATTTTATTTCATATAATCTTAGTAACAAGCTTATAGTACGGTATATCATCCAAGCAAGCTGGGTTATGCTTCTGTAACAAACAGCCTCAAAAGCTCAGGGGCTTTATGCAGCAAAGATTGATTTATTACTCCTGCCACTTATCAATGGTGGGTTGACTGAGGCTCTGCTCTGAGCCATCATTGTCCTAACCTCAGGACCTAGGTTGACAGAGCAGTCACTACCTAGAACGTCGCCATTTGCCATAGTAGAAGAAAGAGAGAATGTGAAAAAGCACAGCACACACTGGCTTTTAACACTTCCATGTAGAAGAGACACGTTTTAATTGGTCAAAATAAGTCACATAGCCATTCCTGGGTTAATTGGTAGGAGTTAAACGACGTGGCAAAGTACAATCTTCCTAGGTATGTGGAAGGAAAGAGAGACTCACATATTGGTGAACAGGCCTGATAACCATGGTAGATATTACTGTTCCCATTTTACAGATGAGGTAGCTGAGGCACAGGAAACTTATGTAGTTTGTTCAAGGACATGCAGTAAATGTCAGGGGTAGGGGGAGCTGAACCCATGCCTTTTGATTCCTGGGACAGTACCCTTGCCACTTCACGGGAGCTTTAGGATGCCTAAGCCTTGTCTACCCTTTTCTACCAGGTTTTTGGACTCTGCTGTGAAGACTGGTTTGCTGGTATGCCAGAGGCAAGATGCTAAGAAGCCCAGCTTTGCTCACCAACTTTTGCATCACATCTGGTGAGGGGCGTTGGAGTCTCTCCCCAAGGTGGGGTTTGGGAGGCTTCTAATTTCCAAGACAAAACCAGGTAGGTCACAAAACTTGGAGCACAGTCATTAGAAACCTTCTAGACAAAATTATCTGTGGTGATAGAAGTCAGAATAGCGGTTATTTCAGAGGCGGGCAAGAAAGGGGTTTTGCATATTGACTAGACAGATGTTTAAAGGAACCTTCTGGGGTGATACTATCTCGATCTGGATGGTGGTTAAATGGGTGAATACAAATGCAAAAATTTATCAAGCTGTACACTTAAGATTTGTACACTTTGCTATATGTCATTTATATCTCAATAAAAATGAGTAATAAAAAGAAATATTCTTCATCAAAATAAAAATATTTACTGTGCCAAAGATCCTATTAAGAGAATGAAAAGACAAGGTACCGAGTGGGAGAAAATATTTGCAAGTTATGTATTCAACAATGGATATGTATCCAGAATATATAAAGAACTCTCAAAACTCAACAGCAAGTAAACAGACAACCCAATTTAAAAAGTAGGCAAAAGACTTGAAGGGACACTTCACCAAAGAGGATAAAAGGAAAGCAAATAAGCATATAAAAAGTTGTTCAACGTTATTGGCCATTAAGGAAATGCAAATTAAAACCAGGATAAGGGACTTCCTTGGTGGCGCAGTGGTTAAGAATCTGCCTGCCAACGCAGGGCACACGGGTTCGAGCCCTGGTCCAGGAAAATCACACATGCCGCGGAGCAACTAAGCCAATGCACCGCAACTACTGAGACTGCGCTCTAGAGCCCGCGAGTCACAACTACTGAGCCCGCGTGCGCAACTACTGAAGCCCGAGTGCCTAGAGACCGTGCTCCATAGCAAAGAGAAGCCACCGCAATGAGAAGCCTGCGCACCGCAACAAAGAGTAGCCCCCGCTTGCCGCAACTAGAGAAAGCCCGGCGAGCAGCAACGAAGACCCAACGTAGCCATAAGTAAATAAATAAATTTATTTTTTTTCAGTAAATGTAATTAAAAAAAAAAACAGGACGAATTACCACTACAAATCTGTTAGAGTAGCAAAAAAAATTTTTAAATATTGACAGTGCTACCAAGCATTGGCAAAAAGGCAGCAACAGGAGCTCTCGTTCATTACTGGTGGAATGCAAAATCATCCTCTGGAACATAGTCTGGCAATTTCTTATAAAGTTAATACACTTACTGCACAAGTGAATAATCCCCTAGGTATTTACCTGAGAGAAATAAAAACATGTTCACACAAAAACCTATACACTGTATGCTCATTAGCCGCCTACATTTGTAATTACCAAAAACTAGTTAAAATGGGTAAATGCATTACTTGGCTTCTCCGTGCCATGGCACACAATCCAAAAACAAAAAGAGAAATTATTCATGCAACAGCTGAGGTGAATCTCAAAGGCATTATGCTGAGTGAAAAAATCTGGTCTCAAAAAGGTTACATGCTATATGATTCCATTTATGTGACATTTTAAAAAGACAAGGCTAAAGTGACAGAGAATAGATCAAAATAGCAAGAGGTTTGGTGGGGGGTGGGGCGGGCGGGAAGATGTGACTACAGAGGAATAGCACAGGGGAGTCTTGGGGGCAGTAGACCTGTTCCATATCTTGATTGTGGTTGTGATTAGACTCCAAATCCAGGGGCCAAGGAGCCCCATCTGCTTTGTTCACTCCTACACTCTCAGTGCCTGGGACTTAGGTACGATGTGCGTGCTCATGGACGCAGTGAAGGAGTGTTCTAGCTCCAGCCCTGATTCATCTTGGCACACTTCGCAGGCTAGTCTATATTTAGCTACCTCTCCAGCTGCCTAATGGACACGCCACAGCTGGAAGGCATCACTAATCCCCCTTCACAACCCAGGCCTGGGTCACAAGATCTCCCTCCTGGAAAGCAGAGTCTCCAGCTGTCCTGTAGTTTGAAATTTGTAGATATTAGCAATCTGATGAGTCATTTTAATTTTTGAAGTACACTTTTATTGTAAAAGTAACATTTGTTCAACGTTTAAAAAAAAACTGTCTCAAAAAAAAAAAAAGTAGACCCCACCCTATTTCCCAGAAGCCATAATTGTTACTAGTTCCTTCTCTGTCTATCTAGAAACATTTATGTGTAAATAAGCATGTATATCTCTATATATGTAATAGATATGAATGAATTGATCCACAGCTCTTGGGGCACATGTAATGTCCCGTTTCTGTACGGACTCACTCGTATCAAATCTGGCTTCCACCCTGCCCATCACTGATGGTATTCTAGTGTCTGACAGTTTTCAGACTCCCTCCCTTGGATCAAACAAGGAAGTCAAGGCTTCTGCAATCCTGAGGAAACAGATGAGCGTCTGCTCCTCTGGCCACCTGGTCAGCATTGCCTTGCTCCTCATCCAGGCCTCGGGGGTCCAACAGAAACAGACTACTAGGCTGGCCTGAGCAATTCCTAATCGCCCAAGCATAGCATCAGCAAAGCTAGGAGAGAGGGAAAAAAGCATCAACTTTGGAAATTTGATGTTTAAGAAGCAGAAGAAAGAGGAGGAGGAGATGGAGAGAGCAGGAGGGAGTCAAAGTAATCAGGCATCTAGGAAAAATCACAAATCTATAGTACATCCTTAAAGCTGTTTTTGGTTTCATGTAGTTCTTTTATTTTTAATTACGCTGGGGGGGCAACATAACATTTTCTGTTTTTCTCTATAGTCTTGATCTGGCCTTACCTGGGGGCAGTTGTTGAAGTTCTGAAAATACCCAGTACAGAGCACCTGGGCGCAGTTCTCACGGATGCCGGCAGCCAATACCGTCCGAGAGGCTGCTCTTGAAAAGGCCCAGCTCTCCACATGTCCTGGAGAAACTGGATCCCCTCTTTTTTCTCTGAGTCCCCAGAGGTCCAAGCGCCATCCAAGAGGTAGGTTACTGCCTGCCTCTTCATCCTTCCCTTTCAGACCAGACATCCAGCACCTTCCAAAACCAAGGCCTACGTTGGTGTGGGCTTCCTATAAACCCCCACCCAGTCTGATTCTTACTTTTCTTTCTAAAACACACAAAAAAGCCAAACCGCTCAACGGTCAGGAAACCCACAACTTCAAGGACTCAAAGTCCTGACTACGCAGAAGAGGAAGAGAAGAATTCCTTTATTCCTTGTTAATTCTCAATAGATTATTGTTACAATAAATTCATAATAGATGGTTCTGCTATATAACATATTGTTTAAATTTTCTTATTTCTTCAAATATGTCTGTTGGGAAAGTTATTGTAGGGAGATCAATTAATAATCATTGATGAAATGTTTCTTGGATGAAGAAACCCATAATGGTCATAGTGTGGGAGATTTAAAGAAAGGAAAAGAGGATTCTTCTGAGAAATTTTAGTCCACTTTAGAAAACAAAATGCATACACTATCTGAGAAACTCTTTGAGGACAATGCAGGCCAGTGGATACTTATGGAGCATATACTAATAAAAGCTAATATTTGCTGATATCCTACTAGGTGTCAGGCACTGTACTAGCCCTCGGGATACCACAACTAACCAGATGGAGATGCCTCCTGCCCTACAGAGTTCAAAAGGACAGACATGAAACATATAGAAACGAGGTGGTAACTCTTAAAAAAGGGAGAGTACAGGCTGCCATAGGAATGCAGAGCCAGAGAACTAAACACAGGATGGGGTGTCAGGGAAGACCTCCCTTAGAGACAGACCTTTAAACCGAGACTTGCAAGTGACAAACCAAAATAGAAAGACATCAGGGCTGGGGGAGGGGAAGCTGAGTTTATTGCTTAACAGGCAAGGGAGAGCCATGTCCCTCAAGAAATGAGTCCAGTGGGTCTCCCTAAGAAGAAACTGAAAGGCCAAAATATAGATCCAAAAGGAGGAAGCTCACCAATAAAGCAGGAATTGAGTTCTGGTTTCTGGCTCACAAAGGGGGTTGTACACTCTACCATCTTCAGTTCTCAGTTCTCAAAAGAGTAGGTGATTCTCAAAGAGGTCCAAGACAGGTCCTGTGATGCCTCAATGGACTCGGGTCAAAAGGGGGCAAAACCATATCTGCTTATTCTAAAGCTAGATAGATTTCTTCTTATAAAGACCCAATAGCAGTGGGGCAGGCAGAGGACGAAAGGAAGGTGATGGAGGGGTTAGCTTTGCAAGAGATCTGGACAAGTTTGAGGAACCAAGAGAAATTCAAGTTACAGAAGCATGGGGGCAGAGAGAAGAGTGGTGCTTAGAGGATGCTGGTGAGATGGGCTAATCAAGAAAGACCTGGTAGGCCATATGCTATGGACTGAATTGTGCTCCTCAAAACTCATATGTTGAAGCCCTAAACCCCAATGTGACTATATTTGAAGATAGGGTCTCTAGGAGGTAATTAAGGTTAAATGAGGTCCTAAGGGTGGGGCCCTAATCTGATGGGATGGGTGTCCTTATAAAAGATACAAGAGGGGCTTCCCTGGTGGCGCAGTGGTTGAGAGTCCGCCTGCCGATCCAGGGGACATGGGTTCGTGCCCCGGTCTGGGAAGATCCCACATGCCGCGGAGCGGCTGGACCCGTGCGCCATGGCCACTGAGCCTGCGCATCCGGAGCCTGTGCTCCGCAACGGGAGAGGCCACAGCAGTGAGAGGCCCGCGTACCGGAAAAAAAAAAAAAAAGATACAAGAGAGCTGTCTCTGCCCATGTGTGCACAGAGAAGAAAGAGGCCATATGAGCACACAGGGAGATGGTGGCCACCTACAAGTCAAGAGAATATGCCTCAGAATTAGACCTACCTTGCTGGCACCTTGATCTTGGGCTTCCAGCCTCTAGGACTATGAGAAATAAATTTTTGTTGTTTAAGCCACCTAGTCTGTGGTATGTTGTTATGTTGCCTGAGCAGATTAATATACCATATTAAGAATTCTGAACTCAACATCAAAAAAAATTTTTTTTAATGGGCAGAGAATCCAATAGACATTTTCCCAAAGAAGATATACAGATGGCCAAGAGGCACGTGAAAGGATGTTCAACATTGCTGATCAGGGAAATGCATATCAAAACCACAATCACCACATACCTGTCAGAATAACAATTATCAAAAAGACCACAAATAGCAAGTGTTGGCCAAGATGTAAAGAAAAGGGAACCTAGTGCTCTGTTGATGGGAATATAAATTGGTGCAGCCACTATGGAGAACAGTGTGGATTCCTCAGAAAGTTAAAAGTAGAACCATTATATGATCCAGCAATCCGACTTCTGGGAATTTATCCAAAGAAAACAAAAACATTAATTTGAAAAGATATATGCACCCATATGTTCATTGCAGAAATTATTGACAATAGCCAAGATATGGAAGTAACCTAAGTGCCCATCAATAGATGAATGGATAAAGAAGATGTGTCACACACACACACACACACACACACACACACACACACACACACACACACAATGGAATATTACTCAGCCATAAAAAAGAGTGAAATCTTGCCATTTGCAACAACATGGATGGACCTAGAGTATGTTATGCTAAGTGAAATAAGTCAGAGAAAAACAAATACTGTATGATTTTACTTATATGTGGAATCTAAAAAACAAAACAAATGAACAAACAGAACTGAACAGAAACAGAGTCATAGACGCAGAGAACAAGCAGGTGCCAGAGGGGAGGTGGGTGGGAGAATAAGAGGAATAGGTGACAGAGACTAAGAGGTACGAAAAGTACAAACTTTCAGTTATAAAATAAATGAGTCACAGGTACAAATGTGCAGCGTGAGGATTATAGTTAATAATTATGTAATATCTTTGTATGGTGACAGAAGACAACTAGACTTACCATGGTGATCATTTTGAAATGTATAGAAATATCAAATCACTATGCTTCGCATCAGGAATTAACATAGTGTTATAGGTCAGTTATAGGTCAAAAACAAACAAACAAACTCATAGAAAAAAAAGATCGGATTTGCAGTTACCAGAGGCAGGGAGCGGGAGGGAGGGGGAATCAGATGAAGGCAGTCAAAAGGTATAAACTTCCAGTTATAAGTTCTAGGGATGTAATGTACAGCATGATAAATACAGTTAACACTATGGTCCATTATATATGAAAGTTGTTAGAGAGTAAGTCCTAAGAGTTCTCATCACAAGGAAAAATATTTTTCTCCATTTCTTTAATGTATCTATATGAGATGATGGATATTCACTAAACATATTGTAATCATTTCATGTCGTACATATGTCAAATCATTATGTTGTACACCTTAAACTTACACAGTGCTGTATGTCAATTATATTTCAGTAAAATGGAAGAGAAAAACAGAAGACTTTTGAACATATTCCTAAAAGCTTGGTGGCAAGCCTCTGGGGCTTTAAGCAAGGGATAGACATGCTCACACTCAGATCTGGGAAGGCTCACTCTGGCTGAAACTCGGAGAAGGGATCTGACCAGGGCAAGACTGGAGGCAGTGAGATAAGGTAAGAGGTG
This sequence comes from Delphinus delphis, assembly GCF_949987515.2. Lineage (NCBI taxonomy): Eukaryota > Metazoa > Chordata > Mammalia > Artiodactyla > Delphinidae > Delphinus > Delphinus delphis. The sequence goes on along the minus strand of NC_082692.2, from coordinate 22,795,069 downwards.
GGGTAGGCACGCAGGCTGGAGGTGATGGAGACTTGGAGCGTGGTGACAGGGAGGTGAGGGAAAGTGGAAAGACTGGAGAGATCTTTACAAGGGAAAATCAATGGGACTTGGGGGCTGATTAAGGAAGGGGGTGCTCCAGAGGCCCCCAAGGCACAGTGGAAAAGAGCACTGGGCTGGGAATCTCAAGATCGAGGTCTAACTCCCAATCAACCACCAGTCAACTACCCGGCGGCTTTGGCCAAGTCACTTTACTGCCCTTCACTGCTTTCGTTTCCTCATCTTGTAGGACGAGATAAAGCCTGTTGATCTTATGATACCACTCAATTCTACTATCCTCTGATTCTACAAAGTAAATGCATTACTAAGGACAAAATAAAACCATGGTGTCACCTCCCCCCAAGGTTTAAGGACCCTTCCTCTATGTGTTACTCAATACCATTGATCATCATATACTTAAAGATGTACTCAAATGTTGCATTTACTGGTCTGTCTCCTTCAGAAGGCTAAGTGCTCCTTGAGGGCAAGAACTGGGTATCCTGTACCTGGAACCAGGTCAGGCATATGGTAATTGATTCACTGTATCTGTGAAATTGACTATTTTGAAGTGCAGAGAGAACAGACACACAGTTATTCAAGAAGGCATCTTTGTGCCATGTATTGTGTTTTTTCTGTATCCAGAGCACTGTGGTGGATGCTAGGGTCATCTGAATAAACAAGAAAACCAGTCATGGACCTTACGTCAAGTCAAGTGGCCAAGACAGACGTTAAACACACGAGGACAAAAATTATGGTTTATTTCTAGTTGTGGTAAGTGCCACAAGGAAAAGTACGGGGTATTGTGAATGTGTAATAGGGAGACCTAACTGAGAGAGTGGCCTTTATGATAATAAGGGTGAGTTGATTGACTCACAGAACTAGGAAGGGAAGAGAGAAAGAGAGGGGGACAGAGGGAGAGACTTTTAGGAATAATAAGGAATAATAAAAAGGAATAATAAGCATGCATGGAGGCCTGAAGCAGGAAGGAGTTCTGATGAGAATACGGGAAGGAAATCCGCTGGGATGGTAACGTTAGCTACACTGGGATTGTGGAATTTTGGGTACTTTTTATTTGCTTTTGTTTGTATACATTTTGCATTTCACAGATTTTCCACAACAAACACACGTTATTTTAATCATTGGAGGGGAAAAAAAACATTGTTAGTTTAAACAAAATAATAAAGGATGTGGGGAGAATGGGTGTCATGGAGGAGGGGGCACATTCCAGAGGGACTGGTGACTTAAGCGGTGAGTAATCCCTACGTGGGGGAGAGCACAGGCATGTTGATGGGGCTAGAACAAAAGAGCAGGGGTGACTCACGAATGATACAGTTGAAGCTGGGCCGCCAAGGTCCATGAAGGTGAGGCTGAAGAGTTGGGGGTGATATGAAAAGTCATAGTGAGCTACTTTCAAAGGGCCTGAGCAGGGGAGGTAAGCATTTTAGCAAAGGGGAGCAGGATGGGGAGAAACCAGAGAGAGAAGGAGTCTAAGAGGTCCCTTCGGGGCTGGTGGGGGAGAGCGGGGACCTGGTAAGGCCAGTAGTCCTACAACACAGAGTAGTTGGTCCTTTGTTACTTCACGGGCATCGAGGGGTTAGGCTGCCCTATGCTTTCTGCCCCACAGTGGAAGTGGAAATTGTGTTTTCTGAAGGTCCTTCCTGATCTGCAACCTCTGAGAAATAAACTGCTAGCCTGGGGACATTTCTAAAGAGATAAAGTCAAAAATTGGTTTTCGGGGGCAGAGGTGGCAGGGCACAGGCAGGATTTGGAAAATTGGGGCCTGATATAAGTTCTAAGATGTCCTCCCACCCACTCCTGATCTAGATAAGCACCCCTGCCACCCACACTGGATACTTGGCCAGGATTTCCTCCTGAAGCTGTGAAGCATTTTTAGGGCTGGGATGTGAGTTGGGGAGGGGGCGGAAATTGGCTCCCCACTCCCCTCTGAGCTGAACCTACAGGAACTACCTCAACCACTTCCCTTCTAGGCTTTTCCCCCCTCTTCCCATGTGGTTCCTTCAGATCACCATCTGATTGCCCCAACAGAACTCTTCTTGGCATCTCCTCTCACCCCACACTCCTGACATGGGTGCTGCCCACTCAGAGAGATGAGGACCAACTTCGTCCTGGCCTTCTACCCAGCCCGGAAGCTGAGTGCAGCACCAGAGTTTGTGCCCTAGACCTCTCCTGCTCTCTTGAGAAAAGAGATGCAAAATCATATTAAATAATGATATTAAATCACCATGTTAGATCAGTGTATCAAGTGCAGGACTGGTCAGTCAGCAGCTGAGGGATCACTATCCGTTGCCCCGTAGTTGGCCCTGGGCTACTGTGAGGATGGAGGAGACAGGGGCACTGAAGGAGCAGTCCCGCTGTTTGGAGGCATCAAGTTCTTAATAAAAGTAACTTCAACCCAGAAGACCTGGGTTCATGTCACAGCTGAGCTCTTGCTAGCCTAGTCATCTGAAGGGTAGCCCACTTACCCCTCTAAGCCCCGTAGTTTCTTCAACTGTGAAATGGTCGTGATAGCTAGTTTAGGATCAAATGATGCAGTGTCTGAGAAAAATAGACTTAAAAGGAGTTCTTCCTTCCACAGGAATCTATTGTGAGGCTATCACTGCTCAAAATGTTCAGGATATAAAGATAAAGAAGACAATCGTAACAGGCCAGTCCCCTGCCCTCAGGAAGTTCCTCCAGTTGCTGTTATTACTGATGACTGTTGAATAAATGGGGCCACTCATAAGAAGCAAATGGAGAGTTCTGACAGAGGATGAAAGGCTATATTTTCCAAAGATGGGTATCCTCCTCCGATACTCTTCTTATCCCATGACTGACACGCCAGGGTGGGATCATGTTCCTTCCCCTTGAATCTGGCTGGGGCTGTGACTGCTGTGACCAATGGAGTAGGGGGAAAGCAATGTAGATCATAAAAAAGTGAAGTCATAAAAAGTATATAGTTCATGCCTGGTTCTCTTTCTCAGTAACCCAGACACCATGCAAGAGAGGCCCAATCTAGACCAAGGGAGAGGAACCGAGGCCCCCAGCCAATAGCCAGCATCCACTGCCAGACGTGTGAATGAAGGATCCTGCAGACGGATGGTTCCAGTCTCCAGCTTTCGAGTCTTCCAGCTTCGACCCCAGACATCATGGAGCAGAGGCAAGCCATCTCCACCCCCACTGCACTCCATCCAAACTCCTGATCCACAGAGCCCATAAAGGTAACAAAGAGTGTCATGCCCGCTAAGTCTTGGGGTAATCTTTTAGGCAACATTAGATAACCAGAACATAGAGTGACCTTAGGAGGAGCAAGAATGAGCAGCATAGAAACTGAAGGAGAAAGTACCCTAGACGAGTTGAGTTAGTCAGATGGAATGACATTAAATGTGGAAAGCGTTACTAGCCTCGACCACATGGTTTCTAACCTCGTCCTGCTGTGAAATTGTTCCCTCAAAGACCACCAACAACCTCCCAGCTGACTAAAGTCAAAAACACCTCACCTTTTTCTCCATACTCATTCTCCTTCAACTTCTTTCCTTGACTTCCAGTCTTAATATAAGATCAACTACCACACGGACATGCTTCTCTACCGGTCTCTGCTTTGCTTTACTCATTGGTTCCTCTTCTCCCTCCCACCTTCCCACTAGGCTGTAACCAACTTACTTTCCAATGGCTTGCTCCCCTCTCTCTATCCATGGCCCTCAAAGAGCTCTTTCTTCTTCTTCTTCTTCTTTTAAATATTTATTTATTTGGCTGCGCCTGGTCCTACTTGCAGCACACAGGATCTTCGTTGCTGCCGTGTGGGATCTTCCTTGTGGCATGCAGGCTCTTTAGTTGCGGCATGCGGGCTCTAGCTCCCTGACCAGGGATTGAACCCAGGGCCCCTGCATTGGGAGCACGGAGTCTTAACCACTGGACCACCAGGGAAGCCCCGGGCTCACTCCTTCTTGACGAAACTATCACCTGTGTGCAGAGTCTCCCACTCCAATACCTCCATAACCAGTCCTGTTCATCGACATGAACTCCTATCTTGTATTGCCAATTTCCCTCTAGTCGTGTGCCAATACCTTATTTCTTTGCCACCTCAAGTCCAACACATCCAAAATGGACCCACTGTAATGGATGCTATCTGGGCCTCACCCAGATCATCTTTACCAGCTGGTCTACTCATCCCCCAGGTACCAGGCATGTTGTCTGATAACCACACACAGCTGTCCCCTTTTCTGGAGAATTGGCCTGGACCGAATGGGAGACAAGCCATCCCCACAACACACACTTTGGAGAGATCTCAGCCACTGACTGCCTGGTGCGCAGCTGTAAATGACATTAAAGGCGGCAGCAGCCGCCTTCTCTCAAGGTGGAGCCGACTCTGGTGTGATTTGCGCTGAGAGTCTCACTGTGGACTCGGATTACAGCTTAGCCCACATCCTTGCTTAGCTTCTTGGCTTTGCCATCTTGTTCCCCTTGCTCTTCTCCTCCCCGCATCAATCCCTTGGACAAAAGTTCTGTGCCAGGCTCTGCCTCTAGGTGACCCAACCTAAAACATCTATCAAGGCAGGTTCACTTGTTTACTTGTTTCTTGACCTCCCCAACCTGAAACTCCCTATCAGGCCAGCCATCAATCCTAACATATTTTCTAGCAAATGCCTCTCAGATTTATTTCTTCCTCCTTGTTCCCATTGCCCCCACATAATCACCTCACACCTGGATTGTGAAATTGGTCTCCTCTCCAACCTCCCTGCCCTTTCCTGTTTTTCCTTCCCCCCACCCAACATGACTCGCACGTAAACGCCAGATTAAAATCTCTTTAATGCCTTTGATCATACAGCTCCCCTACCCAAAAGTTGAATGCCTCCTGTTTCTAATGGCACTAGATAAAGATTCTTTTGTCTGCTTTCCTGGACCCTCACTGAGATCTGGCTTTCCCCTTGTTTACTTAACCTCATTTTCCAGTATTTCTAATTTTCTATTCCAGCCAGCTCCTTCAAAATTCCACAAAGCACACTTATTCCCATCACACCAGCCCCACTTTCCCCTCCTACACTTTCCTAAACCCTGCCCATCAGTGGGAGGGCCACCCAGCTGTCTCCCAGTATCCACCCTTCCCTTCTTCTCAGTTTCCAGCTGGGCACAGGGGTGCCTGGAGTAAATAACACATATCCCAGCCTCCCTTGCAGCTGGATATGGTTAAATGACTTCACTTCAGCCTATTTCATATAAGCAGAAATGCTGTGCATTACTTCTGTCAATGGATTAAGAGGAAAGGATGTGTTTCTTTGCCCTTCTCTGTCCTACTGGCTGGAATGTGCAGCTTGGACAGCCATCTTAGATCATGAAGGAAAAACCATGTACTGAGGACGTGAGGCAACAAAGTGAGCTTCTAGCCAAGCCTGAACTGCCAGCCTTGATCTAGACTTTCTATCAGAGAGAATGAATTTATATCTAGTAAACCACTATTCTAATTTTTTGTCTCTCACAGCTGAATCTAATCCTAACTGACACACATACTCAACTTTTCTGTTTGTTAGCCATAATGAGCTTCTGTGGCTCACAACCAAAGGAAACCAAATGCTAAGGAAGGAAGGTAAAAGCTTTAGAAAAATTAAAGGAAGCTGAGGCAAAGTGCACAGGACTTTAGAAAGACATTTCTAAATTATTACTGGCAGGGAAGTGACTACGATTATGTAAGGAGAAACTAGGCAAGCCCAGGCAAAATGCAGGGCTGGATTTTCATGCATTGTACACTGCAGAAATTATGGGCAGAGCAGATCTAATATAACTCTGAGTGTTAATAAGGTGGTTGAGCTGTACTTTGGTTCTGCTCACATCTTGTGAAGGGAGGAAAGAAGTGGATGCAAGGCTGAGCTGAGAAATATTTAACAACTGCCTGGAGGTTGGGGGGAGTCTAATTAGCTGCATTTCCAGTTTCCCTGGTGTAAATATTCCCAACAAGGTCAACTTCAAGCTACCGACGTTATGTCAGTTGGCTCACAAAATTCCTGAAAATATCACAATCTGCTCTCATGAGCTGCTCCAGCACAGAAGAGGGCGGTGAGGGGTGCTGAAGTGGCAATGCATGTAATGCATTGCGCCACAACAGTGAGAGGCCCGCGTACCGCAAAAAAAAAAAAAAAAAAAAATGCAGGGCTGGATTTTCATGCATTTCACTGCAGAAATTATGGGCAGAGCTGACCTTATATAACTCCAGGTGTTAATAAGGTGTTTGAGCTGTACCATCAGATGCTCATCACAGGGTTGGTTTTTTTTAAGCTTTTTTTTTTTTTTTTTTTTGGTTCGCAGGCCTCTCACTGTTGTGGCCTCTCCCGTTGCGGAGCACAGGCTCGGGATGCGCAGGCTCAGCGGCCACGGCTCACGGGCCCAGTCGCTCCGCGGCATGTGGGATCTTTCCGGACCAGGGCACGAACCCGTGTCCCCTGCATCGGCAGGCGGACGCTCAACCACTGCGTCACCAGGGAAGCCCTTAAGCTTTTTTTTTGGTAAATTTATTTATTTATTTATTTATTTAGACTGCACTGGGTCTTCGTTCCTGTGCGCGGGCTCTTTGTTCTGACGCGTGGGCTTCTCTAGCTGCAGCTCATGGGCTCAGTAGTTGCAGCATGAGGGCTTAGTTCCCCAACCAGGGATTGAACCCGGGCCCCCTGCATTGGGAGTGCAGAGTCTTAACCACTGGACCACCAGGGAAGTGCCCTGGGTTAATAATCACAGGGTTTTTAAGTAAAGGCAACTCAAACCATTTCACATCTAAAGTATCCAGGTTACCCTGTGTTTTTAGAATCACTATGAAACAGATGGGAGTATTTTTTTTTTTAAATATTTTGATCATTTGGGTGGAGGACCAGAGAGAAAACACAGACCACCAAGCACTCTTAGTTAGGATTTTATCTTCTAGAAAGTAAGATGAATTTACAATTATCTCCTTTAAAACTATTAGCAGTAGAGATCCTGGCAGGTTTCTAGTAGGGAAGCCAGGAGTTGTATTCGGGTTTGTGTGACTGCCCAGCATTTCTACTAGTTCTATGCCTCAGCTAAAACTTTTCCCATCACCCCTTCCTGCAGTGATCTCACCCTGCTCTGAATTCCTAAAATGCTCGCTTTCTGTCTCAACATTCCATTCATTTGACATTCAACACGGTGATTTGCTGGGTCTTCAGATGAGGAAAAGTACTTGCTAAGCTCTAATATACCAAACAAATGTTAGTTATTATGTTACTGTGTATGTGCATATATTAGTGTGTACATGTATAAAACATACACATATACTTGTACATATATGTGTATATGTATGTACAGTTATATAATTATTATATGTCTCTTATTTTCCCTTAACTAGGTTATAAACTTCTTGAGGCCCATTTATCCATCTTTCTGCCTTCCACTGCTCATAGTTGGAACACATTTGACAGTCAATCTACTGATGATTTGAGTGCAGGGACTAGCCTCCATCATTTCTATGACTTTCAGCCACTTATCTCCACTGCCCTCCTGTGTCCTACAGGGCTGCTAGGAGGACTGAATGAGATAATGGGTGCAGAGCACCCTGGATTGGTTGGTTCCGTGTGGACTATGACAGAAAAAAACTCTCTTAGTTCCCCCTTCAACCTCTTGTATTCCTTTTCACAGAAGTTTGGGTCATGGCTATGATCAGAAACACGTTTCCGTTTTTCAGTAATAGATTTCTGAAGAAGTTGTTTCTAGAGCTCTGAATGGGCGGTAGGAGACCTCATCCAACCAGAGCAGACTGATCTTGACTGCTTTAAAAGTGTTGAAAGCAAATGAAAGCCATCAGCTCGCAGTGAATGTTTTCACAATGCAGCAGTTTTCCTTCTCTCACCCCACTCATCATCTAGCCCGGTGCTGTCCAATAGAACTTTCTGTGATGACGGAAATGCACTATACCTGCGCTTTCCAATATAGTAACCACCGGCTACATGAGGTTTTTGTACACTTAAAATGTGGCTGATGCAAATGAGGAACTGAATTTTTTTTCATTATTATTTCTTTTTTTAAAATAAATTTATTCACTTGTTTATTTTTAGCTGCGTTGGGTCTTCGGTGCTGTGCCTGGGCTTTCTCTAGTTGCGGCAAGCAGGCGCTACTCTTCATTGCGGTGCACGGGCTTCTGATTGCGGTGGCTTCTCTTGTTGCAGGGCACGGGCTCTAGGACGCGTGGGCTCAGTAGCTGTGGCTCGTGGGCTCTAGAGCACAGGCTCAGTAGTTGTGGCGCACAGGCTTAGTTGCTCCGCGGCATGGGGGATCTTCCCGGACCAGGGCTCGAACCCGTGTTCCCTGCATTGGCAGGCAGATTCTTAACCACTGTGCCACCAGGGAAGTCCCTAGGAACTGAATTTTAAATTGAATTTAATTTTAATCAATTAAAATTTAAATAGCCACATGCTACCATATGCGACAGCACAGAGCTAACTTAAGAGAATCTGGGTCTTTTTGTTCATTCATTAATTTATCATTCAATCAAAATCTACTGAGTACCTAATATAAGTTAGGCACAGTACTCAGCCCTGACAGGGGGTTCAATGGTTAGTCTCATCTGAAAGAGCTCAAAATTTCTTTGAGGAAGGGACTTCCCTGGTGGTCCCGTGGTTAAGTCTCTGTGCTCCCACTGCAGGGGGCATGGGTTTGATCCCTGGTCAGGGAACTAAGATCCCACATGTGGCATGGCCAAAAACTTGTTTGAGGAAACAAATGATCTTTTGAGATGACTCAAGACCTTCATTTGTCTTCTGACTATACCATGTCCTCTTGAAAAAAGTAGCTGGAGATTTCTTAGGCGTGGGTCACCCTGCAGAGGTCCTTACCTCCCCGACTTCCCCTGCTGGATTAGGATCCTTGCCTGAGCTAGAGGCAACTCCCAAGGGCTGGCAAGAGTCCAGCGATATGACCAGAGGAGAGAATGCCCAACAGGGCTGCCCAACAAGGTTATTCTACCCTGGGGCATGTGTGCATAACCCATTCAGAGTTTGAAAGTAAGACACAAGCAAGGAGGCAAATATCAGAGCAGCATAAAACCCCAAAGACAACGAGCTAGGGCAGTGAGCCAAATGCTGATGTTAATAATGGGGATTGTTAAGAGGCAGGGAAGCGTAGAGGTCGGTTGCTTTGTCTCTGGAGCCAAACTTCCTGGAATTCAATCCCAGCTCTAGCCCTTGCTGCCGTGCAAAGTTTCTGTGCTGTATCCTCACCCGTGAGAGGGATGTTGTAAAGGCCTTCTTCTCAGAGACTTACCACGAAAATTAGATGAATAGAACATGGAATTGAACCAGAGTCAGCTGGTTCCAGCGTCCACTCTCTGACCGACGTGGTACACTGCTGGATTTGGGATGAGGTAGACTAGGGTTCGAATCTAACTCCCGCTAGGTAATCTTGAGAAAGTGAGCTGCCTCATGGAACTTCTCATTTTCCTCTTTGGTGAAATGAGGATACAGACAATGATGACAGTGGAGGTTTGTGAAGGTTTAATGGATTGATTCCTAGGTAGTGCTCAGATTAGTGCCTCCAGGGCACTGTGTGTGCCCAAGCAGCGTGGGCCTGTGTTACTTCGCACTATGCACCGGGGCCCATGCAGGGCCACGCGGCAGACACTGAGGCTGGGGAGAGCGGCAGACGGAGAGATACTGAGCCACAGGGTGCGCTGGGTGGGCCGGGAGGTGGGGTGTGCTCCTGGAGCTGCTTGAACAGCAGCATGGCTTGAAATCGCTGTGGCCTCCTGAAGACATGACATGCCAGTTCTTCAGGGTGCAGATTGCCGGATTCCAGCCTATCCCTGTCCCCCGAGGTAACCTGCATGTCAACCTGTTCTCTGACAAGGAAAACGTTCTGACTTGACAGATTTGATGCAGGAACTCACAACAGGGACATTTTGATGCAACTTCCTTAGAACAGTCCTGTCAGAGGGTAAAATGGTAAACCACGGCCATTTCTTATAAAGTTAAATATATTCTGAGCCATACTACTCCTAGATATTTACTCAAGAGAAAAACACACGTCCACAAAAAAAGTTGTATGTGACTCTTCATAGCAGTTTTATTCGTAATAGCCAAAATCAAGAAAAAAACACAAATGTCCTTCAATGGTGAATGAATAAGCCAACTGTATCATATTTATACAATGAAATACTATTCAGAAACCAAAAGGAAAGAACTACTGATTCGTGCAAGAATATGGATGAATCACAGAAATATTATACTGAGCAAAAGAATCCAGACACAAAAGAGTGCCTACTGTAGTTTTATTTATATGACATTCTAGAATAGGCAAAACTACAGGAACAGAAATCAGGTCAGTTGTCAGTAGGGGCTAGGAGCGAAGAGAGGGTATTGATTCCAAAGGGGCATAAGGAACTTTCTGGGGCAATGGAAATATTCTATATCATGATTGCAGTGGCATTTACACAACTATATGAATTTGTCAAAACTCATCAAACTGTACTCCTAAAGAGGATGGATTTTACTGTATATAAGCTATACTTCAATATACCTGGCTTTTTTTGGCTGTGTCGCGAGGCTTGTGGGATCTTAGTCCCCTGACCAGGGACCGAACCTGGTCCCTCGGCAGTGAAAGCGCAGAGTCCTAACCACTGGACTGCCAGGGAATTCCACAATATACCTGGCTTAAAAAAAAAAAGTAATATCACCAAGCACTACCAAATTCTACGTGAAAGGGTGGGAGTCAGAGAGAGACAGGATGAGCACAACCCACAGGGATGGGCTGAGAGTATCTGGTTTGTACATTTCTCTTTTTTTGTTTTTGTTTTTTTGGCTCCTCCGTACGGCATGCAGGATCTTCATTTCCCAACCAGGGACCAAACCCGTGCCCACAAAGTCCATTAACCACTGGACTGGCAGAGAAGTCCCTAAATGCTGACAATTTAATAACTTTAGGGGGCCTTGTCAAAAAGTCCCTGGCATCAAAATGGCTGCATCACAATGCCGTGTGCACTTCTAAGCAATCAGAAAGATCCACAGACAAATATCTATAATATACTGTGTTTGGTGCCTCAAGAGATTTACGTACAAAGTAGACGGACTAATTCTACATGGAGGAGTCACGGGCACGGTTTCCCCAGGAGGTTGGAGAGAAAACAGCATGTGAAGAGTCCAATGGGTAAGAGTTTGGCATGAGTGAGAAAAAGTACAAAATCGTATATGGTGCCATAGCTCAGGGAGCAAGGAAAGCAGTCAGGGAGTTGAGAGAGAAGCCTGTAAAGTTGCCTGATTCGGGTTGGGAGGCCAGTGTCAGCCCACTAGAGAGTTTAGAGGCACTGAAGTTACCAACCCAGACACTGACTTGGTCAAGTCCTTCTTTTAACAAGAAAGCTCTGGGGAGGGAATTCCCTGGTGGTCTAGTGGTTAGGACTCTGCGCTTCCACAGCAGGGGGCACGGGTTCGGGGGAACAAGATCCTGCATGCCATGCAGCATGGCCAAAAAAAAGAAAAAAGAATAAAAAAAGAAAGCTCTGGGGAAGGCATAGAAGATAGAAGATGGAATGGAGGGAGAAGAGTTAGGAAGGTTCTCTGTGTCCCATCCTTGTCATTGTTTCCATTGAAATCAAATGTGCCTTTCTGGTAGTGTATTGTTCTGAATACCAAAAGTATTAGGTAAGTAGGTCTCAACTAGGATACATCAGCCCCGAAGGTGGCTCAGGTGCCCAGTACTTTGGGACCCTCTGTCTCTTTCCTGAACTGGGGAACCCTAGCTCTCAAGCAGCCTCTTCATTCGGGCTCCCAGGGTTACCACCAGTTGGTCTGTGTGGGAGATGCAGCAGTCACAGGAGCAAACCCAAATGGTCGTGGTTGTCAGTGGAGATCATCAGAGCCAAGGGACACATGATATTTTCAGCCTCCCCTTGTGAGTAATCCCCTTTCGTGTCGGGTGGTATTTCCAACCTGGGGAAACAACTGACCAATGGTCTGGGAAGAGAGAGTGTCATAAAAGGGCCAGGGCCGCCCGAGCCAGGATGACGGTAGCAATGGGGCCCAGACACTCCAGGGAATCCATGAGTGATGGAGAGAGAACATGAGGGAAAGCAGGGCTACTGGCCAGCCCAGCCCAGCTTCCTCTTTCATGAGCTCATAGTCAAAGCCAGGCCAGACCAGGAGGGTGCCAGCAATTGACTGAGCTTGTTTTTTCCCTAACTTGGTTCTGAGTCACACAGGGCATCTACCCTTCCCAGAAGACCGCCTTAGGTTTCACCCCGGGGCAGCCGATCAAGCTCCAGCCCTAACACGCGATCCCCACTCGCGCTGGAGGCGGGCCAGCCGGGAGCACCCGCCCCGCCACGCCACCGAGGCCTCTCTGGGCGGAGGCTGGACCCCTCCCAACCTTCAAAGAAAATGGCCTATGCAGGCAGCTGCTTTGGAGGTAGGAGGGAGGCACTGGCTAACTTTCGAACACACAGGGGAGACGCTGCTGAATCAGGGAGCTGCCGGGGAGGGAGGCCCATTCGAGAGCCTTTAATCTAAGCCCTTGACTTTACAGATCAACTCGTTCAGTAAATACAGGGTGTCTGAAAAGGCAGGACAAAAGGGGAAATGCTTTATTTGTTGCCCTTCCTGCCCACCCCCCCACATTACGCTTTGAATTAAATCTCAGTCATATTCTCCAATGCTGACGTTGGAGCAATCTACAGAGAGACTCCCACATGAACACCTCTAATATTAATGAATTAAAGAGCCCTATGTTTCTAGCCTTTTCAGGTAGTGTGTATGCTCTAGACACTGAAAATAGAACGATGAACAAGATGGATAAAGTCCTGCTTTCACGGAGTTATAATCTGGTGAGAAGGAAACTGAGGCCAGAGGGAGGAGCCATAACCCTGGGGTCCTAGGAAGCCAGTGTTGGACCAGAACAGGGATGCTGGGTTCTTTTCCCAGTTCCCCACTCTCAGCAGCCTCTGGGGAAGTTTGGCTGAGTTGGACTGGGCTGGGCTGGGCCAGGCTGGGCTGAATCCAGGGCAGGGGATATCATGTTCTTTTGTGACCTTGCCTTGGGCCTCCAGGCACCCTTGCCATCCTTTTGCGTCAGGGAAAACTGCCAGGGCCTGATCTTGGCCCTCCTAAGGCCCAGATGAAAGTCTTTGGGGGTCATTTATTAACTTGCTGCCTAGAACTCACCACCGCCACCGCCCCCCCATGCCTCTGGCAAGAATTGTTCTGGCTAGAATGTGTGTGTATATGGGGGCCAGGGGAAAGTTGTTTACAGTCATTCTCATTGGCTGAACAAGAACTAGGAATGCAGAAGTCTCTGCTTCTCTGGAGAAAAGAAAAAGCCACAAAACCTACCTGAAATGGAGAGGGAGAGAAGGGAGGACGGAAAGAGAAAGAGAAATTGTATCCCCTGATGATCTTAGCACTTGGAGGCTATTTTATCATCCTGGTCTCCTACTCCTGGGTTAGTTCACTACTGTCCACATCTGCTCCAAAGCAGCCCCTCTTCCCATAACTATAATAATGGCCACTAGGGAAAATACACCCACTTTGTGCCTGTTCTTATTCTTAATCCTTACAACAACCTTAAGGCCAGTTGGCCCATATTTCAATTAAGGAAACATTTTTAGAGAAGTTAAGTAGCTGGCCCAATACCTCATAGTTGATAAGTACCAGAGCTGGAATTTAAACCCACTTTCCTCTAATGCCACTAGATGATAATATACTCTTTTTGCTACCCCATGTTTCGCTTCTATCTCAAATGCACCTCAAGTCAATAAATAGTTATTGAGCATCTACTAAATGCCAGGTGTAGCTGAGAGTTTTCAAGTTTCATTCCCTGACCCCAAGGCCCTGGCTCCATCCCTCTATCCCTGCTTCCCTTTCTCAGAAGCACCCACTTCCAAATATCTGTCTCCCTCTCCTCTGCCCATTCTGCCTCCTTCCCATTACCTCTGTCCCCCATTCTAGCCTGTGATTAGCAATGCAGCAGTATTCCAGGTGGGGCAGTAGGCATGACTCACTCTTATGTTACTTATAAAGGGTAAGAGCCAGGGCTTTGCCATCCATCAACTGCACAGTTATTCCTGACTCAATGGCAGGTCACCCTGAGCCACAGTTGAGTATCCCCCAACTTCCTCTTTGAAGAGGAAATGTAGAGGCCTCTGAAGAGACACAGCTGTATAAACAGACACCTCTGGGGGTGAGGGGTAGCTCCTCAGAGGAGATGAATTTAAGAATATTTATTAAGGGAACTCTTGTACACTGTTGGTGGGAATGTAAATTGGAGCAGCCACTATGGAAGACAGTATGCAGGTTCCTCAAAAAACTGAAACTAGAACTACCATATAATCCAGCAATTCCACCCCTGGGTATATAGCTGAAGAAAACAAAAACACTAATTTGAAAAGATACGTGTACCTCCATGTTCAGAGCAGCATTATTTACGATAGTCAAGATGTGGAAGCAACCTAAATGTCTATCAATAGATGAAAGGATAAAGATGTGGTGTATATATATATATATATATATATATATACACACACACACACACACACACAATGGAATGTTACTCGGCCATAAAAAAGAATGAAATTTTGCCATTTGCAACAACGTGGATGGACCTAGAGAGTATCATGCTTAGTGAAATAAGTCAGACAGAGAAAGGCAAATACTCTGTTATCATTTATATGTGGAATCTAAAAAATAAAACTAATGTATACAACAAAACAGAAACCAATTCATAGATGTTGAGAACAAACTAGTGGTTACCAACAGGGAGAGGGAAAGGGGGAGGGGCAAGATAGGGGTTGGGATTAAGAGATACACACTACTAGGTATAAAAAAGATAAGCGACAAGGATGTAGTGTATAGCACAGGGAAATACAGCCGTTATTTTGTAATAACTTTAAATGGAGTACAATCTATAAAATATCGAATGACTATGTTGCACACCTGAAACTCATATAATATTGTAAATAAACTATATTTCAATTAAGCCCCTACTGGGTGAAAGGCCAAGTACTAGAGAAACCACAGAGATACCATGAGGAAAAAGGGAGGATGTGGTCCTGTATACTCGAGGAGATGATATTCCAGCGGGGGAGAGACACAACAAAAAGTAAACAAATACGTAAAATGATTCCCTACTGTGGTAAGCATTAACAAGAAAACAAACAAGGGGCTAAGAAAGAGGTTAGTGGGAGGTCAAGAACACAGGTCAAAGGAGGGGAATGAAGGAACTTGGTGATCTTGGGCAGATAGGGATGATATGAGGAGAGCTGGAAATGGAAAGGGGCAAAGACCTTTCCCTAGGATTAGGGCAGTGAGAACCCGTGCAACTGCTGGTCTCAGCCCCTGGCCCTTTCTGGCCTTAACTCATCCCCCAGCTGTCACCCCTGCACCCTGTCATTGACTTAATGATTCACTCTCAACCTTCCCCAGCTTCCTGTGTGGCAGGGAGGGGGTGGGGCAGAGCCCTGGCTCTCTGAGTTCTTCTCTCCGGTTCTTCTCTTGGTCCCATTCTGACTTTGCCACAAAGAAAGGTCTCTCTGTGCCGGGAGGACAGTGAGGATAACTAGGTCCAGCTGGAGGCCCAGATTCCAGATATAGAAGGTAGTGTGAAACAGGATCCTGACATCCCCTTCACTTCCCCTCCCCTGCCTAATGCCCTGGAGAAATTTTCCATCATAAACAAGTTATGCATTCCTAACCTTGGGTGACTCTCCCCTTCTCCCACCGAACAGTTTTCTTCCATCATCACTTTCTCTCCCATCCCCAGTTTATGTCTGTGTGAGCATGTGAGCCTGTCCACACATGTAAATTGTCATGTATTTCTGTTGATCATCGTTTAGTGTGCAGGTTGCCTTGGAATGAGGGTGTAGGTGGGTGGGTAGGCTCACTGTGCTTGGGTGTAAATGTAACGATGATGGCAGATGTGAAAGGGAGGTGTGGGAAAGGGATGTGTCTTTGTTTGTAGAGGAAGTGTGTTTTATGCCTCATCAAGAAGAAGTGTATAATGCTGAAAGTTGCTAGTGTGCTTAAACAGGAGTGGTGGGTGTAAAATAAAGCAACATATAAGCCCAGGAAGCAATAGTATATACAGCAATAATGTCTCTATTTATAGCCCAATTGTGGGCCGTCCCCTTATTTGCAGCCCCACACATCCTTGGCTGAGAAATGCCCTTAGGTGTTCTTTATTTGATGTCTGTGTAAGACTTGTCGCAACTTTTCTTAAGAGGTTATAAATTCGTATGTGGGATTTGAAGGAGTGTATGCCTGTCTCAAAATCTTGGGGTGATCCAGCCAGTGTATGTATACTATATGTGCATTTTTTAGTTCTGCATTTTCATCTTTCATTTATCAAGATTATTGAACAACTAGTACATGCAAGGCACCCTGCTAGGCTCTATGGAAGACACAGAGACGTGTGACACAGCCTTTAATGGAAGAGGTCAAACATGTTCTCATCCTGTGCACCAGGCATAATATGATCTGGTATAAAGCTCTGTGGCAGATGCATTTGAAATGCATGGAGACAGCTTTGGTCCCTTCATGCTCCCTGACTCTAATGCTACCCATCTTATCACTAAATTCTGGTAATCTTATGCTAGGAATGTCTCTTAAAGCCACCCCTTCTCGTGTTCCCTGTGTCATAGCCCATTTCAGGCCCTTTCCTCCTACCCAAACCTCTCCAATAGTATCCTGTCTCTGCCTCAGTGTTTCCCCATCCAGAGCATGCTCCTTGTCCCACTCAGTTCCCAGCTTTGAACTTGCCCTCCTTTGATGTCATTCCATGACCCACAAGCTCCACAGTCTAGAGTCAAACCCAGTCCCCTGGCCTGACAGCTAAGCTCTCCTCACTGCCTAATTCCTTTCCAGCCATCGTCACTTCCCACTGTTGTGGAACCCAGATTTGCGCGCCTGATGCACAGTGAGGCCAAACAAACCGAAACATTGGGTTTGGGGCAGAGAAAGGTTTATTGCAAGTGCCAAGCAAAAAGAACAGGTGGCTCTTGCTCAAAAACCCCAAACTCCCTGATGGTTTTCAGGGAAGAGTTTTTAAAGGCAAAATTCGGATCCTCAAGG
This sequence comes from Delphinus delphis, assembly GCF_949987515.2. Lineage (NCBI taxonomy): Eukaryota > Metazoa > Chordata > Mammalia > Artiodactyla > Delphinidae > Delphinus > Delphinus delphis. The sequence continues at coordinate 22,777,988 of NC_082692.2, read as the reverse complement.
ACTATGTCATTCTTTTAAAGGTTGTGCCCTGCCCCCTTCCCTCCTGTTTATGATGAGGATGAGAAGTTGCCAAAAACTGCAAGTGCCAGGGCAGAGCAATTTAAGGAGAGGACCTAAGGGGAGAAAGAGCTTGGCAAGTCCTGGGAACTGAAAGGAGGAGGCCCTGGGTGGCTGGAGCACAGCACAAGAGAAGAGGGGTAAAAATGAGTTTGGAGAGGAAGAAATGAGATTTTGAAGATACTGTTATGGAACAAGTTCATGTGCCCAGTGCACAGTGAGGCCAAATAAACTGAAACGTCAGAGTTTGGGGCAGAGAAAGGTTTATTGCAGGGCCAAGCAAGGAGAATGGGTGGCTTGTGCTCAAAACCCCCCAAATCCCCTGACAGTTTTTTGGGGAAAAGATTTTATAGGTAAAATTTGGGGTGTGTGACTTTCTTCTGATTGGTTGGTGGTGAAGTAACAGGGTGGTGCTCCAGGAATCTTGTACTCAGCCTGAAGTTACCATCCTCCAACTGAGTGAGGGACTTAGTTCCTGTAGAAGAACTCAAAGATATACTGTTATGTATATCCCTTGGAGGAACCAGCCCCTGCTTTATCTGCACCATTCTTTTTTTTTTAAAGTTTTCGGCTGCGCTGGATGCACGGCATTCAGATCTTCCCGGACTAGGGATCAAACCCACGCCCCCTGCAGTAGAAGCTCTGTCTTAACCACTGGACCACCAAGGAAGTCCTGCACTATTGTTTCTTGACTACTCCTGTTTCTGCATTCCCTTCCTTCCCTAATCAGCAACTGTTTGAATCTGTCCTTTGGAACCCAGGGAAGGTCTAGGAGGGACACGGAAAGGCTTTGGTACCCAGGAGGGCCCCACAGGGTCCAGCTGGGTTTCACCACTACTCCATTACGGGAAACTTGTCCTGAGATTGTTTTTCTTGTGATTCCCCAAACACATCCTGTACTTTTCCAGCTCAAGGCCTTTGCTGATTCCATTCTCTTTCTCAGTCATCTTCCACATCTGACTCTGTGGTATCCCACCCACCATTTAAGGTCATCTCAAATGCCATTCTTCCTGGATGCCTCATGTGATTGATTAGACAGACAGGAACAGCAGCTCTATTGGGTTCCCCTTATACTTAGTCTTCCATTTTCTTAGAACCTGATGTGTTTGCTTTAGATAAAGCACTTGGCTCTCTCGGCAGCATACATGCAGAAACCTACCTCAGTACTCAACAGTACCTTTTAACAGGGTGTCTGGCCCTGTTGAGTGCTCAAAAGATGTTAAATTCTGTGTCCATTGTAAGGTCGGATCTTAACAAACGGCACCACGAAACAGAGGAAAGCTTCAAGTGAGTTTTATTAGGGAGCGCTCCCGGGCGAGGTTCTCTGGTCCGAGAGAAAGGGGCCAGAGAAGTCGCGCCTGGGCGAGGGTTGGGCAAGATTTTATAAGGGAAGAAGGGAAAGGGGTGTGGTGAATCTGGGAGGGCGCAGGGTATTCCTTATTTGGTGGTCTTTTCGGGTATCCTGGGGGACCGTTATTCCCACCCCTCGAAAGGTAGGAAGGCTGGGCTGGGTTCAAAGTCCCCAGGTCAGTTCCTGGAACTGGGTGGTCCGGAGAATTTCGGTCTGATGCAACCTGTGAATCTGATTGTGTTCCCCTGCCTCGGGCCAGTTGGCCTTACATCCATGAGCAGCTTTCTCTAAGGCAGTTATGAAAATGTGTCAATTCTCTCGTGTTATTATCATTACCACCACATTTGCATAATGTCTCACAGTTTAAACGTTCTTCACATAAACTTAAATCAGATGGCTGCGAACTTCTCACCTTTGTATTTTGTGGTCCTCTGCTCCAGCCACGTATGAACATTTCTGCACATTGCTGGGCTGCCCCTGTGCAGTCTCTGCACCTTTGTTCTGTGTGGGTGTGATGCGCATATTGAAGGCGAGCAGAATATGCCACCCCCAAATGTGCCACTTTGGCATGTGAATTATTTGGAGCTGAAGGAAATCAAGACCCCGCAGACAATTGCCTAAATAATTTAGGTAGGGGGCCTGGCCCAGAGATAGCTTTCACCTGAAAGACTTACCTGCTTAGCAGGGCAAACATCTAATTAGCAAACATCTGCTCTTCTCACCTTCCTGTGAATTACCCACCTCCCCTTCAAGCCCCAGGCCTCTTTCCCATTCCTTAGCTGAAGATGGCATGTAAGCCTCAATTGCCCGACTGACTGCCTTTGAGTCTCCAGTCTTCATGGGCTCCTGTAAGTACGCAATTAAATTTGTTTTCTCCTGTTAATCTGTCCTATGTCTAATTATTAGACCAGCCAAAGAAACTAGAAGGAAAGGAGAAATTTTTCCGCCTCTACAATGTGGTGTGTGTGTGCTTGTGTGTGTGTGTGTGTGTGTGTGCTTGTGTGTGTGTGTGTGTTGTGTGTGTGCGCTAAAGCAGGCAGGCTTGTGTCTGTCTGTGTGTGCTAGGGTGTTCATTTCTCTTAGGCATCTTGGTTGTTTCTGTAGTGACTTCCCTCCTAGGCTGTGTGTTTTCCATGTTTCCTACAAACTTGTGAATGTGCACCTGTAACTGTGGTTCCTTGACTTTGCTGGGTCAGTATTGTAGTAGGATGGGCAGACTTCCTTATGTAAGCCTTCCTGCCTCTCCAGAGATGGGGCTTGTGGCTGAACCTTCTCAAACTGTCTGTGAGCCCCTCTCCAGCAGCCACATGTCCCGACATGTGCCCGCAGTCCGGAATTTTACCCGCCTCCACTCACAAATCACACACTCACGACACACACTTAGGCGCCTACGGTTGCACTGGCCAATTCTCCACCCCCTCCCTTTGCTTAAACTTCGGAATTTCCAGCCGACCGGCCAACCGCTCCCAGCAGCGGGTGGAGTTGAGAAGGGCCCGCCCAGTTCTCGGGGTACAAAACTAGCTCTGCAGGACTGCGCGGCCACTTGTCCTTCAGCTCTGCGCACAATGTGTCACTCTCGAAGCTCCCTCCCCACCATGACCGTCCTGCGGGCTCCGACCTCGGTCCCCTCCACCAGCCCGGGACCCCAACGGGGCTCCGGCCCCGAGATCTTCACCTTCGATCCTCTCCCGGAGACCGCGGTGGCCCCCGCTGCGCGCCCCAGCGCCTCCCGCGGGCACCGAAAGCGCAGCCGTAGGGTCCTCTACCCACGAGTGGTGAGTGTCGCCGAAGTGGACAGCCCGGGGGAAGAGCAGGGCGAACCGCCGTACGCCGGGGCCCCGACCTGACCTGTTGCCTTTGTTATCTCCCCACAGGTCCGGCGTCAGCTGCCAGTCGAGGATCCGAACCCTGCCAAAAGGCTGCTCTTTCTCCTGCTCACCATCATCTTCTGCCAGATCCTGATGGCTGAAGAGGGTGTGTCGACACCCCTGGTCCCGGAGGACACCCCCAGCGCGCAGTCCCCCGCGCCCACCGTTGTGCCCCCGGTCCTCGAGCCCCTTAATCTGACCTCGGAGCCCTCGGACTACGCTTTGGACCTCAGCACTTTTCTCCATCAACACCCTGCCGCCTTCTAACCGGACTCTCCACATCCCCAGAAGAATCTGAAAAACCAAGAAACACTGGGTGTACCTGGTGGGAGAAAGAGCGTATCCCAAACTGGGACTCCCAAGGCAACTCGCACTCAGAACACTACAGCGGAGATGCCAGCCCGAGCCTGGGAGAGACAGGCACCGACACGCCGGGGCTAGGCCGGGTGGCAGGAGACTTACCCGGCTAGGCCGGGTGGCAGGAGAGCGTCGTTATTTCTCATTGCTCCTAATAATATTTATATGTATTTATGTATGTCCCCCTAGGTGATGGAGGGGTGTATGTAATATTTATTTTAACTTATGCAGGAGTGCGAGATGTGCTCCTTGCTGCAAATGCAGATCTCTGGGTATTTATTGGGCTCTGGGGGATTGGTGGAGGCCGGCGCCCAGAACTGAGCGAGGCTGGGAAGAGGGATGGAGGAAACCCGGGTCCGAGAAGGCGCCCGGGCTGGGAGTCAAGGACGGTGGTGGGTCGTAGTAGGTTTAGCAGGTGACATACTCAGCCCTCCAGCATCTCAACTCGCGGGTCTACTGTGTGAGGCTTCGGCGGACCGTTGAGAATAAGGTCCTTGGCCTTCGATCTCCTCGAAGTTGCCCCCAAGGGGTGGCTGCGGGGTCGATGGGCTGTCAGGGGGTGGCTATGGGGTCGCCCGGTATGTTCTGTGAACACAAATAAACTTGATTTACCGTCAGCAGTCATGTGAGTGTCTCTTTGCAAGCCATGGTCCCCCATTCCTCATGGCCTTCAAGCGCCTGGGCCGGAGGAGCCGCGGCCAAGTCACCAGCGGGCGCTCCTCCCCGGGCCCCTGAGCCCCTTTTTCCCGAGTCACGGAACCCAGCAACCGGTAACCGGATGCTGTCGTACGTTGCCCAGTCTGCGGTTTTCCCAGTTAATTCTCGCGGGGCAAATCCGAGGTGAGTCAATCTCCCTTGCCCCGCGGTGCCAGACCCACTGAGGTCACGTCCCGTGGGGCGGGGCGTGGAGCGGCCTGGCTAGGGCTCCGGACCCCGGAGGGGCGGCGAATTGGGGGTCGCCCCATCCGACCCCGGGCTGGCTCGGCAGCCCGGGTGAGCCGGGGCCCGGGCGGGCTGCGGACCGGAGCGCGGCCTGCTGGGAAAGGGGCGGGCCGAGGGGGCGGGGTCGCGTCTGCCGCAGCGACAGGGTGCGGCCTGGTTGGGGGCAAGGGTGCGAGCGCGGGCCCAGCTCCCAGGCAGGCTGTGCGCGGGCGGCCCCTGCTCGGCGGCTCACGGGTCCCCTGCGCGTCCCCGCCCTGCCCCGGACCACGGCCACGCCGCTGCCCGCGTCCGGGAAGGTAGGTGGGGGGTGGGGTGGGGAGATGGAGTCGGGCTGTGGAGGAGCAGGGACGGTGGCGCAAGGGTCTGGGGGTCTCCAAGGGCCGGGAGAGCTTTATCAGATAAGGGAGAAACCGTCGTCACTGAAGGTGGGGTGCGGCAAGGGGCTGGGAGTCGCTGGGTGACTGCGAAATTTCACAGGGTAAAGCCTTAGCGGATCCGTGGGCGCGGAAGGGACGGGGCCGCATTGTCTGCAGGCGGGGCGGGACTGACAGGAAAGCGAAAGGGTTCACTCCTGTGGACTCCACAGTGCCCCTTGCTATCAGCAAAGGCTTTCTCTCCCCCTCCTCCAGCTCCAGCCTGAGCCATGTTTTTCACCTGTGGCCCAAACGAGGCCATGGTGGTCTCCGGTAAGTATTGTTCTCTGCTCAGCCAGTGACCCCCAAGTCCCCGCAGAGGTCCCTTCCCCCTCTCCCCACCAGCTCCCCAGCGCCAGACCTTCTGCCCACCCCAGCCCCATGGTTGCAAGCCACCCACTTGTGGTGATTCCCTGCCTCTATCCTTCCAAGGCCTACACTGCCCGCTGCTCCTGCCAGCGCCCAGATTTCTTCGTGGGGATTGCTTCCCCCTCCCTTCCCCGGTCGTCTTCCACATTCCAGCTCCACCGTGGCCACCGGCCACCGCAGCTCATTGTCTCCTCACCTTGCAGGTTTCTGCCGGAGCCCCCCAGTCATGGTGGCTGGAGGACGTGTCTTTGTCCTGCCCTGCATCCAGCAAATCCAGAGGTAGGTTGAACAAGAGAACTAGGGAAAGGGAACTCCCGTTTTCTCTCTTTTCTCCTTTTCACACTGTCCACCCCTTCTTTTTCCCCTAGGATCTCTCTCAACACACTGACCCTCAATGTCAAGAGTGAAAAGGTTTACACTCGCCATGGGGTCCCCATCTCAGTCACTGGCATTGCCCAGGTGAGGCTTTCAGAGCCTTTCCTTCAAAGTCCACTCCCCTATCACCTTCTCTGTCCCCAGACATTAAGAATCTTCTGACCATGGCCTTCCCTACCTCTTGCTATGGAGAAATTTCTCTGCTAGTCTCAGCTTCTCCAGGGATCCCCAAGGCACTTGACTCTCCCAGCTTCCTCCCTGTCTTCATGAGACCTTCACCACACCCTCCCTAACCCTATTCTGGCTACAGGTGAAGATTCAGGGCCAGAATAAGGAAATGTTGGCAGCTGCCTGCCAGATGTTCCTGGGCAAGACGGAGGCTGAGATTGCCCACATCGCACTGGAGACGCTGGAGGGCCACCAGAGGGCTATTATGGCCCACATGACTGTGGAGGTGGGCCTGAGGGCAGGGAAAGATCTGGAAGGGGTGCCAGAGTGAGAGGGGCCTAAGGACCGAGCTAGGCTGTAGGAGACAGTGGTCAGAGGATCTGAGAGCTTACATTCCTCTTTCCCTCCATCTTGTTATCCTAGGAAATCTATAAGGACAGGCAGAAATTCTCAGAGCAAGTTTTCAAAGTGGCCTCCTCAGACCTGGTCAACATGGGCATCAGCGTGGTCAGCTACACCCTGAAGGACATTCACGACGATCAGGTAAACCTAGGCAGTTGCTTCTCCCTGCTTTCCTGCTCCCATCTTAAACCTTCCCGAGGACTGTGATATCTGCAACTCTCCCACAGGACTATTTGCACTCCTTGGGGAAGGCTCGAACAGCTCAAGTCCAAAAAGATGCTCGGATTGGGGAAGCGGAGGCCAAGAGAGATGCTGGGATCCGGGTGAGAGATCTGGGGGTTGCTTGGTCTCCATGGGCTTATTGTGCACCTGGTGGAAGAGGGGATGGCGTGGGGGCTGGTGGAGCAGGGTTGGCAGAGGATATAAATGAGGCCGGGCCTGGGGTGAGGACAGAGGAGCTTGGTGGAGATCAGGCTCTCTCCCTGGGGCCTTCCTCTCCCTACTCTGACTCCCTGCCTGATCTCTGCATGCACAGGAAGCCAAAGCCAAGCAAGAAAAGGTGTCTGCTCAGTACCTGAGTGAGATCGAGATGGCCAAGGCGCAGAGGGACTACGAGCTCAAGAAGGCTGCATATGACATTGAGGTCAACACCCGCCGAGCACAGGCTGACCTGGCCTATCAGCTTCAGGTCAGAGCCCCTATGCTGGCCCGGTGGCCAGGCTGGACTTCACTCCCTCCCCGTTCTTCTCAGGCCACCACTCTCATATTCTAACTCTGATCCCCTTATTCTGGCCCTCCATTTCTGACCCAGCTCCTCCTTATGAGGAAGATTTAAAAGACCTAAACGGGGCTTCCCTGGTGGCGCAGTGGTTGAGAGTCCGCCTGCCGATGCAGGGGACACGGGTCTGTGCCCCGGTCTGGGAAGATCCCACATGCCGCGGAGCGGCTGGGCCTGTGAGCCATGGCCGCTGAGCCTGCGCGTCAGGAGCCTGTGCTCCGCAAAGGGAGAGGCCACAACAGTGAGAGGCCCGCGTACCGCAAAAAAAAAAAAAAAAAGACCTAAACGTTTCAGCTGAAAAGCAAAGAAAAGGCCTAGAAAGGATACCCTCTATAGGGCTGATCACGGGCTTGAGGCAGGTTGTGCCCTGTGCCAGGGCACCTGGATGAGGGGGTGATCCAGAGCTAAGATCCAACCAGGCTCCACATCGGGCCTGGGTGAATGGGTCTGCATCCACCCAGAGGAAGGGGTGCCTTTTTCTAATTTGCACAGGGGTACTCCATGGGCCCACAGCAGCCCTGGTGATCACAGAAGTGTGTGAGGAAGGAAAATGTGGGCTTTGAATCCCACAAAATGAGACATGGGGGCCCTTGAAAATGCAGGGAGGTGTAGTCGATCCTCATCATTTGTGGATCCCATAACTGAGAATTTGCCTCATCACTAAAATTCATTGGTTACCTCAGAACCAGTATTTTTTGTACTGATGACTATTTGCAAACATGCGCAGAGTGGAGAAAAATTTGAGTTGCCTGATATGTGCTTCCCAGTTGAGGTTGAACAAGAAGATGTTCTGCCTTCTTGTTTCGGCTCCTACTGTAAACAGTGTCATTTTCATAGTATATTCACTGCCACATTTTTTGCACTTTTGTGCTTTTTTTTGGTGATTTCAGTTTAAAATGTCCCCAAATGTAGTGCTGAAGTGCCGTCTAGTGTTCCTAAGTGCAAGAAGGCTGTGATGTGCCTGATGGAGAAGACGTGTGTTAGATAAGCTTCTTTTAGGCATGAGTTACAGTGCTGCTGGCCATGAGTTCATTGTTAACGAATCACCAGATATGTTACATATGGTGTCTTTAAGCAGAAACACATAAAGCAAGGATATATAGGACTTCCCTGGCGGTCCAGTGGTTAAGACTCTGTGCTTCCACTGCAGGTGGTGTGGGTTCGATCCCTGATCGGGGAACTAAGATCCCACATGCTACACATCTTGGCCAAAAAAAAAAAGATATATATTGACCTGTTTATCTGTTGTGACCAGAGGCTCACAGGAACCTATACCTGTATTTCCCTTAGGAACAAAATAAGTGTTTTGTTAATTCAGTGTTCATGGCTACTTTATAAAACAGAACTACCATAAATAACAAGAATCAACTGTACTCTGAGACCTTTACCCAAAGGGTAGCAATATTATGAAATTCATTTTTGCCAAGAGTTGGTACAGGGTGAAATTATGAAATGCAACACATCTTTAGTTATGACGTTAAATCCCTGGATGGCTTGACAGGTACCTGAGTGTGGCATAGTACTTTGCTACTCAAAGTGTGGTCTGCCTCCCAGCAACATCAGTATCCCTGGGGAACTTGTTAGAAATACAAAATCTGAGGCTCCAGCCCAACTGACCAAGTCAGAATCTGTATTTTAACAAAATTCCTAGGCGATTCATGTATTGATAGACATTGGAGTTTGAGAAGCATTAACATAGTGGAAAACACCAGCTTGGACGGGACTTAACCCACCCAAGGATAAGGTCCTTAATCTTCTTCTCAACATGGCTTGTCTGCACATCAAAGGGTTGGGCTGGTTTGGGTTCTGTTCAGCTTTTATTAGTTCCTCATTTTGTGCCAGCCAGGCTTTGTGCTAGGTGCTGGGGAAATAAGGATTTGCTCAACAGGTATCTGTTAAATGCCTGTTATGTGCCAGGCATTGTTTTGGAGGTGAGTATATAAGTATGAATGAGACGGAATAAGATTCCTGCCCTCATGGAGCTTTACGTTATAATACACAAAACCACTAATAAGCAAATAACCTTCACTGGCTCAAATTACATGAAGTGCTATGAAGGAAATACATAGGTGGTACTTTACTGGGGGGATACTCTATTAGGTCGGGGGTGATCAGAGGAAGCTTCGGTGAGGAAGTGATACATGAGATAAATCCTGAAGATGAGAAAGAGTCAACGATGTAAAGAGTTGTGGGCCAAGAACATTCTAGTCCAGTGCTGTTCAAATAGAACTTTCTGAAATGATGGAAATGCTCTATATCTGTGCTGTGATGTTGAGCACTTGTAATGTGGCTTTTGTGACTGAGGAACTGAATTTTTAAATTTTTTATTTTGATTTAAATAGCTATATGTGGCAAGTGACTAGGTAGGGGACTGGCACATGCAAAGACCCTGATGTAACAAAGAGCTCGGCGTGTCCCAGGAACAGAAAGGAGGTTTCTGATCCAGTATGGCTGGTGTGCTGTGAGTAGGGAGAGGCAGGCGGGACCAGGTTTACTAGGGTTCGAGTGGCCGTGATGGAGACTTAGAAGATTCAAAGCACAATGGGAAGCTATTGGAGAACTTTAAGCAGAGAGGTGCTCTGGTCTAATTTACATTTTCACAAGGATCAGTACAGCTGTTATGTGAAGAATTGATTGATTGTCAAAAGAGAAGAGAAGAGGGCTTCCCTGGTGGCGCAGTGGTTAAGAATCTGCCTGCCAACACAGGGCACACGTGTTGGAGCTCTGGCCCGGGAAGATCCCATATGTCGTGGAGCAACTAAGCCCGTGCATCACAACTACTGAGCCTGCGCTCTAGAGCCTGCGAGCTGCAACTACTAAAGCCCGCGCGCCTAGGGCCCATGCTCCGCAACAAAAGAAGCCACCGCAATGAGAAGCCCGCGCACCGCAACAAAGAATAACCCCCGCTCGCTGCAACTAGAACAGCAACAAAGACCCAATGCAGCCAAAAATAAATAAATTAAAAATTTTTTTTAAAAAAAAAGAGGAAGTGGGGAGATGAGTTAGAAGGTTTTTCAAAGATGATGGATTGCATAAATGCAGCTACTTGCACTCCCTCTTAAAACCTTACTAAATCCACATAAGGTGATTAAAGAAAAAAAAAAGTTGGAGAGAATAGGAACAGAAGCAACAGAAACCATAGCATCATTTTGGACGCTGGAAAGCTGTGGTAATTGACCAAGGAGGTCTGAGACAGCTGAGCCCAAAGCCGAAGGGGAGAAAACAATGAAATGATCTGAGGCTCAGGAGCTGGCAGCACCAGGGGCCTCTGGAGCTGTGACGAAGACTGTTGAAATAAGGAGAAACAGGTGAAAAGTGACTTCTCAGAGCGCTCTGGCTCCCTGCCTCTGGGTAATGCTCCCTTCTCTGCCCCAGTAGACTTCTGGGGGTTTATTATCTGATGAGAGTAAACCAGAGGGCATGACCTGGGGCCAGCCAGACACAGGTGAGGGCCTAAGTACTTAACCAGTAACAGGCCTGAAGAGGCTGTCTGCCTTTTTTTTTTTTTTTTTTTTTCGGTACGCGGGCCTCTCACTGCTGTGGCCTCTCCCGTTGCGGAGCACAGGCTCCGGACGTGCAGGCTCAGCGGCCATGGCTCACGGGCCCAGCTGCTCCGCGGCCTGGGGGATCTTCCCGGACTGGGGCACGAACCCGTGTCCCCTGCATCGGCAGGCGGACTCTCAACCACTGCGACACTAGGGAAGCCCCTGTCTGCCTATTGAATACTGAATAGTGACCACTTCCCCTAACCACTCACCCCCTATGGCTCTCAGAACCCCCATCTTCCAAAGAAGAAATCAGAAGACTGCTCTGGGGAACATGACCAATCCAACATGAAAGACTTGAAGATCCTGAATCTGAGGTTCCTCAGCAGATGAACTGCCTAGGTCAGCCTAGATTGAAGCTCAAAGCCAATGAGCCTCACCCACATACCCAGAGTTTCCCTTCAGTGTTTCAGACCTTCCTCCCTGTGAGCAGACAAGCAAGGAATCCCTGACATATGAGGGATCCTGCAACATGGAAGACAGGCCAAAATCACAAGCAGAGCAAAGCAATTTGAAGGATACATACTATGCAGGGAGAAGAAAGCTTAAAAAAAAAAATATCCTCAGTGATAAGAGAGTAGTTCACATCTAGGAAATCAGGACATAGAAAACAAAAAAGAGCTTTTAGAAATTAATAAAATGGAAGAACTGAAAAAAAAATCATAGTGGAAGAGAAATTCTAATAAATTTCCCAGAAAATAGGACAAGACAGATGGAAAAATTGGGAAAGAATATTAGAGGCCAGCCCAGGAGACCCAACAGAACAAAGAAAACAGAAGGAAATCATCAGTGAAAAGATTCGGACATGTTTATGTGACTTTCTGGATTGAAATGGTCCACAAAGTGCCCAAAACAGTGAATGAAAAACATCTACCTTGAAGAACATCACTGTGAAATTTCAGAACACTGAGAATAACGAAAAGAACTAAAAGCTTCCAGAGAGAATGAACGGATCTCAAGCAAAGGGTCAGGCATCAGAATGACTTCAGATTTCTCAAGAAGCTGAAATACCCTGGAACAATGCCTTAAAAATTCTGGTGGAAGATTAATAACAACCTAGTAACCTGTACTCAACCTAATCGTCATTCAAATAGAAGAGTGGAGTGAAAATCTCAGAGAAGCAAGATCTGAAAAACCTTATTGCCCACATACTCTTTCCTTTTTTAAAAAAAATTTTTGCTGTACGCGGGCCTCTCACTGTTGTGGCCTCTCCCGTTGCAGAGCACAGGCTCCGGACGCGCAGGCTCAGCAGCCATGGCTCACAGGCCCAGCCGCTCCACAGCATGTGGGATCTTCCCAGACCGGGGCACGAACCCGTGTCCCCTGCATCAGCAGGCGGACTCTCAACCACTGCACCACCAGGGAAGCCCTCTTTCCTTTTTTTTAAAAAAATTAATTTTTGGCTGCATTGGGTCTTCGTTGCTGCACGTGGGCTTTCTCTAGTTGCCGTGAGCGGGGACCACTCTTCGTTGCGGTGCGCGGGCTTCTCATTGCGGTGGCTTCTCTTGTTGCGGGAGCACGGGCTCTAGGTGCGTGGGCTTCAGTAGTTGCAGCTCGCGGGCTCTAGAGCGCAGGCTCAGTAGTTGTGGCGCACAGGCTTAGTTGCTCTGCAGCATGTGGGATCTTCCTAGACCAGGGATCGAACCTGTGTCCCCTGCATTGGCAGGCGGATTCTTAACCACTGCGCCACCAAGGAAGTCCCCCACATACTCTTTCTGAGGGAGCTGCCGGAGGTTGAGTCTGAAGAAGAGAGAGAAGGAGTGGGTAGGCTCCAACACAGGAACACCGTGATGCTGCATATGGGGGCCAAGAGCAACTAGTCCAGTTTGGAACAGGTTTGAACTTTTAGGGTCAAAGACAGTACAGGGTGCCACATCCAGAAGCACCCTTCCTCTGGAGTGAACAGATGGGTGTTCACTGTAAAGGCAGGGGCACCGTCTCTTGTGTTGATGAGCCCCACAGGGGAGATGGTGCACATCTGAGCCAGAGCAATGAGGCAAGAAGTGTGTTCCTCCCCCGAACTCCTCACCGACATCTTGGCAAGAGCCTTCTGATCCCTCTACTCTGCAAGGGATAAGAAAATGAAATCTGCCTAAGAGGAACTCTATGTATACATGTTCTTGTAGTTGCTTACAGTATCCCGGAAAGGATACACGACAGGCTGCTCACGGTGGTGGTTTCAGGGAAAGTGAACCAACCAGGTGGCTTGAGAAATAGGTGGGAGGAAACCTATCACTGTTTACTTTTTTTTTTAATTTGGACCACATACAAAAGATAAAAGTGACACACACACAGCCCCCAAAAAGAAAGTTGGTGAGAGAGAGAAAAAAAAAAAGTTGGTGAGAGAACTTTTCAGTAGTTGACAGTGGCTTGCACTAAGGTAACCGCCACACAGATGGAGAGAAGTGCATGGATTTGAGCGTAACTGGAGGTGGAGGATGGCTACCATGCACTCAGTGCCCACCAGGTGTTCATACTCTAGAGGGAGACTTGGTGGAGAAACAAGGTGATAGGAGTTCAGTGGAGGGATACTTCACCTGGCCTGAGGGAGAACTGCTGGGTTCCAGCCCTATCCAGCCCTGAAGCTGAGACTACGTGGGGAACAGCCCTAACTGTTGGTATTGGCTCTGATAGGGAAGATCAGGCCACCCCCCATCGCTCCTCAGGCCATGCCTTGGATCTGTACGGGAAACGGACTCCCTTGGGCAGGCTGAGCCCACTGGGACCGCCTTCATGTGCCTGCTCTATTTTTTTTTTAAGTTTTTTGAATTGACACAGTATCAAGTCTTTTTTTAAAAGTTATTTATTTATTTTTGGCTGCGTTGGGTCTTTGTTGCTGCACACAGGCTTTCTCTAGTTGCGGCGAGGGGGGGCTACTCTTCATTGCGGTGCGCGGGTTTCTCATTGCGGTGGCTTCTCTTGTTGCGGAGCACGGGCTCTAGGTGCGTGGGCTACAGTAATTGTGGCCAAGGCACGTGGGATCTTCCCAGATCAGGGCTCAAACCCGTGTCCCCTGCATTAGCAGGCGGATTCTTAACCACTGCGCCACCAGGGAAGTCCCCCTGCTTTTCTTATGGAAAAAAATGACTATCACCCCTTTTGTACCTATATGGAAGGCCCGGGAGCCCCGGCCCTAGCTTCCCTGCCTGCTTCCTGGCCGCTTGCTCTTCGGCTCTGACTCTGAGCATCCCTCCTTCCCAGGTGGCCAAGACGAAGCAGCAGATCGAGGAACAGCGGGTCCAGGTGCAGGTGGTGGAGCGGGCCCAGCAGGTGGCAGTGCAGGAGCAGGAGATCGCCCGCCGGGAGAAGGAGCTGGAGGCCCGCGTGCGGAAGCCGGCGGAAGCCGAGCGCTACAAGCTGGAGCGCCTAGCAGCGGCAGAGAAGTAAACACCCCTTCCTGGCCCCTTGCGGCTCCTTCAACCACCTGGGCGCCCCCAGACGAATTGCTGAGGCCTTCTTTACCTGTACTCCTCCTGTGGAGTCTTTCTCCCAGAGCAAGGGCTCTTCCTCAGCTCCTCCCTCCACTCCCTTCTCTGCCCAGGTCCCAGCTGATCATGCAGGCAGAGGCAGAAGCCGAGTCCGTGCGGGTGAGTTAGCAGATGGCTCTTGCCGGCTTGTGGAGGGAGTGGGATTGTGCTGGGATTTCTTGTCCTTGACTACCGCCATCAGTACCCCAGGCGTCCTGTACCCTCCTCAGATGCGTGGGGAAGCGGAGGCCTTTGCCATAGGGGCCCGAGCCCGGGCCGAGGCTGAGCAGATGGCCAAGAAGGCAGAGGCGTTCCAGCTGTACCAGGAGGCTGCTCAGTTGGACATGCTGCTGGAGAAGCTGCCCCAGGTCTGGGGGTCGTGTGGACAAAAGCAGAGGAGGGACAGGATGAGGGAATGAGGGGTGAAGGAAATGAGGGTCTGGGGGAGAACCAGGCTAGGGGCCATAAATTCGGGGTGAGAATTACAAGCCAGTGACCAGAGTGAGGAAGGGTGATCCTCACAAAAGTGAAGGACAAGGATCTTAAAACCCAGAGTAAGGAGTCTTAGGATGGGTGTGGTCAGACCACAAGTGCTGAGTGGGCATCTTACCTACCAGGTGGCAGAGGAGATCAGTGGTCCCTTGACCTCGGCCAATAAGATCACACTGGTGTCCAGTGGAAGTGGGGCCATGGGGGCAGCCAAAGTGACCGGGGAAGTGCTGGACATCCTGAGCCGCCTGCCGGAGAGCGTGGAGAGACTCACAGGCGTCAGCATCTCCCAGGTGAGGGTTTCTAGGGCGGGGGCTGTGGAGCCGAATCGCCAGGTTCTTACGGCATGTGATGCAGCGGGCCTAGCATGGGGCCAGCACCCAGGAGGCCTGGGGGGCCACTGACATTTATTAATTGCTTTCTGTGTGCCAGACACAGTGCTAAGCTTCTACACAAATGGTTTAAAAATATTTTTAGATCAAACTTCCTTTGGGGTATGTGGGGTTTTACAAAATAAAGAAACTGAACTTCCAGTTTAGCCCATGTCATACAGCTGGTGAAGCTGGGCTTCAAACCCAGGCCAGCTATCTCTGGAGCCTGTGCTCTTGGTCACCCCACGGGTAGAAGGAACTAGCTGCAGCCTGTTGAAAATTAATTCCAGGGCATATCACTGCTTTTCTTGGTGCCTGTTTATTCACCTGTAGATTATGGTAGAGATCAGAGAGTAGGACCTAGAGCCAGACTGTTTTGGTGTGAATCGTGGCCCCAGTGCATGGTAACTGTGACCTTGGACAAGTTAATCTTCTCTGCACCTGTTTCTTCACCTTAAAACTGGGTTAATAAAAGTAACTACCCTGTTGAATTGTTAAGGGGATTAAATGAGTAGATATTTGCAGTGTTTAGAACAGTGCCTAGCATGTCGTAAGTACTATATAAGTGTGTTAAAGGACTTCCCTGGCAGTCTGGTGGTTAATACTCCACGTTCCCAATGCAGGGGGTGTGGGTTCGATCCCTGGTCGGGAACTAAGATCCCGCATTGTGCACAGCCAAAACAACAAAAACAAAAAGAGTGTGTTAAATAAAAAATGCATATATAAATAAAAGCACCAGACTGAATCAGTGACCTTCGAGCTGGGTTCCTTGGAGTCTCCTTGAGGTCTGCAGTGGATAATTGGGAGCTAAGGAGGGCCTGTGCAAGCAGGGATCTGGCTCCCTTCACCCCTTTGCAGTAAGTAATTCATTATTATACAAGAATCCAAATGACTGCTTGGCAAAGGGGGTGAGGTAGGGTACCAGAAAAAACTAGAGTACTCATGGAAGTATGCATCCTCCCTGCAGCCTGTTCACCCAGATGGGATCCTGGGAGAGCAGGGCACCTGGTTCCCATAGTCATCACTGTTGTCTTTTGCCAGGTGAACCACAAGCCTCTGAGAACAGCCTGAGCCCTCGACCTTCGCGATGCCCAGCCTCATAACTCAAGTTGCCTGAATGGTCCCAATACTGCATGCACTTCAGCTGGCTCCCCAAGCACATCCTTTGACAGCGGAGTTCCACCGCTTGTCTCTCCTCGCCAAAAAGCCCGTCCCTTGCCTTGGAAAGGGTTGCTCCCTTTTCCAGCCCCATACTGCAGACTGCCAGTCCCATGCCAGCCTTCTGATGATCCCACCCCCAACTTATTTAACTTAATCTACTGTCTGAGCCTGTTGTCCAGAATTCTTCCTTGACCAAGCCTTGAGGGGTGGTCTGCAGGTTCTCAACTTTGCCAAATAAATTGCTGTTAATAAGTACTGATACTTATGAACAGTTAATATAGCAGAACTAATTCAAAATGAATGCTAGAATGTAGCTTTTGCCTTTGCCTTCAATAGGCTTTTTACAATGGGAGAGGCAGTAGCTACTTGTATGTTAAGTTATAGAATTAATCCCCCTCCCAACCCTGAAGTTGGTTATAGTCAGCAAAGCGTGCTGAAGTGGAAGCAATATCAATAACTGCATTCGTCCCTAGAATTACTGAAAACACGGCCAAGGGAAATTGTTACATTTGTTCAATTTCCAGGGCAGCTTTTAGACTATTGTGCTCCTTGAAGCATGAGGTATTGGATGGAACGGTTTAGAATGGGACCATGGTGTGACGTCCCTCACTAGTGATTTTTTGCCTTAGGCTGAGAAAATCCACAGCATTACAGAAATCAGCATTACCCGTAACAGAAAGGAACCCTGGATGCACTGTGCATTTGAGATCCTTCTGGAGCACTGTTAGAAACAGACTGCTGGGGTCCAACCCATTCTGGTTCAGTACATCTGGGCAGGATCGTTCAAGGGGATGCTGATCTTGCAACCACTTGACGTTCATCTCAGTTCCCTTTTCTGTCCCTAGATCCTGCATCTGGGCCTATACCTACCCCAGTTGCTAAGACAGGTGCAGGTGCTGGGTACCAGGGATTAAGGTGTAAGGATATTCTTCTCATTAGTTTATGGGAAGTAGAATGTATCATATAACTGAACTTGAGCCCCATGCCTCCACGAGCAATCTTTCCCTGAATGAGCACACATCTCACAACTTTTTTTTTCAATTCCCGTTTATTTTTGGCTCTTGGGGCAATGTCATCTTTTCAATATGAAAAAAAGCAGCAAGTTCAACACAATAGAAATCTGAAGTGTAGAATAGGACAAAACCAAGGGTAGGGGGGAAGGCAGTAGCAAAAGTAAGAGATGAGGTGTTGCCAAAGGATGGAGAGTGTCCTGTCCCCTCTCTGGGGAATGACATTTACGTGGTAGCACATAGCTTTCCATATAGGTACAGAAGGAGTGATAGTTATTTTTTTCCATAAGAAAAGATAGGGCTGGGGAGTGGCTTTCTGGAGGCTTAGAGACTAGTCTCCCTTGCTCCTCTTGACCCCCTTTTCTGACCAGGGGAAAGGAAGGAATCCAACATTACGAGGGAGGTAAAGTGGAAGAGGGGAGGATCCCCCCCTTGACAGGGTGGTGGCCAGAACCTTGCAAAGGAAATAGCTCAGAACAGAGCTTGGAGGGAGATTGA
Organism: Delphinus delphis; assembly: GCF_949987515.2. Lineage (NCBI taxonomy): Eukaryota > Metazoa > Chordata > Mammalia > Artiodactyla > Delphinidae > Delphinus > Delphinus delphis. Next base: position 22,760,367 of record NC_082692.2, on the reverse strand, counting down.
AAATGGAGATAATACTGTTAACACCTCCCCAGAAGCTGAGAGGAGCAGAGAGCTACCTGGAAACTAGGACTTCAATAGCCTGGATGCCCCTCTCCAAAACCCCACCCCTTCCCAGTAGGGACTTCTACCTGCTGCTTCGTTTCCTTTCCCCTGGGCTACCACATGGGCCTAGGATGGCGGTCACCTATCCGGATTATCAGCACATGGTTCTGAATGGGATTTGATGAGACTCAGCTTCTTGAGAGTTTATCTTGAAAACAGAGAGGGAAATGTTAACTGGACAGATGGGAGGAGTGGGCACCAGAAGGAAATACAGGGTTACCCAGAATGGCAGAAATCTAGGTTCCCCAAAGTGGAAAGAGAGAGGAGACATTCAACAAACAACAGATATTTATTGAGCGCCTATTATGTGCCAGGCACTGTTCTAGAACCCCCCCCCAAAAAAGAAAAAAAAAGATAGGCAGAAAACGCGAATTCTGAGGGAGAGGAAAGGGGCGGCTGAGGAAGAAGGCAGAGGGGACTGAGAAGCCTGAGGTGGTGGGCACTCGGCCTTAGGCTTCCTCTTCGGCCTCCTCACCGAAATCCTCCTCCTCTTCTGCGGTGGCATCCTGGTACTGCTGGTACTCGGAGACGAGGTCGTTCATGTTGCTCTCAGCCTCGGTGAACTCCATCTCGTCCATGCCCTCACCTGTGTACCAGTGGAGGAAGGCCTTCCGGCGGAACATGGCAGTGAACTGCTCTGAGATGCGCTTGAACAGCTCCTGGATGGCTGTGCTGTTTCCAATGAAGGTGACCGCCATCTTGAGGCCACGGGGTGGGATGTCGCAGACGGCCGTCTTGACATTGTTGGGGATCCATTCCACGAAGTAGCTGCTGTTCTTGTTCTGCACGTTGAGCATCTGCTCATCGACCTCCTTCATGGACATCCGCCCACGGAAGACAGCAGCCACGGTGAGGTACCGGCCATGGCGGGGGTCACAGGCAGCCATCATGTTCTTGGCATCGAAGACCTGCTGGGTGAGCTCCGGCACAGTGAGGGCCCGATACTGCTGGCTTCCACGGCTGGTTAGAGGAGCAAAGCCAGGCATGAAAAAGTGGAGACGTGGGAAGGGCACCATGTTGACTGCCAGCTTGCGGAGGTCAGCATTGAGCTGGCCAGGGAAGCGAAGGCAGGTGGTGACACCACTCATGGTGGCCGAGACGAGGTGGTTCAGGTCCCCGTAGGTTGGCGTGGTCAGCTTGAGGGTGCGGAAGCAGATGTCGTAAAGGGCCTCGTTGTCAATGCAGTAGGTCTCATCAGTGTTCTCCACCAGCTGATGGACGGACAGGGTGGCATTGTAGGGCTCCACCACGGTGTCGGACACTTTGGGTGAGGGCACCACACTGAAGGTGTTCATGATGCGGTCAGGATACTCTTCACGGATCTTGCTGATGAGCAAGGTGCCCATTCCAGAGCCCGTGCCCCCGCCCAGCGAGTGGGTCAGCTGGAAGCCCTGCAGGCAGTCACAGCTCTCAGCCTCCTTCCGAACCACATCCAGGACCGAGTCGACCAGCTCGGCCCCCTCTGTATAGTGGCCCTTGGCCCAGTTGTTGCCTGCCCCAGACTGACCTGCAATGGGGTCAGAAGGCAAGCTTGGTTAGTAAAGTGTGGAAGATACATGGCCACATTTCTGCTTTTCAACTTTTGGAGTAATGCCAGTGGATGTATCTTCTCTCCCTCCCCTGTGGTACACCTGTCGCTCCCCCCCAGTTTACTATTTAAAGCAGTCACTACCTCTATCCTCCGTTAGATTTCAAAACACAGCCCTGTATAAGTTCTTCAGTACAATCATTTCCTAACTCTTGCTGCACCCAAATAACTTGAACAAGTATCTACTATTTTCTGTGTAACTCACCAAAAACAAAGTTGTCTGGTCTGAAGATCTGACCAAAAGGCCCTGAGCGAACAGAGTCCATGGTCCCGGGTTCTAGATCCACCAAGATAGCACGAGGAACATATTTGCCACCTACAGGGAATAAAGTAGCGTTGTAAAAACTGACCGACATATAGGTAAATATTTTGGGGCGGGGAGGCAGCCGGGGACCCAAACTTGTGATTCCAGGCACTGCCACCAGGTGGCAGCAGAGCCACTTTTGAGCCCCGATGGGGGAAATGAAGAAACGGCTCCAAAGGGAGAGAATGGATTCATTCAAAGGGGATAAAGGGTTTCCCAGGGAGGCAGAGACCCCAGAGAAGTGGGAGTGATGGGACCCGTGATTCACGGCCTCCTGCCCTCACCTGTGGCTTCATTGTAGTACACGGAGATGCGGTCCAGCTGCAGGTCGCTATCCCCATGATAGGTGCCGGTGGGGTCGATGCCATGTTCATCACTGATCACCTCCCAGAACTGCCGGGGGAGAGCAACGGGTCCTCAACAGCTCAGGTTGCAGCCAATTATACGCCCTCTACCGCCATTTTAATTTCAGATACGCCTGTGGCGGGCCCTCCCCTAGGGCCTGGCATTCCTTCTGCCTGCCACACCCTTCCCCTAAACACCTGCACACGCGGGAAAACTGCAGCTTTCACTGCTTGGGATGTGATGAGATGCTGTGGAAGGTCCCGGCGATCGCAGGCACCGAGGTGGGTAGATGGAGGCGGCCGACTTGCTCGGAGAAGCGCACCTCCCCGCCCCCCCCCCTCGCAGGGCACAAAGAGCTGGGGGCCGGAGAAAGGAGCCACTGCCGCAGGCGCCCACCCCGCCCGGCACGTGACCGCGGCGCAGGCGCGCGCGTAGGCGCCGACAAAGGGAGGCACCGCGCGTGGGCGGGGCCGGAGCGCAAATTCCGCGCGGTAAGGGCGGGACTTGGCTCGGGCTCGCGCGCCCCCAGCGGGCTGGCCCGGCCGCATTGTCCCAGCGCGCCAGGGCGCCCGGGTCCCGCCCTTCTGCTCTAACGTAGCAGCCGCGCTTCCTCCCCGCCCCTCCCCCGCTACACTGTAACCGCGCGCAAAGGAAAAAAAAAGCCTCCCCCTTGGCCTCGGAATTTTATTTCTTCTCTAGCTTTTAATTTTAACCCCCTTGCTTTAAATGAGGTTTTTCTTCCTTTGTCCTACTCTTTGGCCCTGAGGAGCCCTTTTAAAAAAAGCACTCCCCCTTTCCCCTAGCTCTTTCTCCATATCTGTTCACGCCCTAAAAGGGTCTCGGTTAAGGGCAAATGAAAGAAACTGAAATTAGTCCAGCACATATTAGCCTTCCATGCACGAAAAACTGGGGGACCGCCCCTTGGGGATCGCGGGTGCCCGGAGACACCTATCTTTCGTAAAGGATATCGCGTACTGCAGCCCACCCTGGCGCATCGCGTCCCCCACATTTGGATCTGACCTCTCTGCAGCTGCCCGCCAGCCTCGCCCCTTCCCCCTCCGGCTCAGCCCTCCGAAGCCCCGCCAAAGGGGATGCACATGGGGAAAACCTCATCTCGCTTTGTCTCGGGCCGTTTCCGCATCTCCCTCGCTCCCCGGACCGTTAGCAGATGCCCTTTTTAAGTAAAATTTTACAGAAACTCGGTTTTCCCGCCCCCTAAACCTGAAGGGTGCTTTTAACAGCTTCCCCAAAATAAGCCTGCCAAGAAAAATTCCCCATTTTTCAAAAGCAAATCCCAGCTTTGCATAATACAAATGTGTATTATATATACATACAACTTTTAAGGGGTAAAGCCTGACTAAGAATGGAGGATGCGAATGTCCCACAGCCATTCGTCATAATTTACCTGGATTTTTTTCTTCTCAAAAATAAATATAGTCAAAAGGTTAAAAATCCTTACCTTGGCACCGATCTGATTGCCACACTGACCGGCCTGGATGTGCACGATTTCCCTCATTTTTAAAATTTATTGTAATCTTTTTGCTCGCCTCACAAGTGTGTACGGGGCAAGAAAATGATACGTAATTAGTTTTTCTCTGCTGCTGGTCGCAGGCTGGAAGGATGGGACGGGGCCCAGAGGTTGGAGCAGCGAGGTCCGAACTCGGCGGCAGGAAGGTTCTGAGAGGGAGAAAGGAGAGGGGAGGGCGCGGGAGGAAAGGCGGGCAGGGCGGGGCGCGCGTGCGCGGGGGCCGGGAGGCGGGAGAACGCGCCCCGCGAGGTGGTGGGGAGACAAAGCCTCACCGAGGCTGGCCCTGATTAGTCCGTGCTGGTCATGTATCAGACGTCCATTGGTCCCTGCTCGGCGGGACGAGCGCAGTCCTCCCTGGGAGTTGTAGTCCTCTATTGTTGTCCACGCTGCAAAATGAAAGAACGAATGGGTGGGTACTGGGTATGGGGGTTTTGGTTTGGGAGTTTTTAATGAAAAATGACCTTGCGCAAGAGTTCCTTCCTCTATGCCTGACTTTTCTGGTATAAAAAGAGAGTAGTTTACGGATACAGAAATTGGGAACCCGGGGGTGCCAGGCGTTGGAAGGTGGAGTGGGGGCACGCCCTGAAAGCTCCCCGCTGCGGTAGCTCTTGGGAAGACAGGACTGCTTAGCTCAGCGAAAACTGGGGAGAAATGCGGCATCCTGATCTGCTATCTAACAGCTGGTCCTTTGGTGACCCAAGGCATGAACTTCAGTAAACTGCTGCTCCCCCAGATACCTCAGGAAGAAGGAGGGGATTGCCCTCCTGCTATTTCCTTGGGAGTTTTCTAATGATAATGTTTAGAAACAAAATTGCAGCAAGGGCTTTTCAAGATAGAGAAGTAATTGTGTGAAGGGTATGTTCAAGAATAAGTTGAATGGTTTAGAGAAGTTGATATGCCAGAAGTGTCTGTCCATGTGGGGGGTCTGGGCCTTAGAGCAGCGTTTAACACACTGTATTGTCCAGCGGAGAACTATGGGGTGAGGTACCTGATAGAATTTCAGTGTCTTCCAGCCTGCCTCTCTAGACACTGATGAAATCAGTGTTTTTTCAGTTCACTGATTTCCCTGACTAGGTGGCTGACCATTGCAACCTTCCAGGAGCCTCAGGATTGAAATAAAAGGGGTAGGGAGGTGATGGGGGAAAAACTGGATGAGCTGAAGTCTGAGTGGCATGTTTCATCTCAGGGATTAATTCAACTTGAGCGATACTAAGTGTCCACCAAACCAGGAGCTAGGGATACAAAAATGATTAAGAAGTAGCTCACTGTTCTCCAGGATCTTGCAATTTCATGAGAAGTGTATAAACAATAATTGAGTGTGGTAAGCACTGTGATAAAGGACATGTTATATCAAGGTCATCATTGTTAATTCACATTGGATTCAACACACATTTCTCAGTCGTTTTATAAATAAAAGAACAAGTTGTATAAGACCCGTCTACCCACTTAAAATAGAATGTTCATGTTTTACGGCATGATCACAATGAAAATAATTACGTATTTTGTGGTAGTGAAGAGAGTTCAGGATTTACAATTAGGGAACTGGTTTCAATTTGTCTCTACCTTACATTAGTTGTAGGCAAGTTATGGGCAGAGCTCCGATTCTTTCTATAAAACCTATTTCTGCCTATTGTAGTCAGAATGAAGTGAGATAAGAATGCAAAAGGTCTTCCTAAATTATTCATGTCTTAGTATGACATTTAATGAAATAAATGATATTTATCATCCTCGAACCCTTCAAAGAACTCGGTCAGCCTTCAAGATGGTTAACGGAACAGTTCTGTTTGCCTAGGGATCTTTACTCTTGGAGAATGACCTCAAAATGTCCATCAGGAATGTATTGTCAGAGAGGAAATGACATGACTTCAAGACGAGCTAACTCATAAGAAAATGACTTCCATTGCAATGAGTCCTCGAGCGCCACGCCTACGGGATATTTTCCAAACTGCAGCCTTCAGCCACGACTGCAACCCGCAATCCATTTTCATTTCTCATGAGTCAGCGGACTCCATGTCTGGGAGGACCGGGGAAGGACGCTCTGGCCGCACTAGATGCTTGGGGCGACGACTATGGTAAGCCCCTCTATCCGTCGCTGGCGTCCAGACTCTGTGGTCGCAATTTGGAAATCTGCGCGGGAAGTGGGCGGTGCGGTGAAGCGGCAGTGGGTTGTCCTCTGGAGCTGCCCAATCGAGGTGCGCTATTCTGTGCGCCTTCGGCGGCCTCTGATTACAGCCTCAGCCAACTGATCTCAGCCTCCCCGGAGAAGCCGCCCCTTTGAGCTGTAAGGGGGCGGGGACGGGGCGGGGCTCTGGCTGTGCCTCCGAATTGGCGGCTTGCTCTGTCGGCGTGCAGCCGGGCTGTGAAAGACAGCGGCAGGAGCCAATCAGCGAATCGGCCCCCGCCCCGCTCAGGCACTCGCGCCACCCCGGTCGCGGCCGTTACTGGTGGCGCGCGCGGGGACTCAAAGTAGGTGAGTTCTGGGGGGCCTCGCCCAAGGCTCCCCGGGTGACATCTTGGTTTTCCCCGGTGGGCGGGAGGGGCGTGCCTTGGGTACGACTGGGCGGAGGATACTTGGAAATTTGCTGCTCGGATTATAATACTCATCCTTACCTGACGCTCCTCCCTGACCTTAGGTATGAAGACACAGGGAGCCGTTGGGCTAGGAGGGAACCCATGGGATGGAGGGAGTTCAAAGGTGGTGGCCCATGGATTGGAGACGAGGGTCATGGGTACCAGCTGAGTTCGCCAGTCTTAAGAACGGAGTTAACACTATCTCCATGGAGGTGTCCTACTTTCCCAACCTGTCAACAGTTTCCGTTTAGAGTAGCATCTTTCATACTGTTTTGAGTTTTCATCTTATTTGTTCTTTAATCAGGAGGGCAGAGTTAATTTTACTTTTGGTTCAGGAATGTATCCCGAATACTTACAGCGGTACCAGGTGCGCAATAACTGTTGAATGAATATGATGGACCCTTGGGGAAAAGACACAGTTCTGCCTTGTCCAGTTCTCGGGGGGTGTGAGGCAGAAATGGAATGTAATAGTTACACTATGGTGAGAGCTATCAGGATAAGTACAAGTCCACCAACCACCGTGAAACACTTAGGAACATGGGGAACACCAGAAAGCAGAGAAGACTCCAGGCAAGGCTTTGCTGAGGTAGTGACATTTGAACTGAATTGTAAAGGATGGGTAGGATTTGGACCAGAAAACTATGAGCAAAGGGCTAAGGAGCTGGCTAAGGCCTGCAGATGAAAGGGAGCAATGTGTTCAGAGACTGGGGAGAAGGTCCATGTGGCTGAATCATAGGCTTGGGTGAGGTGCGGGTGGGACATACATTTGAGGATATGAGGTTCTGATTGTGGAGGGTCTTGCTAAGGAGTTTAGATTTTATTTTATCCTATGGGCATGGAAATCCATCAAAGAATATTAAACAGAGGAGAGACATTATCTGGGTGGTCCTGGACAAATTCCTTAATCCATCTGTATTGCAGTTTCTTTATCTGAGAAATAGAAAGTAATAATAAGGAATTCCCTGGCGCTCCAGTGATTAGGACTCCGTGCTTCCACTGCAGGGGCCAGGGGTTTGATCCCTGGTCGAGGAACTAAGATCCCACATGCCATGCTGCATGTCCAAAAGGAAAACAACCAAAAAAAAAAAAAGTAATAATAATAGTTTACAGGGTTCTTGTGATAATTAAATAAGTCAGTGAATATAAAGTATTTAGAGCAGTGCTTGACACCTACCAAGCCTCTCTTTTGGCTGTTATGATTTTTTGCAGTTTAGTCTGATCACACTGAGATGATCTGATAAAGTGTAAAAAGCATGGGCTTTGCAGCCAGAAGCACATTTATTCCTACCCTTTTCATTTACCTGCTATGTTATCCTGATTGAATATTTTTAGCCTTAGTGTCCTAAATGCCTGCCTCATGGCTACTATGCCTGATACATAGTTGGTGTTTGGCAAAAGTTATCCCAATAGTGGATAGTGAAATCAATTTAGTGGATTGCAAATCGGCATTTAAAGAATTGAGAAGAGAAAAAAACAGAATGACAACTATCAGAGTGTTGTATAAAGGCTTAACATTGTTTCTCAAAACATTTGTCTATAAATAAGCATGTGGGGGTTTTTTTGTTTTTTTTAAGATTTATTTATTTATTATTATTTATTTAATTTTGGCTGTGTCGGGTCTTAGTTGCAGCATGCGGGATCTTCATTGAGGCATGCAGGATCTTTCATTGCGGTGCCGGAGCTTCTCTCTAGTTGTACTGTGCGGGTTTTCTCTTCTCTAGTTGTGGCGCGCAGGCTCCAGGGCACGTGGGCTCTGTAGTTTGTGGCACGCAGGCTCTCTAGTTGAGGCGCCCGAGCTTAGTAGTTGTGGCACACAGGTTTAGTTGCCCCGCGACATGTGGGATCTTAGTTCCCTGATCAGGGATCGAACCTGAGTCCCCTGCGTTGGGAGGCAGATTCTTTACCACTGGACCACCAGGGAAGTCCCAAGCATGTGTTTTTGTATGTATTTCTGTACTGGGGACTCTATAATATTTATTTCTTATTCCGTATCATGGTCAAAGATATTTCTTAAATGCTTCAGAAGAATAACAACAGAATGACTGGCAGAAGGGGAAGCATCAGCCTCCATAGCTATCCAGGTTTACAGCAGTTAGCAGTCTCCTCTCTGAGGCTGTGTGTGTGACCCACTGAAAGAGGTGATAATAATGTGTTTTTTCCTCAGATCATGGAAGACACCCAGGTTATTAACTGGGAAGTTGAACAAGAGGAGGAGGTTGAAGAGAGACCCAGTGAATCTTTGGGGTGTAGCCTGGAGCCCCTTGGGCGACTGCGTATCTTCAGTAGTTCCTATGGACCAGAAAAAGGTCAGGGGTTATTGGGTGCTGAAGTACTGGTATTTCTTTTTCTTTTTTTTTTTTTAGGCCTCTTATTTCTGTGGCGAGGTAATTGGAGGCTTGCAAGCTTAGATATGCATCTGGGAGATCTGAAAAAAGGTTTTACTGGGAATGGAGAAGAGGGGGCTGATTGATCTGATTGCTCCAGGCAAGTGCCCTGGACTCAATGGGGTGCCTTTACTTTGGTAGGAGAAGATGAAGGGATTCAGATAAAAATCCAGTGAGGTCTGGAAATGGGTGGTGGTGATGTTTTGCACAACAATGTGAATGTACTTAACGTCACTGAACTGTACACTGAAAAGTTGGCTGAATGGTAAATTTTATGTATATTTTACAATAGAAAATAATCCAGTGTGGATGGATGGGGTATTGATTATGAATAATGCATTGCATATATTCTTTATTAGCTAGTTATCCTGGGGCCTTTTATTTTTCTAATGCATGGGGGGACCTTGAGTGAGTAGTGAGGTACTTAACAGGAACATTTTCCTAATAGAAGGTCAGGACTCTGGCCTTGGAACCCATATACCTCTCTAATTCTTAGATTTCCCACTATACCTTGGGAAGAATGTGGTAGGCCGAATGCCTGATTGCTCTGTGGCCCTGCCCTATTCATCTATCTCCAAACAACATGCGGTGATTGAAATCTTGGCCTGGGACAAGGCGCCTGTCCTCCGGGATTGTGGAAGCCTCAATGGTACTCAAATCCTGAGGCCTCCTAAGGTCCTGGGCCCTGGGGTGAGTCATCGTTTGAGGGACCGGGAGTTGATTCTCTTTGCTGACTTGCCCTGCCAGTACCATCGCTTGGATGTCCCCCTGCCCTTTGTCTCCCGGGGCCCTCTAACTATAGAGGAGACACCCAGGGTACAGGGAGGAACTCAACCCCACAGGCTTCTGTTGGCTGAGGACTCAGAGGAAGAAGTAGGTAAGTTTGTGTATTGGGAGGGCGGGTGAGGAGATGGGGATCGTGAGTGTAAAACTGTCAACTTACTCCTTTCTACAACTGACAGATTCTCTTTCTGAAAAGTGTGTGGTGAAAGGACCAAGGACCTCCTTTTTGGCAACAGTAGTTCCAGAGAGGTGAGTGCCAAAGGGCCAGACACCTGAGTCCTCTAAAGGAGGAGGAATCAGGGGCTGGAGGATCCATCTCTACGAGAACTTATTACCATGAAAGTCCGGGCTGGGGAACTACACATACTCATTCAATCAACTGAATTTTTATTGAGCACCTCTGATGTGCCAAGTAAAAAACTAACTGCTGGAGATAGAAAAGAAAATACTACCTCATGTCTGCCCTCAAGGAGCTCCTGGCTGAGTGGGGCATCCCTTCTGGGGAAATAGATTCTATAGACTCTCTCTTCTCTTCCCTTCACAGCGATGAAGAGGGACCTTCCTCTGCCCTGGATGTCCCTGGGCCACCTTTTGCCTTCAACTTGAACAGTGACACAGATGAGGAAGAAAGTCAGCAACCAGGAGCAGGGGAGGGCTCCTCAGCTGCCAGAAGAGTCACCGCTGCAGAGACAGAACAGCCTAAACCTGTCACAACTGGAATCCAGCTTGAAAAGGATCAGTGTTCAGTGAAGGAGAAGAACAATGACACGAAAGTTGAGAGGAGCGCGAGGAGTAGGGTGGTTCCAGTTGGAGTGACTCTGGAGAGGAGCCAGCCTGCTGGGGAGGACAGTGACACAGATGTGGACGATGAGAACGGGCCTCTGAGAAGGCTCACTGGGGTCCATCTGGAAAGGGCCCAGCCTTGTGGCTTCATAGACAGTGATACTGATGTGGAAGAAGAGGGGATCCCTGCAACCCCAGCTGTAGTTCCTGTGAGGAAGAGGCACACCTTCCATGAAGTTGGTACAGAGAGTCCTCGGGCACCTGGCGTGGCACATCAGCAGGAGAGCCCGGCTGGTAGTGATACAGATATAGAGGAGGGGGAGGCCCCCCTGACTGTCCCTCTGGACAGAAGCCGAGCCTCCGTCGTGATCGATAGCAATACAGATGACAAGGAAGAAGTCTCAGCAGCGCTCACGCTGGCACATCTAAGAGAGAGCCGGGCCGTTGCGTGGAACAGAGATCCAGATGCAGAAGACGATAGGGCCCAACCGGTGGCCCTTCTGGAGCAAAGCCAAGCCTCTGCTGGGAGAGATAGTGACACAGACGTGAAGGAAAAGGGGCTCCCAGTGGAGAAGACAGGAACTGTTCCCAGGGGTCACACAGGCAAGGCATATTCAGAAAAGAGTCATCCTCCTCTCAGGGACAGTGATACAGAGGTGGCGGAAGAGAAGAGCTCACCAGGGTTCCACCTGGAGAGAAGCCAAGCCTCTGCCACAGTGCATATCAACACACAAGTGGTGGAGGAAGTCCCACCACGGCCAGCTGTTATACTTCTGGAGAAGCATCAAGTACCTGTAGCATGGACACATCAAACAGATGTGGAAGCTGAAGGAGGCCCAGCAAAGCTGCCTGTGGTGTATCCAGAAGAAGCCCAGCCTCCTCTCGCTGGGGACTGTGACCCAGATGCGGAGGAGAACACATCCTTAGCAGCCTCAGCAGTGGCAGATGTAAGAAAGAGCCAGCTTCAGGCAGAAGAAGATACTGGGACAGAGTGGGCTGTAGCCGTTCTTGAACAGGGCAGGGCTTTTATGGCTGGGGCCCAGGGTGGGTCACCCGCGGCCCAAGTGGAGCAGGACCTTCTCCCTGTCTCAAGGAATAACATAGCAGATCTGGTGGTGGACACAGGCACTCCAGGGGAACCCACCCAGCCACAGAGACAGGGGGCCCAGACCCCCACAGAAAGGGAGAGAGAACCACATGTGGATAGGACCATGGACTCTGGAGACAACCACGATGGTTAGTGCTGGCCTTTCTTCCTCCCTTAACCCCTGCAATAAAGAATGGTTCTAGGGTATCTTAGTTCATTTGAGCTGCTATAACAAAATACCATAGACTGGGTAGCTTATAAACAACAGAAGTTTATTTTTCACACTTCTAAAGCCTGGGAAGTCCAAGATACCAGCAGATTCAGTGTCTGGTGAGGCCCCGCTTCCTTCTTCATAGGCAGCCATCTTCTCACTATGTCCTCACGTGGCAGAAGGGCCCAAGGAAGCTCTCTGGAGTGTCTTTTATAAGGGGACTGATCCCATTCACACGGGCTCCACCCTCATGACCTAATCACCTCCCAGAAGCCCCACCTCCTAATACCCTCACATTGGAAATTAGGTTTCAATGTAAGAATTTTGGGGGAGACACAGAGATTCAGTCTATTGCATGGTGTTGGGGCTGAGGAGGGAATAGTAGAGTAAAAGGAAGGAGTTACGGGTCAGCTGTGATTTTTTAATTATCCTATATTCCTCCCCCACCAGATTCTGAAGATCTGGACCTGCAAGCTACCCAGTGCTTTGTGGAGAGAGAGAATCAGAGCCTGGAAGGTGAGGACATCTGTATCATGTGGATACTGGTACAAACAGGAGCTTGGAGGTCAGACTGGTAGTCCTTGAAGTGTGTGAAAGCTGGGACGGTCAGGGTGGGAAACTAAGAATGGGACCCTGGAGTTCTGTGGAGCAGTGCTCAGGCCATGCTTTCTTGTGCAACAGTCCCCAGCATGGAGGATGAACCCACCCAGGCCTTCCTGTTTACTCTGCCCCAAGAGCCTGGCCCTTCCCGTTGCAGCTTCCAGGCCACAGGTATAAGAAACTCTCCCCTCCTCTGTGTCCCGAACTTGGCATCCTTATTTCCCCCTCTACACGTTTCTTTTATATTCCTTGACGTTTTGCTGATGTTCCTCCATCTCCTCAGAAAAAAAATGCCATATTAAGTCAGACCCATAGAGCAACTAGTCTAGCATAAGTTTTTAAGAGGCTACTGAGAGAACTTTTATATGAAGGTTTGGGCTTACTTTTTGAGACAAATGTTAAATGTTATGACTATCTTCCTTACTCCCAGCTTTCCTTTAATAACCCATTTAAATTTATTATGCATGAATTTGTCTTCATCTTTTCTCAAGCTATTATCTTTTCAACCTACACTCCTCCCTCTTCTCTCTCTCTCTCTCTCACTCTGCTTTCAGGTTCCTTGGATGAGCCATGGGAGGTCTTGGCTACACAGCCATTCTGTCCGAGAGAGTCTGAAGCCTCTGAGACCCAGCCCATTGCCACCCACATTGAAGCCCATGCATCTTGCCCCTCTCCACCTACGGCAGCACCACAAGAGCAACATCCAGAGAGTCCAGTTCATGCAGAGCCACTGGGGATTCAAGGCAGAGGGATGCAGACTGTGGAGGAAGACATGGGTACACCAAGAGAGACAGCAGAGAGGGTGACCCCTGAGAGAGGGCCATTGGAGAGGGAAACTGAGAAACTGCCCTCGGAAGGAGAGAGGGAAGATGTGATGGGAGAGGAAGAATCAACGAGGGGGATACAGGACAGAGAACAAAAACAGGTGTTAGCTAGAGATACTCAGAAACAAGAGTCTGACAAAAAAGTAAAAAGTGCAAGTACTGAAAGGGATACGGAGAGTTTGAAGGTAGAAACTGAGACACCCGAGGAAATACAAGAGAAAGAGAGAGAAAAGCAGACTCTTACAAGAGAAATATTTGACAGAGAAGCAGAGAAACCAGTAGCAGAGAGAGAGTGTGAGGCAGGTGGGTTACAAGGGAAGGTACCCAAAGTGATGCTGGACAGAGGCCCACAGACAGGGGAGACAGAGGCGGGGGGCCAGGACCAGAAAGGCCAGGCCTCAGGTTCGACACCAGAGCCTGGAGCGGGGGCGGGAGACCTTCAGGGACTTGCTTCAGACCCCATAGCTTCTGGGAGCCAGTCAGGTGGAGGAAGGGGTGCCCCAGTGAGCCCCAGGAGGCAGCAGAGAGGTAAGTGAAGGTAGAGGGGAGCCTAAGGTGGTACACAGCCCTCATGATAATCAACCGCTAAGTGACTGACTGCTTAGACCTCAGCTACTTGCCTTTCCCTTCTGTCTAGGCTACTTGAATTGCAAGATGCCACCTGCTGAGAAGGCTTCCAGGGTGAGAGCTGCTTTCTGTACCCACCTCCCCACTCCACAGGCCATCTCTGCAATCTCCTCCACTGCCCCTTCCCCTGACCTTGCTTTCATTTACTCCTTTCCCCATACGTTTAACTTTTCTTCCATTTTCACTGCTCCTTAGTTGGCTTCTTGGTTGGCTCCTTAGTTGGCTTCTATCCGTTTACTTTGACACCTGTTGTTTTCCATATCTGTTCCCCAAGTTCTGTCTCCCTCCCTGACTCAGAAAGCTCCTTTTTCAAGCCCCTTTCCTCTTTCTCCTAACCGTCCTCTTTATTAGCGTCATCCATACATGGAGAATGCTGTACTGGCATTCTGGGGAGAGGTCTCTGGGAAGGAGGGAATTCCCAGTCTAATGGAACAGACAGAAAGAGAGATGCCACGAGTACACTCTATAAACAAGGATCAAGAACAGTATCCAAGTCCTGTCTCTCTTCTCTCTGTCTCCTCCTCCCTCACTGGCTTCCATTTCTCCCCAGGGTGATCAGGAATCCCCAGATGCTTGTCGGCCTCCTGCACTGCAGGAGGCTTCAGCGCCTCTCCAAAACCCCCTCATCTCTCAGAGCCAGAAACATCCTGCCCCTCAGTCCCTCCTTTCGCCCTCTCCACCTCCTTTAGAACCGCCCATTCCCAGGACCAGACAAAATGAGAGTCAGGAAGCTCTGGAGACTCCCTTTTCCTCAGAGCTGGACTCTCTTCACCCAAAACCCAAAGTCAAGCCCCAAGGGTCCTCTCCAGTTTCTTCTGTACCCCTTGAGCCCCACCCTACCGCCTCCACAGACCAGCTTGTCACCCCCAAGCCCACATCTCGGGCCACTCGGGGCAGGACACTTAGGTCCTCTGTCAAAACCCCTGAACAAAATGTCTCCACAGCCCCTGAGCTCCAGCCTTCTGCCCACACAGACCAGGCTGTCACCCCCAAACCCACATCTCGGGCCACTCGGGGCAGGACACAGAGGGCTTCTGTCAAGACTCCCAAACCAGTTATCTCCACAGCCCCTGAGCCCCAGCCTTCCACTCCCACAGACCAGCCTGTCACCCCCAAACCCACATCTCGGGCCACTCGGGGCAGGACACAGAGGGCTTCTGTCAAGACTCCCAAACCAGTTATCGCCACAGCCCCTGTGCCCCAGCCTTCCACTCCCACAGACCAGCCTGTCACCCCCGAACCCACATCTCAGGCCACTCGGGGCCGGACACAGAGGGCTTCTGTCAAGGCTCCCGAACCAGTTATCTCCACAGCCCCTGAGCCCCAGCCTTCCACTCCCACAGACCAGCCTGTCACCCCCAAACCCACATCTCGGGCCACTCGGGGCAGGACACAGAGGGCTTCTGTCAAGACTCCCGAACCAGTTATCTCCACAGCCCCTGCGCCCCAGCCTTCCACTCCCACAGACCAGCCTGTCACCCCCAAACCCACATCTCGGGCCACTCGGGGCAGGACACAGAGGGCTTCTGTCAAGACTCCCGAACCAGTTATCTCCACAGCCCCTGCGCCCCAGCCTTCCACTCCCACAGACCCGCCTGTCACCCCCAAACCCACATCTCGGGCCACTCGGGACAGGACACAGAGGGCTTCTGTCAAGACTCCCGAACCAGTTATCTCCACAGCCCCTGAGCCCCAGCCTTCCACTCCCACAGACCAACCTGTCACGCCCAAACCCACATCTCGGGCCACTTGGGGCAGGACACAAAGGGCTTCTGTCAAGGCTCCCGAACCAGTTATCTCCACAGCCCCTGAGCCCCAGCCTTCCACTCCCACAGACCAGCCTGTCACCCCCAAACCCACATCTCGGGCCACTCGGGGCAGGACACAGAGGGCTTCTGTCAAGACTCCCGAACCAGTTATCGCCACAGCCCCTGCGCCCCAGCCTTCCACTCCCACAGACCAGCCTCTCACCCCCAAACCCACATCTCAGGCCACTCGGGGCAGGACACAGAGGGCTTCTGTCAAGACTCCCGAACCAGTTATCTCCACAGCCCCTGAGCCCCAGCCTTCCACTCCCACAGACCAGCCTGTCACCCCCAAACCCACATCTCAGGCCACTCGGGGCAGGACACTTAGGTCCTCTGTCAAAACCCCTGAACAAAATGTCCCCACAGCCCCTGAGCTCCAGCCTTCTGCCCACACAGACCAGCCTGTCACCCCCAAACCCACATCTCGGGCCCCTCAGGGCAGGACACTTAGGTCATCTGCTAAGGCCCCTGAACCAGTTGTCCCCATAACTCCTGAGCCCCAGCCTTCCACCTCTAAAGACCAGTCTCTCACCCCTGAGCCCACATCTCAGGCCACTCGGGGCAGGACACAAAGGTCCTCTGTCAAGACATCCCAGCCAACTGAACCCACAGCTCCTGACCTTGAACCTTCGTCCCCCACAGAGCAGCCTGTCACCCCCAAAGTCATAGTTCAGGGTGGTCAGAGCAGGACACTAAGGTCTTCTACAGTAAGTGCTGTGCCAGTTCCTACCACCCCTGAATCCCACTCTCCAGTGCCCACAGGAGAGCCTGTTCCCCCTGAGCCCATCCCTGAAGCCAATTGCAGCAGGAGGCCAAGGGCCACTAGGAAACATGGGTCTCTCACAGCTCACGTTCATGAACCCTACTCTGCACCCTCCGAACCTAACTCCCAGTCTTCAAGGAACCAGAGACGAGGGGCAGTGAGAGCAGCCGAGTCCCTTAGCACCATTCCTGAGCCTGCCTTTGCCCAGCTTCCCGAGGCACCCACTCGTGCTCCCCAGATCCCAAAGGGGGAGGCAGCAGATAGATCTGGCTTCACCCCAGAGCCCCAGCCTGAGGCCTCTCAAAATCGCAAGAGGCCTTTAGCTACTGCGGACTCACCTCCACTTCAAAAACGGCTCCAAAGAGAAGCTCCCCAGAAGACAGCATTCCTCAAGGAAGAAGAAGAAAATCCTGCAGCGAAGCTGAGGAAGGAAGAGGTGAGGAGGGGGCTGGAGTCACCTAGTTTGGAAAGAGCTTGGGGGCTTGGAAACTCCCACCAAGTTCTCTCTCAACCCCAGGATGTAGTGATTCCAGGACCAGGCAAGAGAAAGAGAGAGCAGACAGAGGAGGAGCCCCGGGAAATACCAAGCCGCAGCCTGCGACGGACCAAACCTCTCCAAGAGTCCACGGCCCCCAAAGTAGGAGAGAAGGGCCCTGGGGCTTTGTGGGAGATGGAGATGTGGTAGGACGGGAGGAGACCCAGCGGATTTGGGAGCCGGGTGCCGATGGCGCTGGCTGCCGTGACCAGCTCTGGCTAACCCCCTTCACAGGTGCTCTTCACAGGCGTGGTGGATGCTCATGGAGAGCGGGCAGTGCTGGCCCTGGGGGGCAGTCTGGCCAGCTCAGTGGCTGAGGCTTCCCACCTGGTGACAGATCGGATCCGCCGGACAGTCAAGTTCCTGTGTGCCCTGGGGCGGGGCATCCCCATCCTCTCCCTGGACTGGCTGCGCCAGGTGAGAGGCCAGGAGATGATGACAGACCCGTAGAGATAGTGGCGGGAGAAGGCTGCTCACATGGGTCTGTAGAAAGCGGTGGGAGGAACGTGGGTACAGGAAGACGAGGTTAGTGAAGCAGAAGGCTTAATTCTGAAAACATTTCGTGAGCTCCCTGTAAACACTAGAAAGAAGAGCTGGGTGAAGGGCTGGGCTGAGCTTTGATGCTGACTGTTACCGTCCTTAGTCCCACAAGGCAGGTTGCTTCTTGCCCCCGGCTGAATATGTGGTGGCTGATCCTGAGCAGGAGAAGAACTTTGGCTTCAGCCTTCGGGAGGCCCTGAGCCGGGCTCGGGAGCGAAGGCTGCTGGAGGTGAGAGGCCATCTTCTGCCCCACACTTCAGCTGTTGCCCAGCGGTCCACGGCCTCTCAGTGCATCATCTACTGTCTCCACCGTTCTCTTCCTCCTAGGGCTACGAGATTCACGTGACCCCAGGAGTCCAGCCACCACCACCTCAGATGGGAGAGATCATCAGCTGCTGTGGAGGCACCGTCCTACCCAGCATGCCCCGGTCCTATAAGGTAGGGGTGGTGTGTTCAGGATCTGGTGAGGTGGTAGTTAGAGAGGTGGCTGGAATGGGAACAGGTTAGAGGGAAAATGGAGGTACAGATGGGAACACGGAGTAGTGAGAGGCTGGGGGAAGACCTCTGGTATAGAGAGGGATAGAGAAGGAAGAGGTCTGCTGATACCAAATGGACTTATTTTTATTTTTGTATATACAATTTTTTGAAATATACACAAAGGGAGAGGGAATATGTAGCGAACCTCCATATACCAATCACTCAGATTCAACAGGTTAATTTAGATTTTGCTGCATTTGCTCTATTCCTTTTTTTTTCCCTTTTTCTTTCATTTTCTTTGCTGAAATTTTTAAGGGAAACTGCAAAGGTCATTATTATTTTTTCTTACATATTTAAAATATACATCTCTAAGAAATATGTACATTTCTTACATAATCACATGCCGTTATTGGTCAATAACAAAATTAACAATTGTTTCCTGGTCACTTCGTCTTACTCCATTAATCAAATTTCTCGAGTCATCTGAAAATGTCTTTTTACAGTTCAAATCAGGACTCAAACAAGGTCCATGTATCCCCACAATTGCGCTGTATCTCTTAATTTTCTTTTACTCTAGAGCATACCCCCCAACCCACCTAGCCTTTTTCCTGCCATTGACTTCCTGCAGAAACTAGGTCACTTGTCCTTTAGAATGTTCCACAGTCTGGATTTTTCTGTTTGCTCCCTTGTTGTGTCATTTATCTTGTTTTCCTATCTTTTATATTTCCTGTAAATCGTAGTTAACTTTAAAAGGTTGAACAAATTCAGGTTCAACTTTTGTGGCAAGAGTTCTTCATAGGCAGTGTGTGTCATATGGCTTCCCGTCAGGAGGTACTGTTTTTGTGCTGCTAAGACTGATTAGTGGGTCCCGAACCTATTTCTAGGATTCTTTTTCACCCCTGGCTTTCTGTTTTCTCTTTCTTCCAGCCTCAGAGAGTTGTGATCACATGTTCCCAGGACTTCCCTCGATGTGCCATTCCATTTCGGGTTGGGCTGCCCATCCTCTCACCTGAGTTCCTGCTCACAGGAGTACTAAAGCAGGAAGCCAAGCCAGAGGCCTTTGTCCTCTCCAGTTTGGAAGTGTCATCCACCTGAAAACCCCACCCCAGTATGCTTTTCCTCCCAGACCAATATATAAAGTGTTAGAAATATTTGGAAGAAAGAACATAGGGCTTTAGAAAGGATTGGGGTGTACTGATCTGATTTGTCTTGGAACATGGGTGGGGCTGAAAAGCTTGCTGGTAAACAAACACAGGGAGATTGGGAGCCACAGTTTTCTTAAATGGCCTCTTAAAGTCGGCCAATCCCGTGCTCAGATATCTTAAGTCGCCGCTCACATTTAGCCGGACTGATGTGCTTATTGCTGTATGGCGCGCACAGTGTCCTGCTTCCTGTTTGGAAACCATTTGTTTCTCCTCTTCTTTTCTTACTGGGATTCTTACCCTGCAAAAGATAGTGGAAACAATTTTAGTGTCCAGAACTTGAAAGAATGCTTGGAGTGAGTAAATTTGAGGGTGGAGTTATGGAATGCTACTAAAATATTTTCCCCTCTCCTTGCCCCACCTCGTTAGAAGCATCCTTTAGCTTTGACGTTGAGCAAATCTCTGCCCTTTTTTTTTTTCCTGGCCTGCTTTTCCAGTATTTATAAAGTTAGCTTAGGCTTAACCTCTGTGATAAATAAATATTCACTATGTGCCTTATGGTATAGTACAGTTTTATTTTGTAAATTTTAGAAGTTGGTTGATTACAAGGATGTAGAGAAATTGGAACCCATCTACATTGCTCATGGGAATGTAAAATGATTCATCCACTGTGATAAGCAGTTTGACAGCTTCTCAAAAAGGTAATTATAGAATTACCATATGACGCAGCAATTCTACTCATAGGTATATAGCCAAAAGAATTAAAACAGATGTTCAGACAAATACTTGTATACAAATGTTCACATCAACACTTTCACAAGAGCCGAAAGATGAAAACACCACAAATGTTCATCAGCAGATGAATGGATAAACAAGTTGTGGCATATCCATACAATGGAATATTATTCAGCCATAAAAGGGGATGAGGTACTAATTGTGCTACGGTGTTTTGAGGATGAATCTCAAAAGCATTATGCTAAGTAAAAGAAGCCAGACACAAAAGGTCACATTGTATGACTCCACCTGTAGGAAATACACAGAATAGGTAAATCCATAGAGACAGTATGGTGGTTGGCAGGGCTGGCAGGGAGAGGAAATGGGGAATGACCGCCTAATGGGTGCAGGGTTTTATTTTGGGGTGAAGAGAAAATGCTTTGGAACTAGACAGAGGTGGTGGTTGCACACATTATGAATGTACTAAATGACACTGGACTGTTCTCTTTAAAGTGGTTAATTTCATGTTATGTGAATTTCACTTCAATTTAAAAAAATACTGATTAGTTTTGGGCACTTTTCTGCAGGTAAGTTATACTTAAGTTTGGAAAACTTTGGTGTAGTAGAAACAGCATGAGCTTTGCCAAACACTGTGCTGGCTTTTAGACATACCTGATCTCACAATATATATTAAGCATAGCCATAGTGGGTGTGGCACACAGTAGGACCCAGATAAATATTCGTCCCCTGGCACTGCTCAAAGCCTTGTACTTTGTGAAGCTGCCTGTGTCCTTGAGGTCCACTGTTCCTTACAGTACCTGCTGTCTCTATAGCCCCACTTAGCGCTCATGTGCACACCCACTTCATGACTGGTACAATTTAAGTGCCCCGATTTAAATTTCTAGAGAAGAGAGATCTTTTCTTACACTTCCAATGAACCCTACAGCTCATAGCACATTGTGTAATAAATGTCTCTGTCAGTCAGGATCCTAAGAGGAAACCATGGCACAGTCAAATTAGGATAATTTGGAGAGAGTTTAATGAAGTGAAAATTGTAAGTAGGCAGAGTGTAGAGAAATCACTAAGAATATTGCCAGTACCCACAGCTCTGTTGTGGCCACCTGTAAACCCAAAAGGTTGAGAGGAGGGAACAGTTACATAGAAAGGCTTCCCTCAAATGCTGTGATTTTCTTTGATGTAGTCCATTCAGGACAACTTCCTGAGGCAGAAAGCAGGATGGAGAGTGAATCAGGAGGGAAAACATAATGATGTCTGGTACAGTATAAAACAGCACTGATTCAGAGGAGAATGGGAATACTAAGCCTCCGGGAGGGGAAGGAATGTAGAGCCTGTGGGATGCTGTTTGGCAATTTTGTCATCCCTGAGCCCACAGGACTAGCAGCTCCTTAATTCTTATCTTGGGAAATTTTCTTGATCTCTTTAGGCCTATGTTTCTTCTATCTATTAGCTGAGGGAATTAGCTTCATGATCTCTAAGTTCCTTACTATGGTCATAGCTACTGTGACCAGGTCCTTAGCTACATGATCTTTAATGGAGAAAAACCTTACTTTACTTTGATTTTTAGATGTGAATGTTAGTCTTGTAGGTATTACAAACAGGTCTGTAGGGAAAATTTTGGACAAAAGATCTTAGTGCTTTCTGACTAGTAAGTGGAGTCTAATATGAGGTTGTATAGGTAGTTAATTATCACAAGCTTGGATAAAATTAACATACTACAAAGTTTACAACTGTAATAAAGTTTTCTATCACAAATATTTTAACATATTGTTACTCTCATGTTTACAAAGTAACAGCCTTTGGCATTAATAGAACAAATCTTTCAGTGTTACAGACAAGTTCTCTCCCCTTAGCAAGTGGAGAGGCAACAAACCAGCTTTATAATAAATTACAGACTAAGCGTTTGTGGTAAAATAGTCACTCTTTTTCATCTAACAAGCTGTAATGGATGATTCAGAGCTTTGGGTTCTCCGCCTGGGTCAACAGTCTTCCGTTCTCTCACCGTTCATTATTAAAGTGTTAGCTGAGGCTTTGTAACCTCTGACTCTGGCTGTTTTCTAGTCAAAGCTGTTAAAGGAAGAGGGGATCATAATGCCGTTTCTGCAAGAACCCTGCAAGAGAAGAACTGTCTTCGTTTTAGATGCGAAAACTAGCCCAGCTGCGATTCAAACCACGTGCATGACTGAACAACCGCTGCCCTTCTCACCTCTCACTTGGGATTCTAACATTCCCTTCTGTGACGCGGAGATCGCAGACCGGGGAAAGGCACTTAAGGATCAGCCCTGAAGCTCTGTGAGAGAGAGCCGCGCGCGCCGGCCGGAAGCCTGGGCGTCGGTGCGCGGGAGCCCCGCCCTCCTGGGCAGGGTCCCAGGCGGGAGGCGGGGTCGGGGCGGAGCCTGCGGCCGCGGGAATCCCAAAACCGCCCCTTTCCCCACCCCTCCATTTCTCGCCATGGCCCCTGCACTGCTCCTCGTCCCTGCTGCCCTCGCCTCTTTCATCCTGGCCTTTGGCACTGGAGTGGAGTTCGTGCGCTTTACCTCCCTTCGGCCACTTCTTGGAGGAATCTCGGAGTCTGGTGGTCCGGGTGAGCGGGAGGGACCGAGGATGAGCTCTGGGGTAGGAAGGTGGAGCCGGAGCAGAGGGAGCGGGGGCGGGGCTTGGAGACAAATGACAGGGGAAGTCCAGGAGAGGGAACTAGAACCGTGAAAGCCGCCGAGACGCTGCAGGGGACACCAAGGGCTAAATTAGCAACTCAGGGATTAGCGGTTTGGAGAGGCGGGAGAGTGAGGACTGAGGGGGAGAGAGGGCGATAAGCAGAGTATTCTAAGGAAAGGCTTAGTAAAGAGGACTATGGAGAGTGTTATAAAGAGGGAGCATTTGGAGAACCGAAACAAGAAGGGCACTCCAGCCATGCCTTTCGTGACTGACCAGCATGAATCCTCTTCCCCAGCTCTGAAGGAGGCCTGAGGAAGAGGGAAGAAACAGGGAATAGAAAAGTGAGGTGGGCAAAGCTTAGAGAGGAAGCATTAAGGCTCTTGAAAGCATTAAGGGACATGGCCTGGGGTCCCAAGAAGAGATAAGAGTAGGGAGTTTTTCCCACAGTCTTCTTGATCTTTTGTCCCTTTCTCCAACTCCCGCTAGATGCCCGCCAGGGATGGCTGGCTGCCCTGCAGGACCAAAGCATTCTTGTCCCCCTGGCTTGGGATCTGGGGCTCCTGCTACTATTTGTGGGGCAGCACAGCCTCATGGCAACTGAGACAGTGAAGTCATGGATGTCCCGGTACTTCGGGGTCCTTCAGAGGTCTCTGTACGTGGCATGCACTGCCCTGGCCTTGCAGGTATGAAGCCCTGGCAGCTGAGTCCTCAAGGGAAACAGTCTGTGGGAAGGATTCCGTCGACTGGAGAGGCAAGGACCTTAGGCTTCTGATAAAACATGGGTTTAGGAGGAGAACTAAGGGTGTTCAGGACTGTAATCTCAGCTCCCATTCCTCCACAGCACATATCCTACTTTTTATCAAGAATGGTGTACTGCTTGTCATTCCCCGAGAATGATATGTGCATTCTCACCGTTGCAACTTTGTTCACGTTGTCCTGCTTGAGATTCCCTTATTAACTCCTCTTCAGTCCTATCCTTTCTTCAAAAGCACTTCCCTAGGTCACAAGAGAAAGCTTCCCAGTTAGTACTCATCTGTTTCTCAGTGGGTGCTTGGCCTAGGCTACTTTGTGTACCTATCTGGTGACTCTCATCCATTCGTTAAGTCCTCAGAGTAGAGACAAGTCATTCTTACATACTTGGGACCCCACCCAGCACCCTCCACATGTTGAACATGCTCATGGTAGAGGCGGGGAGAGCAGCTGGCCAGCCTGGGATGGGGGCAGCCTCTGGGTCTAGGTCTTTCAAGGGTGGGCTGCTGGGATACCCAGTCCCTCATCCTCCTTCAGCTGGTGATGCGGTACTGGGAGCCCGTGCCCAGGGGCCCCGTGTTGTGGGAGGCTCGGGCCGAGCCATGGGCCACTTGGGTGCCCCTCCTCTGCTTTGTGCTCCACGTCATTTCCTGGCTCCTCATCTTCAGCATCCTTCTCGTCTTTGACTACGCAGAGCTCATGGGCCTCAAACAGGTGAGGCTCCCAGATCCCTACCCAAAACCTCTGATCCTTTCTAGAATACCTCTTTCCCCTCCAAGGATGTCCCTCCTCCTCCCCTACTCTTCCACCTGCCTCTTGCTTTTGACTCCCTCACCTCCCTTTCTTGTAAGATAGTCTCCCCTTAGCCCTCCCTCAAAGGCCAGAAACCATGGGCTTCCTGGGCCTGCGGAAGTTTCATGGACCAGAGATGAGGGTCAGGGACCCCAGTCTCAGAAGGGTGGTTCCTGGGCCTGCGTTATAGAAGGAGGGTGCCTGGAAGGGGAGGAAAGAGGCAGCTAAGTTGCGACAAGGGCTTGACTCCATTTCTAAGCCATTCTCCCTCTCTTAGGTGTACTACCATGTGCTGGGGCTGGGCGAGCCTCTGGCCCTGAAGTCTCCCCGGGCTCTGAGACTCTTCTCCCACCTGCGCCACCCAGTGTGTGTGGAGCTGCTGACTGTGCTATGGGTGGTGCCCACCCTGGGCACTGACCGCCTCCTCCTTGCTCTCTTCCTTACCCTCTACCTGGGCCTGGCTCACGGACTTGACCAGCAAGATCTCCGCTACCTCCGGGCCCAGCTGCAAAGAAAACTCCACCTGCTCTCCCGGCCCCAGGACGGGGAGGCCGAGTGAGGGGCTAACCCTCGTTCCAAGCCCTGTACTTCCTTTTCCCCTCCAATTCCAAATCCCCTTAACATCCAGGCCTTGGCTGCTTCAGACCAGAGGCCCAAATTCATGGACTGAAGGAGCTGTCCCTTCCCTTGCTTGAGCCTCCACTCCTTGGGTCCAGCTCCATATCTTAAATTCTGAGTTTCAGCCATTGGACTCCAAGGGCCGCTTCTCACCAGCCAGGAAGAGGGAGTGGGGAACTTATCTGTCTCCTCAGAGTTTAGGGCTTGACCCTCCATTAACAACCTCCTCACAAGGAGAAGGGTCTGGCCTGACCACTCCCCTGGTCCTATTTCTGGCCTCTGCGCCTCAAGGATCCTCTTCTCCACGTCTAGCTCCCCTCCTAGGAGCTGGACCAAGGTCCGCAAGTTTGACGATAGTGGCTGCCCCATCAGGCTCCACACCTTGCAGCTGCAGCCCAGCCCCACTGTCTGGCCTTTCCAGCTCCCTAGGCCCTGCCCCTGGGCTCCAGACTCATGAACCTAGTTGAGCAGATATTTCTGCTCTTAATTCGGGTGACTAAGGGCTCCCTGCTCTCCCGAGTAACTCGCGCTACAGGAAAATAAAATTCAGCCTGGTTTTTCTACGTGTAGCATGCAGTCTGTCAGTGTCTCTCAAGCTGCAGGGCTGCCTCTGGGAAGGACAGGCGAGCCAGACTCGAGTCTGGGCATCGGCCGCGCCCTCTGATGACCGCTGGGTGGCGGCCACTCCCCGCGGACCGCCCCACCCCCCTTCCCGGAGCACCCGGTCTCCCTTCCTCCAAATCCCCCAATTTCCTCGCTGCAGACCTGGGGACCCTCGGCAGATAGGTTGAAGCGGAAGAGTGGGGCAGCGGCTCGGGTAAGGGAGCTAGCTTCCAAAACCGTTGGCTTCCGAGCGCCGCTCCTGCTGCCGCCCCCTCCCTACGGGTCCCCCGCAGCCCGGCGGCCGCCCCGGCCCCCACGGTAACAAAGGCTGGCCCGGGAAGGCAAATGCGTGGGGAGGAGCGGCAGGAGATGGGAAGGGCGGGCCCGGCTCGGAGCAGCTGCCGCTTCCTCCTCAAGTCCCTCGAGGGGCCTGAGTCACGGGCCGCCGCCCTGGGTTGGCGAGCTGGGGGCGGAGGTCTGGACACCTGGGTTATCCGGGAGCCGGGTGAGAAGCCCTGGGGACAGACGTCGGAGAGCCAGGGCTGGCGGCGGGAAGAGAGGAGACCCGGAGCCGAGTCCCACGCGGGGTCGGAGGGAACGAGGCTCCGCCCCCTCGCCCGGCTCCGCCCCGCGCCCCCTTCCCTCTCCCCATTGTCCTCAGACAAAGCGGCCGTCTCCCCCCGCCCGGTCCCCTGGTCTCTGTCTCCGTCCCTCCTCCTTGGCTCCCTCTTTCCGTCCTCCTCTCCCTCCCTCCTCCCCTCCCTCCTGTCTCCGGATCTCCCTCGATCCCTCTCTCCTCCTCTTCCTCTCTCCTCCTCTCTCCGGACGTCAGGCTCCTTCGCACCCCCTCCCCTGGGAGCCCCGCGGCGTGTGAGTTGACTGAGGGGCTTCAGCCTTGGGGAGGGGGTGTCTCCTCTCCCATCCCCGCTCCCGTCCCCGGCCCGAACCTTGGGCTGTCTCCTCTTTGTGCCGAGATTGCCTGTCTGTGCGGTCAGAGCCGGGTGGGGATGGCCGGCTATGTCGGGGTTCCGTGAGAGCCAAGACCCGGGCACAGGACTGGCAGGCTCCGGAAAAAAGAGGTGTGGGGCCGGTGCTCCGCACGCCTGGGTCCCGGGGCACCGCCGGTGGGGGAGGCAGGCGGTGGTGCCGGGACCGCGTTAGGGTGGGGGTGGACGCCAGGGTTCTGGGAACGTGCTGGCAGGTCCGACACCCGGGTTCCGAAAGTCCCCGGGGGAGGGTATTTCCCCTGACCCGCCTCGGGGCGGAGTGCGGGGCGGAGGGGTGGGGGCTGGGGGGCCGGAGAGGCGTGGCCCGAGCAGAGCTGGAAGGGGAGCCCGGACCTCCTGGGCCCACGCTGAGACGCGCCGGGCTGCAGCCGCGGAACCCCCTCGCCCCTCTGCCCCCTGACTTCCCCTTCTCCCTTAGACCTCTCCACTCTCCGCCCTCCCACCTCCCCGACACCCCCTCAGGTCCCAGTGCCCCCTCTCCGGCGGGATTCCCTGACCTCTCTTCCCACTCTCACCGCTCCTGGGGTAGCGGTGAGGCAACCTCGCCTGGACCCTGTCCCCCTCACGTCCAGCCTCTCCTTTCTCTCTTCGCCCTCGCGCCAACTTCTCTCGTTTTTCTCTCTTCTCACATTCTGGGGACTGTCTCTGATACCCAATAACCTGTACTGACAAATCTGACTCCTGCCTCTTTGCCCTGAATCTCCACTCTTCCTCTCAACCCATCCCCCGACTGCCATCAACTTGGCTATTAGTTTCCCCTTCACTTTCTCAGCTTTTCCCCTTTCTCTGCTCCCCGCTCTTTCCCTCTGTCCTCACCCTCAGCTCCTCTGCCCTCCTCTGTGTCCCACCTCTCCGCTCCACTACCTCCCCTCCCACCCCCATTCTCACCCTCTGGGCCTCTCTGGAGCCTCTCCTTCCTGTTCTCTGCCCCCAGCGTTCCCCACCCTCCCCAAGGGGACCATGGCCACCATCCCGGACTGGAAGCTACAGCTGCTAGCCCGGCGCCGGCAGGAGGAGGCAGCCGTTCGTGGCCGGGAGAAGGCAGAGCAGGAGCGGCTGTCCCAGATGCCAGCCTGGAAGCGGGGGCTTCTGGAGCGCCGCCGGGCCAAGCTTGGTCTGTCTCCCGGGGAACCTA
This sequence comes from Delphinus delphis, assembly GCF_949987515.2. Classification (NCBI taxonomy): domain Eukaryota; kingdom Metazoa; phylum Chordata; class Mammalia; order Artiodactyla; family Delphinidae; genus Delphinus; species Delphinus delphis. The sequence continues at coordinate 22,733,073 of NC_082692.2, read as the reverse complement.
GCCCTGCGCCTGGGACTACGGAGGCTGGACCTCCAGACCCAGACGAGTCTGCTGTCCTCCTGGAGGCCATTGGGCCAGTGCACCAGAACCGATTTATTCGGCAAGAGCGCCAGCAGCAGCAGCAGCAGCAGCGGAGTGAAGAGCTACTTGCAGAGAGACGGCCTGGGTCTTTAGAGGCCTGGGAGCGGAGACTCAGCCCTGGGGAGATGCGGGATCAGAGCCCCAAGGGAAGAGAGTCAAGAGAAGAGCGGCTCAGTCCCAGGGAAGCCAGAGAGAGGAGGCTGGGGATAGGGGGAGCTCGAGAGTCGAGCCCCAGGCCTTTGGAGGCTCGAGACTGGAGGCAGAGCCCAGGAGAGGCTGGAGACAGGAGCTCCAGACTGTCAGAGGTGAGGAAATGGAGGCTGAGCCCTGGGGAAACTCCAGAGCGGAGTCTGAGACTGGCAGAGCCTCAAGAACAAAGCCCCAGGAGAAAAGAGGTGATGGAAAATAGACTGAGCCCGGTGGAGTCTGACAACCAGAAGTTGGGCCTGACAGAGGCCCATAAATGGACGCCTGACTCCAGAGAGTCTCAGGAACAGAGTTGGGTACAACCGGAGGCATCAGAGTGGAGGCTGAGCTCAGGAGAAGAAAGAAAAGACTGCTCAGAGGAATGTGGGAGACAAGAAGAGAGGCCAAGTCCAAGGATGGTCCCAGAAGAGATGACAGCGTTGTCAGAGACCCTGACAAGGGAGGCTCCAGACAGCAGTTCTGGAGGAGTGGAGGCAGCAGAACAGAGGCCCACCCCTGCGGAGGATGGCGAGAGGGGCTTGAGGCTGACAGAAGGGTGGAAATGGACCCTGAACTCTGGGAAGGTTCGAGATTGGACACCCAGGGACACAGAGACTCAAACTCAGAAACCAGACCCTCCAGAGTCTGCCGAGAAGCACCTGAGTCCTCTCGCTGCAGAGGCTGGAGAAGGGGAAGCTGAGAAGGAGGAGGCAGGGGCCCAGGGCAGGCCTCTGAGTGCCCTGCAGAACCGCTGCTCTGTGCCCTCCCCCCTCTCACCAGAGGACGCTGGGACTGGAGGCTCTAGACAGCAGGAAGAGGAAGCAGGGGAACTCCGGCCCCCACCAGCAGCCCCTCTGTCTCCCCCACCCCCAGCCCCACCTGCCCCCCAGTCCCCTGGGGATCCCCTCATGAGCCGGCTGTTCTATGGGGTGAAGGCAGGGCCAGGGGTGGGGGCCCCCCGCCGCAGCGGACACACCTTCACAGTCAACCCCCGGCGGTCCGTGCCCCCTGCAGCCCCTGCCACTCCGGCCAGCCCAGCCACAGCTGACGCTGCAGTCGCTGGGGCTGGGAAGAAGCGGTACCCAACTGCCGAGGAGATCTTGGTTCTGGGGGGCTACCTCCGCCTCGACCGCAGCTGCCTTGTCAAGGGGTCCCCTGAAAGGCACCACAAACAGGTAGGGAGCAGCCAAGTCAGACTCCTCAGAAGCCCACTGTCAGCTCTCTGTGGGCTCCTGTCTCTGTCTCATACGCCTGTATTCTTGTCTCGGTCTATGCGTTCTTGTTGATTCCTGCCACCACTCTTCCTCCCCTGCGCACACACCCTTCCTCGTAGCCCTTCTTTTCCATTCACTTCCCAGCCCAAGGAGGCTGCCCCGCAGGCAAGCGCTGTCCTGGGTGTGTCACTCTCAGGCTGTGCCCAGGCTGCTCACCCTCCGTTCCCTCAGGCTCTGAGCCCCCAGCCCCCCAGTTCTTTCCATTGCTGACTCTGTGACCCAACCCAGGCCGTCTGGTGGGAGACCTGAGCTGAGGCCACAGCCTGGAGCCTGTGAGGGCAGGGTCCGCAGGGCAAAAGCACTTCCAGCCTTCCAGCGGGGAGGATGTCGGGGCGGGAAGCCTGGGGAGGTGGAGGGGTGGCTTTGGGCTTGTAGGGAGAAGTGAGCGGAGGAGGGTCTCACAGACCCGAGGACGAGGGGTGCGGAGGAGGGACACCGCAGGACAGCAGGGGGAGGGGAGTGGAACAGGGCCGGCCAAGGAGCAGAGAAGGCTTTCGAACCCCGAGTCTGCCCCATGGGAGAGATGCACACAGAGGCCATTTGAAGTGGGTGACCTCGAGGTTGCACACCCCCAGCTGGGCCGCTGCCTCAGACAGTACTCCCTTCTCTCTTGGGACAAGAAAAGCCTTCTCTTCTTCCAAAATACCCCCTTGCCACTCCCTCCCTGTCCTTCCTCCCTGGGCTTCCCCTCCGTCCCCAGAACTGGCTCAGCAGTTGGTTTTCCCCTCTCTTCCTGCCATCCCGGCCTCTCCCTCCTCTTGGGGTAGAAAGAAAGAGAAGTGAATTTGGAGGCACTGTGCTGAGAGCAGGGAGTACAATGGGAGTTAAGGACGGGGTGGGGTGGGGGCGGGGTGGGGGCCGAGGCCAGCAGACGAAGGCAGCGCAGGGAAGTTGGCAACAGCCAAGCTGTCAGCCAAGCAGACTTCTCCCCCTGGCCCTGGCCCACGTCCTTCCCCACACACCAGCTTCCAGCTTGAAAAACTCTAAGGAAAGAGAGGTCTCTGCATCTAACATCTCTCCAGAGACTGGGAAGACCTTCCTAGTCTCCAGTTCTCATCTCATGTGTGACATCCTCAGACTTGTTTTTTGTGTCCTCAGTATCAGTGGGAAAGCACAGGGACCAAAGCTCAGGGTCACTTGAGACCCCAGTTCATCTTCACATGAAGCTTAAGCTCCCATCCCTGAGCTATGGTCCCTGAGTCTGTCCTGAGCTCTTGGACTGCTACCAGCCCCTTCTCCTTCAGGCTGGGCAGACGCAAGGAAGTAGATGAGGAACGACCAGGGTGAGGTGTTCAGAGAAGTCACTTCCTGCTGTAGAGGTTGGCTTGTGCCTCTGGGTAGGAACAAAGAGGGGAAGGCGTGAATTTGGGGGCCCAAAGCCCAGGGACTGTCTGAGCGCAGGGCAGGACCTGTGAGGGTGACCATACCTAGGTCAGGGAGCAGGGGAGCCGGAAGCAGATCGCCCAAACAGGAAGCCTGGTGGGGGGGCGGCCGGAAGGCTGGTGGGGCTGAGTGGCAAATGCAGGGCCACGGGCCTGCCAGAACTGTGCTCAGGATGTGGTGAGAGAATAAGGAAGCAGCCGCTCCGGGTGGGGGTGGGGGTGGGGAAGAAGCAGCACAGAGTTCTCTAGGCCCAGACACCTTCCCCTTGGCCCTCCCTCAGGCCTGCTCCACTTGCCCAGCACCCTGCTCATCAGGGACAGGCATGTCCTGTCCCCAGCTGCCAGATGAGGAATATGAGGACCCTGCCACCCAACACTCCCCCTCCTTCCCTAAATAACTCCTGTTTTGCAGGCTAATTCCATCAAATGTATCCCTGCCACTGGGAGAGAAATCCCAGCCCTGCCACTGGAGCCCAGGGGTTGGGCTGTGGCTGGTGCCCTTCCCCAGAGGCCCCTCTGGCAGGGAGACCAGCCCCTCCCCTCTCCAGCCCCCTTGTGACCTTATATAGCTGATGAGAGGAGTGAGTCACCCCCTCCGTACCCCCCACCCCACACGCCCCATGCAGGCTGTGCATTCCTGAGAAGCCCAGTCAGAAGCTGGGGCGGGTGGTGAGGAGGGAAGCAGGGTGGGGGGAGAGAGACAAACGTGGAGGGAGAGCAAATAAAATGGATCCTTTTCCAGAGCAGATAATAAACTACGCAGCTTGTTATCTCAAAAGGTGATATGAAAAGAAAACCGAAATGGGTTCCCAGAAGTTTGGGTAAATCTGTCAGCAATAGAATTAGTTCCTTTTGAGAAACTGGGATATAAGGGGTCTGGTTCCTGTCACTTGATTCTACCAGCCAGCTGTTCCACAGACACAGACTGGGGGTTGACTGTGTACAGACTGGACTGACCCCGCCCCCAGTATTCCCCCAGTGTTGGTCCTCTGTTGGGACCACATCTGAGGTCTGGATGAAGCCTTCCTTACCCATTGTGGCAACTTCCACGTTTCTGTTGACAGCAGACACAAATAAGTAAACAAATAAGTAAATTCTCTGGTAGGTTAGGTTAGAAGGTGGTAAGTGATTATGGGAAAACATTAGAACAGGGACAAGTGGAACCCAGAGGGCCAGGAGGTAGGAGGAGCAAATATGACAACTTTATAATAGCATGATGCAGAGAGAGGGAACCATGGCTACATTTGGGGGAAGAGTGTTCCAGGCAGAGGGAACAGCCAGTGCAAAGGCCCTGAGGTAAGAGTGCCCCTGGTGGGGCTGGAGGAGATCACAGCCAATGTGGCTGGAGTGGAGGAGGATGCTGGAGAGGAGTGGGGAGAGGCACACTGGCAGCCCCCTGTAGGCCTTGGCCAGTCTCTGGCTTTTGCTCCCAGTGAGGTAGGGGCCAATGCCAGGTTTGGACCCAGGGAGTGACACACACAGTCTCTGAGTTCTAGCTTCCCTCAGGGACCCAGGTGTTAGCAACCACCTGTGCAGCCACCAGCCTGGTTTCTCTCCTCATACCCCAGTCCCTGCAGAGACTCAGGGGTGCTGGGCTGCAGCCCCGAGTTTCTCAAACAGACGCCAGAGGAGGCCTGGGGAGATCATCTGGACCTTTCTGAGCAGTTCACATGGAATCCTCCTGTTTGTCTCCTTAATCGCTTTGGCTCCCAGAGTTAATCCCACCCTGCCCCTTCCCCCTGAGCTTCTTAGGAGGGCAAAGGGGAAGGGTAAAAAGGTAGTGAGAGCAGCTGGGGCTCGCCTGCTCTTGAGACAGTATGCTTAGGAAGGATTTTCTGCCCCGTCCAGATCCCTTCTGGTCATTTGCCTCTGTCTCTGCACGTCCCTTCTGGTGCACTCTCCACCCCCATGCCATGTTTGCCCGGACTTTCCTCTCTGCCCCTGTCACCTCCCCCAGCTGCACCTTTCAGGCACTCAGGCTCATCTTCTCCCTGTGTTTTGGGGAGAGTCTCTTCTCCTCTGGGCTTTTCTGTTGGTCTCCGCTCCCCTCTCAGACCCAAGACCCTTTCCTGTGGGTCCACTCCAGCTGGAGGAGGGGAGTGAGGGGGGTGAAAGGGGCTGGTGACCAGGGTCCTGGGTTTCCCCCAACATCAAGGGGCCAAGGCTATGGAAACCATTGTGCCTGTCTTTGCTTTTGGTGGGGAATCCCTCCCAGCCAGCTCTTTCCAGCTCTTTTCAAATCTCACCTCCTCTGGGTAGCTGTCCTGATTGCTCCCAGGGTGCCCAAAGACTCAGTTCTGATCACAGGACTTATCTCCATGTTTTTAATTTGTTTTTACCCTTCTGCCTCCCACACTCTAACCCACTTGGTCCTCCGTTACTCACTTCTGCCACCTGGGCCCCCGCCAAAGCTCAGGTCAGTCAATGTTTCTGAAATGATATGATTGAAGAGGGAAAATCTGGGACTGGAGAGAGAGTACTGAAAGGACAACTGGCTTCCAGAGTGGCTGGGGAGGACAAAGTCAGCGAGTGCCCAAATCCAGTCCCCACTCTCCATCCTGCACCTGTTACCCTGCCGTCTTCCCCCTGCTGACCTCGCCTCCTCCCCCCTTTCTCTCCCACCCTCAGCTCAAGATCTCCTTCAGCGAGACAGCCCTGGAGACCACGTACCAATACCCCTCCGAGAGTTCGGTGCTGGAGGAGCTGGGCCCCGAACCTGAGGCCCCCAGTGCCTCCAGTCCCCCAGCGGCCCAACCCGACGACGAAGAGGATGAGGAAGAACTGCTACTGCTGCAGCCAGAGCTCCAGGGCGGGCTGCGCACCAAGGCCCTGATAGTGGGTGAGCGCGGGCTCCGCCGGCCCGACGGCGCCCCCTGGTGTTCGGAGTGGGCGCTGCGATCCAGGAGGGAGGGGGAGGATTTAATGTTGGCGCTTGGAAGGGTCTTGGCAGGGCCTCTAGCCCAACTGCTCCTTTCACAGATGGGAAAACGGAGGTCTTGGGAAGCGAAGTGCACGTGAGGTCTCCATATTTCAAAACCAGGCCTCTTTCTGAGCGCTCTAGTGTGGTTAAAAACACAGCGTTTGGATCAGACAGGCCTGAGTTTGAATTCCATCTTGTCTCTTAATTGTGGTGTGACCTCAGGGAAATCACCTGACCTCTGGCCTCAGTTTATTATTGTGAAATGGGGTTAATAATAACTACCTCTTGGAATTGTTGGGAGGGTTAAGTAATTTTTGTAGAACACCTAGGAACTACGGCTGGACATCAAATTACTTAACCTCTCCTGGGGGTTATTGTGAGATTAAACGAGTTATGAGAACGGCTGGCACAGAATCCATGCTAAATGAGTGATGGCTGTTACTAGTAGTAACAGGCACTCAGGATGTGGAAGATATTATAAGATTTCCTACATGCCAACTGGCCTTCAGTGTGGGCATTGGGTCGGGAAGGCGGGAAGCAGAGACCCTCACTCATTCTCTATCCTTATTGCCTCCTCTCCCACAGATGAGTCTTGCCGGAGGTGACCCTCTTCCGACACTGGGATATACCTCCCTCCTTCCCAGAACTAAAGATCCTGGAGCCCAGAAGATTCAGAGCAGACAGACCTTGAACATGAGCCTGGCAGGGAAGGGCAACCCACATCTTCCAACTTGCTTTCCTCATCCTGTTTCTGGGGGCGGAGGCAACCGCACAGTTTCCACCCTCATCAGACATGCTGGTGCATCCTAGGTGATCCAAGATCCCCATCAAGTCCTGGGGAGGAGCACAGAACTCACAGGGCGCAGTGGGGGGGTACGGATGGAGCACCCTCTCCATCTCCATGGGCAGGGTAACTCTCCCCACAGCCTTCCTTGACTCCCCACCCGCCCCCTGAGGCTCTCGGGATTTAAGTACCCATGTCCCTGGGAGACCTGGCCCCCACTGCATTTACAGGCACCTCTCCCTCCTGTTCCTTAGGTCACTGCCCCTTTGTTTACAGCGCCTGCCTCCTCTCTTGACCACAGCCTGGTTTACAAAATCCCCCAGTTCCCAGCCCCACCTGCCAAAGTCCCGGGTTTACAAGCCACGTCTACTTGTGTGTCCACAAAGAATCCTCTCCCCTGTCCCCTGAAGTCACCTCATTGGGGTGACCTGGGGGTATAGCTTCCTCCACCTTTGCTCAGTATTACTGTCTCAGTTTTCCCCAAGAGGGAAGGCTGGGAACCTTAACTCTGTATCCCCCTCTAGTTATTTAATTCTGTTCCTCCTAGTGGTTCACAATTGAACTGAATTGCGAGGGTGTGGGGTGAGTAATGAGGCGCCTCAACTTTCTTCCCCCAATTCTCCTTCCTTCTCCATTGCCTGGTTTTTTTGGTTTTGTTTGTCTTTTTTTAACTTTCCATAATAAAGTGGAGCTCTCTCCGACTCTCCTGCTGCTTCTTCTTTAGAAAAAGTGCATGTTGGGGGTGGGGTGGGCTCTGGGCTCCTCATTCCAGGCCTCTCCCTCCCATCTTCTTCTTAGCCGTGAAGAGGAAGCAGCCATGGCTGTGGGAGGGGAAAATGACGAAGGTGAACCAGGAACTCAGCAATGACTTGTAGAAAGGGCTCTGGGAGAGCCTGGCACTGGTTTCTCAAAGGACTAGCAGGTGAAGGACTGGATTTTTGTTGTTGTTGTTTGTTTGTCTGTTTGTTTGTTTGTTTTTGGCTGCGCCTCACGGCTTGCAGCATCTCAGTTCCTCGACCAGGGATTGAACCTGGGCCACTGCGGTGAAATCGCCAAATCCAAACCCCTAGACCACCAAGGAACTCCCTGTTTTTTTTAATTCTCTCTTTTTTTTAATTAAATTTTTTTTTTAGTCTAGGGCTGGTTTGAGAAAGGGCAGTTGAAGCATCCACTAGACTGGAAGCACCATGAGGACAAACTGTGTTGGTTGGGTTTACTGCAGCATCCCCATGCCTGGCACCTCGTAGACACAAAAATTTATTTTTAAAATGAATGACTGAGCAAATGAATGAAAAAATGAAAAGAGCCAAAAACTTGGAAGCAAAGGACACTCTGAATTGAAGGATTCTGGTATTCAGAAGCCTAGTGCAATGCAAGCAGCCAGATAGTATGTGATTCGTAGTGGCTAATCCAGAGGATTTTACTCCAAGACTCAGGACCATAAATAATAAGTCTCCTGAAATTGCTGCAAGTATAGTGTATGTACAGAAGTGCAGATTCCTCAAAAGGGTCTCCTCTGATAGACAATGGGATAATTCATGGCTTTGTGGCCCAAGTGTAGTTGGTACTGGGAGGTTTCCCCATTTCAATGAATTTTTATTTTCTACAAATGTAGAATATCTGTATTTTACTTATCAGTCTTTTTTTTTTTTTTAAGTTCTCCAGGCTAATCAAGACATGGTTAAGTAGTTGTAGTCCTTCTATCACTAGAGGATGCTCCTCTCAGACTAGTCAGAGGAGATTCCTTCTTTATTAAAAACAAAGTGTATTAGACAAATTGATCTTAAACATATGCCAAAGGTCTTTAATTTACCAGCAAGGGAACAAGCAAGGTGTCAAAAGAATGAGCCACTTCAGAGAGGATGTGGGTAGGAGGGAAACAGGATACTACATGAGTAGCTAATTAGGTAAAGATCCTAATCAGTTGTGACCCAGGAAAGCAGAAGCAAGAGGCTCTGAGGTGCCAGGGGTGTCCACAGTCCATTTCAGAAATAGAAAGCAGTGCATTCAATAAGTTAATGAGGGCTTCCCTGGTGGTGCAGTGGTTAAGAATTCACCTGCCAATGCACGGGACACGGGTTCGAGGCCTGGCCCAGGAAGACCCCACATGCTGTCGAACAACTAAGGGCATGCACTACACTACTGAGCCTGCGGTCTAGAGCCCATGTGCCACAACTACTTGAGCTCGTGCGCCTAGAGCCGGTGCTCCGCAATAAGAGAAGCCACTGCAATGACAAGCTGGCACTGCCGCTCACCGCAACCACAGTAAGCCTGCGTGCAGCAACGAAGACCCAACGCAGCCAAAAATAAAAATAAATAAATTTTTAAAAAAGAAAGAAAGAAGCCAATGATGTGGAGCTACCTGTGGCTGTTAACTGGAATAACAAATGTTTCTTTTCCCAGCGTAGTGTCGATAAATACAATTAATTGTAAAAGTATGAAGCAGGATCAAACAGAGGACGGCAGAGTCAAGCAACAAACTCTGCTTATTTAAAATTAAGCAGTCACCAGTGAGTTTCTCAAGCAGTTAGCAAAAAAAAAAAAAAAGCTGAATACAAAAAGAAAAACAAAAAAAAATGCTGAATACAGTTTGCACATTCCTTAGTTTGCAGATCTTTTAAAATAACTTCCAGAGACAGCGCCAAGAAAAGCGGGCACCTTTATTTTTTCTCCACATCCCAAGTCTTCTCCTGCCTGGAGTCCTCTTTTAAGCCTAACCTGTATTCACTTCTGCGGAAAGTACCAGTCCTAGCAAAGATCACTTCTAATCAGCACGGCCTAATCTGTAATAAGCACGGACCTGATCCTCTAATTTGAAAGACTGCCCCACCAGCCGCGCGCGCGCGCGCGCGCGCACACACACACACACATACACCTTGCATTATTTTTGGCTCCATGGAACTTACATGTCTATTTATTTACTTATTTATTTTTGCGGTACTCAGCCCTCTCACTGTTGTGGCCTCTCCCGTTGCGGAGCACAGGCTCCGGACGCGCAGGCTCAGCGGCCATGGCTCACAGGCCCAGCCGCTCCGCGGCACGTGGGATCCTCCCGGACCGGGGCACGACCCCGTGTCCCCTGCATCGGCAGGCGGACTCTCAACCACTGCGCCACCAGGGAAGCCCACATGTTTTATTTTTTATGTATCTTGTCTCCGCCCCCCTCAAGCCACTGTAAATTCTGTGAGGGATTTGTTTCTGATTTGTTCTTTGGTATATCCCCGGAACTAAAACTGCCTAGCACACATTAGGCTCTCAGCATTTGTGGAATGAAATGAGTGAGTGTAACACCCAGGAGTGACCAACAGAGGGCGAAAGAGAGATTCGGTGGGGGAGGAAATGAAAATGTTTTATCCCAAGCTTCGAGTACAATTCCGCAAGATTTGACTTCGCTCGGCCACCGTAGTGCTTAGGCCGGAAAAAGTGCAGCTACTTCCGGTTTCCGAGGTCCGGGGAGATTGCTTTGGGCTGTTGGAAACCGAACCCCCAGGTCCTAAGGCAGCTTCTTTGTGGAACAGAGGCTCCGGCCCGGGGCTTCAGGCCTCCGGGTGACCCGCCCGGCCGCCAGCGAGGCTGCTCGAGACACTCTCAGGGCCGGGAATAGGGAGCGTGAGTCGCCATGGCGACGCCGGCGGGGCTGGAGCGCTGGGTGCAAGACGAGCTGCACTCGGTGCTGGGACTGAGCGAGCGGCATGTGGCCCAGTTCCTCATCGGTACCGCGCAGCGCTGCGCCTCGGCAGAGGAGTTCGTGCAGCGCTTGCGAGACACCGATACCCTGGACGTCAGTGGGCCGGCCCGGGACTTCGCCTTGAGACTCTGGACCAAGGTGCGGCGTGGGGGTGGGGGGCGGGCATGGGAGCGGCAGGAGAGGGGGTGGAGCGGGGGCGGCGCCCCCAGGTTATTTGTCCTGGTGAGGTCGGGCTAACTGTCCAACCGAGAATTAAATAAGCTCAGTTCACCAGCATTTCTTCTTTGTCCGTTATCGCCTACGGGCTGGACGTCTACTTCCGTGGAGAAGATTGAGAATGGTTTAAGTGTGTTGGATTAAGCGCTATAGAGCAGTGTTTCTCAAACTTTAACAGGTACAGGATTCATCCAGGGCTTTTGTTAAAATGCGGGTTCCGATTCGGTAGGTCTGGGATGGATTCTTCGTTTCTTCATTTCTAACAAATCTAACAAGTTTACAGGTGATGGCTGGTGGTCCACAGACCATCCTTTGAATAGCGAGGCTATAGAATAGATGTGTAGGCCGGTGCTGTGGGAGGGCAGAAGGGGTGGGAGTTGGGATCGGGAAAAGCAGACCCAAAGATTCCCTGGAATTTGTCACGTAGAGAGGGGAGAAGAGTACAGGTGTAAAGGTTAGCTCCTGGAAGACAAGACTGTATTTCTTTTTTTAATGAAATATTTTTAAAATAAATTTATTTATTTTATTTTTGGCTGCGTTGGGTCTTCGTTGCTGCACGTGGGCCTTCTCTAGTTGCGGAAAGCAGGGGCTACTCTGCGTTGCGGTGTGTGGGATTCTCATTGCAGTGGCTTCTCGTTACAGAGCATGGGCTCTAGGCTCGCAGGCTTCAATAGTTGTGGCACGTGGGCTCAGTAGTTGTGGCTTGTGGGCTCTAGAGCGTCCACTCAGTAGTTTTGGTGCAGGGGCTTAGTTGCTCCGCGGCATGTGGGATCTTCCCAGACCAGGGCTCAAACCCATGTCCCGTACCTTGGCAGGAGGGTTCTTAACCACTGCGCCACCAGGGAAGCCCGACAAGACTGTATTTCTTGTCTTTGTATTCCTACCACCTAACTGCACCTTGCAGAATTAGAGCTTAGAAAGTATCCAGTAATACTAAAAGTGTTGAGCTTGTTCAGAGAATGGTGGATAACGTGGTGTGGATATCCCATAAGATGCTTGGTGAGAAATGAGGTTAGAATGTAAGGGATGGGAGAGTAGGAACTTTATGTTAATCTGTTTACCAGTGTATCCCTGGAGTCTGGTACAGTGCCAGGCCTGTGACAGGCCTCTGCACAACAATCCTGGCCAGTCCTTGGGTAGGAATGACTTAGTCATTGGGAAGAACAGAGGCTGAGCAGTTGAGAATTGGATATGAGTATGTAAACTCTATGAGGGCAAGAGTTTTTGTCTCTTTATTTATCCCTGTATCTCTAGTACCTAGCAGTGGGTGCATGGGACAGGCTTCGATAAATGTTTGTTAAATGAACGACTGAAAAGAAGTTTGGAAGCTGAGAGGCCCTATTCAGGCTGATGGACATGGTGTGAAGCCTTGGGGAAGGGAGAGGATGAAGGCCGGTTTAAGGTCAAGTTACTCCTTAAATTAGGAACAGGGCAGAGTAGGTGGGCAGGGATCAGGAGTTGGTCACACCCCCTTATCCTCTCCTCTTCTGACAGGTCCCAAGGAAGGCTGTGGTGGAAAAGCCAGCTCGGGCAGCAGAGCGAGAGGCCAGAGCCCTGCTGGAAAAGAACCGATCCTACAGGTTGCTGGAGGACAGTGAGGAGAGCAGCGAGGAGACTGTGGGCAGGGCCGGGAGCAGTCTCCGGAAGAAGCTGAAAAAACGGAAACACCTCAGGAAGAAACGTCAGGAGGAAGAGGAAGAAGAAGAGGAGGAAGAGTTTTCTGAGAAAGAAAAGAGGAAGACACAGTAAGTCAGAAGTAGGGTGAGAGAGGATGGGGCAGGTGGATGATGGGACAGTAAGCCTCTGGATGCCCTTAGTTAATGCTCTGGGCTGGGCTGCAGGGGGAGTAAACAGCAGACGGAGAAGCCAGAGTCAGAGGATGAGTGGGAGCGGACAGAGCGAGAGCGCCTTCAGGACCTGGAGGAGCGCGATGCGTTCGCCGAGCGGGTTCGGCAGCGGGACAAGGACCGGACTCGCAACGTCCTGGAGCGGTCAGACAAGAAGGTGTGTAGGAGCAGCACGTCCCGTCAGTGCCCAGAAGATCCCTGGGTCCAGTGTGAGGTTGGGTGTGATTGCAGATAGTGATCTCTGGGAAGACAAGGGGCTGCCTCCAGTGATCTGGTAATGTCTTTGGGTCTTTGGGCTAAGGTGGCTCTCTGCTGAACCTGCAGCCCCAGAGATTCCTCAGTGAAGGGGGAACATTTCTTTGTGCCGGGGAACATTTTTTTTGCTAGGGAACATCAGGATGATACCTGTGATTCTAGAAGGGCAATGGCTGTGGGTGTGGGGACTTTTGGCCACTCTTGCCTTCTTCTCCTAGGCTTATGAAGAGGCTCAGAAGCGCCTCAAGATGGCTGAGGAAGACCGGAAAGCCATGGTGAGTCCCAGTGCCCAGGAAGACAAAAGGAAAGACTTACTGAAGGAGTGTGGTTAAGGATAGGGAGAAAGTGTGCACAGGAAGTGCAGTGGAGCTGCTGGTGGGGTGTTGGGTCTCTGGAGGAGGGGGCTTGGTTGACAGGAGCCTGCTGAGGATGGATTAAGTTGTAGAGGGAAGAAAACGGCCCAGAAACCCTCTTTGACTCCTAGGATCAGATCACACTGTGTGTTAGTGAGGAGAGTGTGAGCTTTCCCTGTTCCTGAGAGTTAAAGAGATGTACTCCAAAGGCAGCTGGGTGTTCAAGGGGCGGCTGCAGGACAGGGGCAGAGCAGAGTCCTGCTGCCCACGGGCGTGCTGACCCCTGAGCTTGGGTACAGCATCTCCACATACCTTCTTACCACCTGATCCCTCCGTGCCCCACGGGGCCTTGTGATCTCCCACTGGTTTCCTGATTTGGTCTTCTCACTGCACGGGGACAGAGCCCTTGTAATTCATGAACTGGACTTGTTACGGGGTTAGCCTAGGTAGGGTTGCAGTTTTCCAAAGGCCTGGTCTTCCCATTAAGTCACACTTAGATTTCCCCAAAGAATTTTGAGGCTCTTGGTGTCCTGAAAATGGCCTAGTGGCCATCAGCTCTCTCCTGACATATCCATCTCAGCTCACACCCCACAAAGTGACTGTGGTCAGACTTCTGAGACATCTCTCGATGCTGGTGTAGTGTTTTTACTTTCCTGAATTATTCTTTTCTTTTTCAATTATGAAAATTTTCAAACAAATAGAAAAATTGAAAGAATAGTATAAGGCAATTTTTTAAAAAATTTATTTATTTATTTATATTTTGGCTGAGTTGGGTCTTTGTTGCTGCGCGTGGGCTTTCTCTAGTTGCAGCGATGGGGGGCTATTCTTCATTATGGTGCGCGGCCTTCTCATTGCGGTGGCTTCTTTTGTTGCGGATCACGGGCTGTAGGCATACAGGCTTCAGTAGTTGTGGCGTGTGGGCTCTAGAGCGCAGGCTCAGTAGATGTGGCGCATGGGCTTAGTTGCTCCGTGGTATGTGGGATCTTCCCAGACCAGGGCTCGAACCTGTGTTCCCTGCATTGGCAGGCGGATTCTTACCCTTGCGCCACCAGAGAAGTCCCTGCAATGCCTATGTAAATGGCGGCTTTTTTCTTTTCCTCTCTTTTTGAACCATTTAAAAGTTTTAGACATCATGGCATTTTGTCCCATCAGCATGTACCTGGTATGATATTTCTCTAAAACCACAGTGCCTTTGTCACACCCAGGCAGATGTTTCTCATATATCAACTAAGAACCTGCCTACAGTAAGATTTCCCCAGTTACCCCAAAATGTCTTTAATAACTGCTTTTTGCAAACTGGAATCCAGTCAGGGTTCACGCATTGCATTTGGTTGTTAGGTTTCTTCAGTTTGTTTCACTTCCCCCTTCTCTCTCTTTCTTTCTGTCTCATCTTGTACCGTGTCCTACATTCTGGATTTATCTGATCCTTATCTTGTGGTATTAAGTTCTGTCCCAGTGCTTTCTTTAAAGTGGAAATTGGGTCCACAGCTTGCTTAGACTCAGATTAAACAGCTGTGGCAGCAACACCTCTTGGGTGGTGACGTGCCCATCATATCAGGGGGACACACTGTCCAGCTGTGTGCGCGTTAGTGCTGGTATCCTTCCTGCCAGCAGCCTCTCAGCTAATGCTTTAGCAACCACTGCTAATCCTTTCCTGAATCACTTATGTCATGGGGGATTGCAAAGTGGTGATTTTTGGATCCTGACATTCCTTCTACATTTATCAGCTAGCCTTTTTATATAAAGAAGAACTTTTCCTCAACAACAAGGAATGGGCTACAGTGCCTTCCTCAAAGTGAGGGCAAATGCTTAATTGTTTCCTTTTAATTACTAATTTTCAGAGTAAAGAGTCTGCTGTAATAGTCACCTCACCGGTGACAGAAGTTTTTTTCCCGTTGTTTGTACGCATGGCATGTTGGACTCATGAATTTTTATTTCTCAGTATTTTATAATTGCATATCATTATTCTTTTCGATGCTCAAATTGCCCTGATTTCTTGCCCATATTTTAAAAAGACATCCATCTGCCTCACCCATCAGGCCGAAGGAGTATTTGATTGTGGTACTCAGGTCAGGTCATGAGCATAAACTCCATTTTAAGACGTGATAGAACAAACAAGAAAAACCAAGCAATTAAATCAAATCAGGGCCCCCAAGGGGAGGGCAGCAGTGGGGTTTTGTCACTGCAGTAGAGGAGCTTGTTGTGAACACAGGGAAGATTGTGTTGCCACAGTGGGAGGGCTTAGGGTTAGGGTTCAGAAAGGCCTTCAGCATGTGGCCAGTCTTCTGTCATCCACAGTGTGTCCTGAAAAGCCTGTATTGAAAGGAAACACGTAGAAGCCAAATGACCCATTGTCTGAGGGGGAGAAGTTAGTCCCCGAGCTAAACATCCCTCATTACATTTTGCCTCATAGAACCACTCTCTGATGCTTCCAACCTTTTTGTGTGTAATTTATTTTTCCCTTTTCCTCAAACTGCAGTCATTTGGTTCAAGACGGGGGAGCATATCACTGGGGAGGAAGAATACCTACTTTTGGCTCACCCAGGGTTTCCAACTGTCTCAGTTGTTTTCAGTTTGAGACCTGTGCTTCCAAATGCTGGTATCAGCTGTTATGTTTTTCCCCTTTCCACTAAGTCGAATAAAACAGCAAGAGTACGATATAAAATATGCACATAATCACCTTAGCTCTAGTTAATTTATATTGGCAAAGATGGTCAGGCTGCCTGGAAGGACGTCCAGCTGGGTCCTCCTGCTGGAAGGCAGCGTGTCGGCCCAGCGTTGGGCATGTCGTCAGTCGCGTTGTCCAGTGCAGAGGGAAGGAAGGTAGAGGACACATCTTTAGGTTCTCTTGCCGGCCTGTCGGAGGTTGTCACTCTTAGGGGTATGTGAGGAAAAGGGTCACTCTTCCAGCGAGAAGAGGCTCTGACTGCCCTGGGCTGACCCAGGTCCCTGAGCTGCGGAAGAAATCCCGCCGAGAATACCTGGCCAAGCGGGAGCGCGAGAAGCTTGAGGACCTGGAGGCCGAGCTGGTGGACGAGGAGTTCCTCTTTGGGGATGTGGAGCTGAGCCAACATGAGCGGCGTGAGCTCAGATACAAGCGGCGAGTGCGGGATCTGGCCCGGGAGTACCGGGCGGCTGGGGAGCAGGAGAAGCTGGAGGCCACCAATCGCTACCACATGCCTGAGGAGACGCGAGGACAGGTGAGGCGAGGGGGTCACCGCTTCAGCCCCGGTCCCCGAGCAGATGGGAGGGAAGACTTCCGGGGCTTGGGCGGTGGCTTGGCTGGCCCCTTCCTTGTCTTGCCTTTCTCCGGGGGCGGGGGTAGCGGCTGGGGAGGGGGTGCTGGGCAGAGAGGGCAGCTCTGTCTCCACGTGCCCCTCTCTTTTTAGCCAGCACGAGCGGTGGATCTAGTGGAGGAGGAGTCCGGTGCCCCTGGGGAGGAGCAGCGGCGCTGGGAGGAGGCCCGGCTTGGGGCAGCGTCCCTGAAGTTTGGGGCCCGAGATGCTGCCTCCCAGGAGCCCAAGTATCAGCTGGTGCTGGAGGAAGAGGAGACCATCGAGTTCGTCCGGGCCACTCAGCTCCAGGGTGACGAGGTGAGGTGGTGGGCGCTGGGATGTCCCGAGGAGCGTGGGAGCCGGCCCTGAAACTCACAGCCCTTCTCCTCCTTCTCAGGAGCCGTCAGCCCCACCCGTTCCAACCCAGGCCCAGCAGAAGGAGTCCATCCAGGTCGTCCGCCGCAGCCTCCCAGTGTTCCCGTTCCGCGAGGAGCTGCTGGCCGCCATTGCTAGTCATCAGGTCCTCATCATCGAAGGCGAGACAGGCTCGGGCAAGACCACCCAAATCCCACAGTACCTCTTTGAGGAGGTATGGCAGCCTCAGCCTCCGCTGGCGCTGACCAGCACAGTCCTGTCAGCTCTTTTACGTGGGATTTTGAGTAGTCACTTTCCTTCTGTACTTCAGTCCTTTAGTCTTTTCTGCTAAGTGGTGAGGTTCTCGAGAATAAGGACCACACCCTTTTCATGCTTCTGTTCTCACTTCCTGCCACGGTGTCCATGCCTGATAGGTGTTCTGTAGGTTAGCGTTGGAAGGAGGTATAGACGGTTAGATGGTGGCGTGTGGGTGTGAACATGGACCCCGCTCCACCAGCCCGGCCTCTGCTCCTCTGCAGGGCCAAGGAATGAGGAGTGAAAAGACTTTTCCTGCTTTTTTACCTTCCCTTGTTCCCCTTGCTTTTGGGTCTGCCCAGCCGGTCAGTCCTTTTCCAGCTTGAATCTCACAAAGCCCCGAACTTGATGACCCAAAGGGCTGGGACTGCCTAGGGCTGGGTGAGGACCCTTTGTGGGCCCTGGGTCTGCCATCCTATCCGTTTGCCCTTCTTGTCTGGTTTTCTGCTCTGTCTGTTTCTCTGTTCCTCCTGCCCTGCATTTCCAACTTCTCTGAATTGCTGGGCCCCAGCTGCATATTTGTCAAAGTGAAAACCTCCTCTTTCTTCTTGTCATGCAGGGTTACACAAAGAAAGGTGTGAAGATTGCCTGCACCCAGCCCCGGAGAGTGGCAGCCATGAGTGTGGCTGCCCGAGTGGCCCGGGAGATGGGTGTGAAGCTTGGGAATGAGGTGAGATCTGTGAGGACTGAGGGACGAGGGGAGCCCCTAGGGTCTGGGACTCAGCCCCCGCTGCCTGCAGGTCCCCTCAACCCCCACTGGTCCAGGTGCTCACCCTTGTCCCTTTGCCCTCCCTTCTGGGGGCAACAGCCCAACTGTCGATCACTAATGGCCCACATGACAGGTCGGCTACAGCATCCGCTTTGAGGACTGCACATCAGAGCGAACTGTCCTGCGCTACATGACGGATGGGATGCTTCTCCGGGAGTTCCTCTCTGAGCCTGACCTTGCGAGTTACAGGTATGCACAGGCCCCCCAGCTCCCACGAGAGGGGGTGCTGCCCGCCTTCACCTCCCTCCGGTCTGCTGCCCTCCTGTTCTTCAGTACCTTCCTTTATCTCCTTTAATCTTTGGCTTTTCCCTCCTATCTTCCCACCTGGCCATTTTGGACATTGTCTTCTCTTCTGATTTATCCACCAGTTCTTTTTTCTTTCTTTCTTTATATATATATATATTTTTTGCGGTACGCGGGCCTCTCACTGCTGTGGCCTCTCCCGTTGCGGAGCACAGGCTCCAGACGCGCAGGCTCAGCGGCCATGGCTCACGGGCCCAGCCGCTCTGCGGCATGTGGGATCTTCCCGGACCGGGGCACGAACCCGCGTCCCCTGCATCGGCAGGCAGACTCTCAACCACTGCGCCACCAGGGAAGCCCCTCTTTTTTCTTAAATTATTTATTTATCTATTTTTGGCTGTGTTGGGTCTTCGTTGCTGCGCACGGGCTTTCTCTAGCTGTGGCGAGCAGGGGCTACTCTTCGTTGCGGTGCGCGGGCTTCTCATTGCGGTGGCTTCTCTTGTTGTGGAGCACGGGCTCTAGGTGCACGGGCTTCAGTAGTTGTAGCACGTGGGCTCAGTAGTTGTGGCTCCTGCACTCTATAGAGCGCAGGCTCAGTAGTTGTGGCGCATGGGCTTAGTTGCTCCACGGCATGTGGGATCTCCCTGGACCAGGGTCTGAACCTGTGTCCCCTGCCTTGGCAGGCGGATTCTTAACCACTGCGCTACCAGGGAAGTCCTGTCCACCAGTTTTTGAATCTTTATGGTTCGAACAGTCTTAGAACTGAGATGGGCCCGGAGGGTAGAAGAGGCTACAGAGAAAGCCTTTCTGTGTCTCCCCAATTGTTCCCAGAGTTCAGAAAACAACCAGGATGGTAGAATGGTGCTGTTGAGAAGCCACGTGAAGACCACTTGCAAAAACTTAGAATGTTCAGCTTGGAGGGGAAAACTCAGACATCCTGGTTCCCTCTAAATGTGTGAAGGGCTATTATTACATGAGAAAGGGACCAGACTTGTTTTATGTGACCCCAGAGAGCACAGCTAGGAGCCATGGGGGAGGTTACAGGGAGGCGGATTTCAGATCAATACTGACAAGCCATAGTGTGGCAGAGATTGCGGGGGCTGTCAGAGTGCTTGCGCCCTGACTCTTAAGCCTCTGGCCCACGTCTTGGAGTGGCTTGATCCGTGAATAATGAGTTCTCAGTGCCGGCATTGGCCAAGCAGGGGTTGGATGAGCATGTCTTGTGGGGGAGAAGTGATTCATGGATGGGATGAGGGTGGAGCCAGGCCAGCTGAGCAGTACTTGCCTTTTCAGCTCTTAGGAGACTGTGGATTTCCGGTCCTAGAAGGTTACAGTGGAGCAATGGGACAGATACGATTTGGTCCTTTCCTCAGAGGAAAAACCTCTGAGAACCCATGGAAGGCCAGCTAATGTGAGAGTGTTCAGGCTGTGGGGTTTTCCCATCACGCCAGCCTGCTTTGTGAAATGGCTGAGGACTTCACCATCATGGTCACAGTTAGGCACAAAGGGTTGATGTGGGGGATGAGCTCCTGCGGGCTTGGCAGGAAATCCAAAGACTAGAGCAAGGAGAAAGAAGGTGACACACTTGTAGCTAAGTTACGAGGAGACCAAGAAGCCTGCAGAGTCCTCTCAGGTTGGGGTGGGAGGGCTCACCCGGCCCCTCTCTCCAGAAAGAGGCATCAGGGTCAATCAGGGATGCACGGCAGGTGCCCCAGAGGACCCCGGGAGCTTCGGGGCTGTTCACATCATGGTGCTTCAGGTCTGTCTGTTCCTTCCTAGCCAGGATAGGGGCCTGTCCTCTCATCCGGCGACCCCAGTGTCCCCTCCTGCATTACCCACCTCCCCTTGCTCACTGGTGCCCCCGTTCCTTCCTCAGCGTGGTGATGGTGGATGAGGCCCACGAACGGACCCTGCACACAGACATTCTCTTTGGGTTGATCAAGGATGTTGCTCGATTCCGACCTGAGCTCAAGGTCCTGGTGGCTTCAGCCACACTGGACACTGCCCGCTTTTCCACCTTCTTTGATGACGCCCCCGTCTTCCGGATCCCTGGACGCAGGTTTCCAGTTGACATCTTCTATACCAAGGTGCCCCCTCAGGGAGGTTGGGCTTAAGAGTAAAGGCAGTGGAGCCTTTGAAGGAGATTGTCCCAAGGAGGGGAGGAAGGGATGGAGAGTCCAAAGGGAAACTGGGATAAAGTGTATGTCGAGCTGGGAGGAGAGGAAGAGATTTGCCTGAGCAGGTGGCCTTCCTGTGACCCTGCCTCCTCCCCCCACAGGCTCCAGAGGCAGACTACCTGGAGGCCTGTGTGGTGTCTGTGCTGCAGATTCATGTGACCCAGCCCCCTGGGGATATCCTGGTGTTCCTGACAGGACAGGTGCGTGATGTGGGGGAGGGGGTGTGATGTGTGTATCCCAGGGGAAGACGGGGCTGGCAGGTCAGCCTCTCGTGACTCTGGGTCCCACACAGCTCTCCCCACCCAAATCCAGGAGGAGATTGAGGCTGCCTGTGAGATGCTCCAGGATCGCTGCCGCCGCCTGGGCTCCAAAATCCGGGAGCTCCTGGTGCTGCCCATTTATGCCAACCTGCCTTCCGATATGCAGGCGCGGATCTTCCAGCCCACGCCCCCTGGGGCACGGAAGGTCAGTTGGAGAAACCCACATTCTTCACCCGTGTGGTTCACGCAACTAGTAGTGAAAAGGAAAGTGTGTGCCTGCCCTGTGCAGGGTGTGTCCTGGGCACTGCTGCAGCTGCGAGGCGGGGTGGCAGTTCCTTGCCTCTGGAGCTGGAGAGAGAGGGTGATGACAGCGGGAATGGCGAGATAGCCAAATGTGTGATCCAGAAAGTGAGCATGGTGGAGGTGCAGAGGAGAAGGGAGGCCCTTGGGGTGCCAGGAGGCGGGATTTGGTCTGGAGGACCTTTAGGGAAGATGATGGCGGAATATCAGAGGAAGGCTTAAGGGGTGTCTGAAGTCAGAGCACTCCAGCAGGCTTAGGGGAAGGCTCACATGGTGAAGTAGTGGGAGACAGGCTAAAAACAACTTTGAATGGTGATTAGAGAGGGCCTTTGATGGCAGGAGAAAGAGTGTGGACTTCAGACCAGTTAGTGGCCATCAAAGGATTTTGAGCAAAGATGTAACTTTTCATTCAACAAATATTTAAAGAGTTCCTCCCATGTTCCAGGTACTGTTCTAGGGGATGAGGGTACAGCAATGAACAAAACAAGTCGCTAGCCTCATGGAGTTTAGTCTAATATAAGTTAGGAAACAATGAACACATAAATACCTAATAGCAATTTGTGGCAAATGCTCTGAAGAGGTACAGTGCGGCATGGGAAGACGGAGGCTGACTCCGGGGTGTCAGGAGAGGAATGGCAGGAAGGGATTTTCCTTAGGGTGTAGGGAAGGCCTCTCCCTCTCTGATAAGGTGAGAGTGAAGCTGGGGCCTCACCCAGGCCAGGGAAGGAGCCAGGCTGACATCTAGGAGAAGAGCGCGCCAAGTAGAGGGAATAGCGCACACGGAGGGCGGGCGTGAGGATGGGCGTGAGGCGAGCTCAGCAGTGGGCAGGGATGGAGCGAGGAGCCCTGGTGCTAGGAGATGAGATCAGAAAAGTAGCCAGGGCCTGGAGGACTCAGGGCCTGAAGGGGTTTGGATGTGATTCTCAGGTAGGGTGGGAGGCCACTGATGGATGGCGGGGAGTGATGTGACAGGCTCACATTTTAAAAGGACCATTCTGGATGCCGTGTAACCAGGGCTAGGAGTAGAGCAGGGAGACTCATCAGGGGGCTGTTTTAGGGAGTAACGTGTAAAGGTGAATATGAAAGTGACAGTGGGGCTTCCCTCGAGGTCCAGTGGTTAGGACTCCACGCTTCCACTGCAGGGGTCGCGGGTTTGATCCCTGGATGGGGGAACTAAGATCCCACATGCTGTGCGGTGCGGCCAAAAACTAAAAAACAAATTAAAAAAAAAAAAAGTGACAGTGGGGAAGATGGGGCCGGAACCTGACACCCCCAGCTCCCACCTCTGAAAAAACCCCTGAACCCCCTTCATTTCCTTTCCTGTCCTTTCCGCCTTATGCCCTGCTAATCCCCACATCTCCCCTCTTCTACTGGCCTGTCCCCCTCTCCCGACCTTGGCCACAAATCTCCTCAGCTCCTGCTCCTTTGCACCTGTTCATCTACTCCACGTATTCCAGAATTACTTCCTCTGGGTAACTAGGTGGGTGGGATTTACCGGCGATCCCACATCCTCTCATTCAGGTAGTTGTGGCAACGAACATCGCCGAGACCTCGCTCACCATCGAGGGCATCATTTACGTGCTGGACCCGGGGTTCTGTAAGCAGAAGAGCTACAACCCGCGCACGGGCATGGAATCGCTCACCGTCACACCCTGCAGCAAGGTTGGCCTGGGCTTGAGCAGGGTCTCCACGGGGCGAGGGGGAGAACAGGCCAGCTCAGAAGCGGTGGAGGCTGCTTAGAGCAAGGGGGATTAGCGGTCCACACCCTCCCAGATTTCTTGCAGAAATACTGCCCTTTCTCTTTTCCATCACCAGATGGTCCGTGGGCCTGACAAACTGTCCTTTCTTTCCAGGCCTCAGCCAGTCAGCGAGCTGGTCGGGCGGGTCGGGTGGCTGCAGGGAAGTGCTTCCGCCTGTATACCGCCTGGGCCTATCAGCACGAGCTGGAAGAAACCACAGTGCCCGAGATTCAGAGGACCAGCCTGGGCAACGTCGTGTTGCTGCTCAAGAGTTTAGGTGACTGGGGTCCCCCAGTCCTCCTGAGACAGAAGGGGTGGGGCTAGCTTGTCCTTGTGAAGGGACTCTGTTCTACCCCTCACATCTTTCTCCAGGGATCCACGACCTAATGCACTTTGATTTCCTGGACCCTCCGCCATATGAGACCCTGCTGCTGGCTTTGGAGCAGCTGTACGCGCTGGGGGCCCTCAACCACCTTGGGGAGCTCACCACGGTGAGGTGGGAGGGCGGCAGGCTGGGGCAGGAGGAAGGCTGGGGTGACCCCTCGAGAGTTGGCGGGACACCTGAGGGAGGAGTGGCCTCAACTCTCTCTTTCCTCTCCTTAGTCTGGTCGAAAGATGGCGGAGCTGCCGGTGGACCCCATGCTGTCTAAAATGATCCTGGCCTCTGAGAAGTAAGCCCCTGACTCGGCCGGGCCCCCAGCACACACACTGGCCCTGCCTCTTTCTGTCTCTGGAGCCATCTTTGCGATCTTGCTTTTTCTGTCCACCACATTATTCTTTAACAAATAACAAGTTATTAGATAACTTTTATTGCCCCTTTTGAGGCCCACAGGGATCAGTAAGACACTGTCCTGTCTTTGGTTATGATTATCAGATGGGTGAAATTGACAAGCGTGTAGAAAATTTGGGGGCATGAATGAAAGTGGAAGATTTTCCATTGTGAGGAGTGCTGAGTGAGGGCTGGTTTGGGGACTTACTCATTCCTAAGGTTTCAGACTAGAGCATTTAGAAACAGCTGTGGAGGGACCACCTTTAAATGCCCTTTCTCTGCTATGGTTGAGGTTAAATGTCATTACGTGAACTTAAAGGGATTGCTATAATGTGCACCTTCGTACTGCAGAACCTCAGAGGGCCCCGGTGCCTTCCTGCCCCTGCCTCCCTGGATCTCTCTCCTGTTAACCGTTTTATCTATAACCTGACCCTCACCTCCTTCACCCCCATACCGTTGCCCCTGCCACCATCAATCTACTCTCTGATTTGTAGCCGTTAGCCCAACTTGCTGTCCCCACGTGAGGACATCCACCACGCAGTGATCACTTTCCTCCTCACTGCACCTGTTCCTGTTCCTGTTGCTGTGTCTCGCTTTGAACTCCCATGCCTTTCCCTTCCTGCCCCGAACAGGTACAGCTGTTCGGAGGAGATCCTGACAGTGGCTGCCATGCTCTCTGTCAACAACTCCATCTTCTACCGACCCAAGGACAAGGTCGTCCATGCCGACAATGCTCGTGTCAACTTCTTCCTCCCTGGGGGGGACCACCTGGTTCTGCTGAACGTTTATACACAGGTCACTGGGCTTGGGTGAGTGGGAGTGAGGGGGACGTGGGGGACTCTGGTTCCGCTGTATACTTAACAGCCCCTCTTCCCCCCCTCTTTTTCAACCCTTTTCACAGTGGGCTGAGAGTGGTTACTCTTCCCAGTGGTGCTATGAGAACTTTGTACAGTTCAGATCGATGCGCCGAGCCCGGGATGTGCGGGAACAGCTGGAGGGGCTCCTGGAACGCGTGGAAGTCGGTCTCAGTTCCTGCCAGGGGGACTATATCCGTGTCCGAAAGGTCAGCGTTTCTAGTCTGCTGCTGTCCACCCAGTGTCTCCCGAGGAGCAAGCTTCTCCTCTGGGGCCAGGGGCCTGAGAACGTGCCCCTTCCCCTGTGGAAGGTGTGCTCTCCCTGTGCTTGCTTTCCGGACCACTGAAAGGCCCTTACCTTTCTAGTTCTCCCAAAGCCTGAACTAAAAAGGCAGTGAGTGCTGAGGGTCCTTGCCTTTCTCACTGACTTCCTTTCCCGCCTGCTCCACAGGCCATCACTGCTGGTTACTTTTACCACACAGCACGGTTGACTCGCAGCGGCTACCGCACAGTGAAACAGCAGCAGACGGTGTTCATTCATCCCAACTCTTCCCTCTTTGAGGAACAGCCACGCTGGTTGCTCTACCACGAACTTGTCTTGACCACCAAAGAGTTCATGAGACAGGTGAGGGGACCTTGCCCTGCCCAGGCAGGTGGATTGTGTGGGAGACGGTATCCTGGCAAGCTAAAAACCCAGGTTCACGTTGCTGGGACGGGCAGAGAAATAGGAAAGCACCTTGGTTTAAGGTAGGATAAGGTAGAAATGCATCCTAACAGCTGTCTCAGCATCTGCTAAGATCTGAGAACTGTTTATTCACTCACTAAGTGTTTGAATGCCCATTCTCAGTGTTTCAGGTGCCGGGGTGATAATGAACAAAGCAGATATGAGCTCCATCCTGAGTGTATTTCAGTCTTTATGTTCAGGCTTTTGTTTAGGGTTAGCTTACTTGTGCTCTTGAATAACATGTAGAGATGTGTGTCTGCCCCTGGGATCCAGAGTATTAGAGCCAGGTACCCTTTCACCTAGCCCTGCAGCCAAAGGGGAAAGAAGAGAACCTTCTTTTAAATCACACGCACACATCAGAAACTAGGTTGGACAGAAGGGAGCCCTGCTGATTTTTTCTCGTCCCTTCCAGGTATTGGAGATTGAGAGCAGTTGGCTTCTGGAGGTGGCTCCCCACTATTACAAGGCCAAGGAGCTAGAAGATCCCCATGCTAAGAAAATGCCCAGAAAAGTAGGCAAGACACGAGAAGAGCTAGGGTAAAGAGCAGAGAACATAACAGAACAAATAGAACGTTAACACCAGCTCCTTTTCCTTCTGTACATTATTTAATATCTATTAATAAAAATATTTTTAGAGTAAAGCTATGGGGAACCTTAGAGATTCAGAGAAGGTGACATGGAAATTCGATCTCATATATTCACTTAGATTTTATTATTTACAAGTTAAGTTACACAGCAGCTTTACACAGCATGAGATGGAAAGTAAAGGAGAAGAGAGAAGAGAGGAGGAAGCTGGCTCCTGAGGTCTTTGGCCACCTCCACCTCCTCCTCTTGTGCGTAGCAAGTCTTCCGTGCTGCCTCTGCCCCAGTTCCTGATCAGCCCTTGGAACACAGGTGTAAGTTGGGTTCTGGCTCCGACAGCCCCAGAGCCACCAGGGCTCCCACTAGCAGCTTCTTCACGGGCGTTGGGGGTGAGTGTGAAGGCATCAGCTGCAGGAGAAAGGTTAATGCCAGCTGGTGGGATGTTCTACCCCATCACCCCACCCCTACACAGCCCTAGGACTCACTTTGTCTAGGCGATGGCGACAAATGAGGCCGTTGGAATTCAGGTAGAAGGTGGAATAGGCATCATAGGTCCTGGTGAAGGGAGAAAGGCTCACTGAGGGAGAAGGGGACTGGTCCCAAAGTTTAATTCAAGCATTTGTTTAAACTAGTAGTTCCTAAACTTTACTACATATTATATCACCTGGGGATCTTTTAAAAATCCTGAGGTTGTTCCCTGGCCCAATTAAATCAGAATGTCTGGCACCGATATTTTAAAAAGATTCCTGAATGATTCCACTGTGCAGCAAAGTTTGGGAACCACTGGTTTGGGCTGAGCCTAAGAATTTCTTGGGATTCTACTCTGTGCCAGAAATTTACCAGGTACTTTACCTAAGGTTGTGAGGCACCACTTATGAGATGGGAATTTTCATCTGTTCAATAAGTATTTGAGTACCTACTATGTGCCAGGTAATGTACATGAAGAAGCTGAGTTCAGAAGCTTCCTCATATATTCAGAGTCTCTATTTTTTGTTAGATTAAAGTAGACAAAAACAAGATCCTGCCCTCAAGGAGCCTGCAGTCAAGTCAGGGTAGATCCAGGATTGTCTAGAAGACTAGACCATAGATTCCCAAAAGGGTAAGATTAGGAAATTGTAGTGCGTTTCTTTTCTCACTTCTCTTACCGGTAAAGCTCTTCCTTGTCACGCTTATAGAAACGCAGAAAGAGTAGGTGGATGGGCAGCCCCACAAGCCGCCAGCGGGCTTGCAGGGTCCAATTCTCAGGGTGGCGGGTCAGCTGTAGAACCTCCAGCCGAAGCTGTGCAAAATAGTTCCAGGCCAGGAAGCGGCAGAGGGTCAGTGACAGAATGTACCATGTCCGGCCTCTGGGAGGAAGGAATGGGAAAGAAATCTCATGATGGCAGAATCAGAAAACCAAACTGGTATCTGACAGTGGGATGGGGAGCAGCAGTGAGAAGCAGCCTAGGACATTCTCTAATAAGTGAAAATAGCATTGGGTCCTTTTCCTCCCCAAGGCCCTACCCATTCGTGGATTCTCACTTGGTACGCATGTTCAGGATCTCATTGATGAATTCCACATCCGATGAGTAGAGAGTGTAGTCGTGGGAGTGAAGGAAGAGACTGGGAAGCTAGGTGGAAGAAGGCATCAGACCAGGAGGAAAGAAAAGATGATCCTATTTCTCAGTTTTCTATATTTAGTGTCTCTTTATTCATGAGTGAAAGGTCATCTCATCCCACGTTTAACTTCCCTAATCCAAACTGAGGAGCATCTTTTCCTTGGGAAATGTTTATAACATATTTATATGCCCGTCTTGTGGTTCCCAGAAAGAATCCAGTTGACTGACTCCCTATTTTTAAAAATTACCTACATCCCTTCCCATTTCGGACAAAGGCCACTTCTGAACTGACTTACCTCTTGTCTCAGTCTCTCGTACATGACAGCCAGGTGCTCCTCCATACTCGGATCTCCTGATGGAGTGGCCGGGGAAGAGTGGGCAGTCCCAGAGGCTTGGAAAGGTATCAAAGCCCCAGGACAGGGGCAGGGAGGTCCCTCAAATAGGCTCCTAAGCCCATCCAGGCAGCCGCTGTGTAACTCAGGTCCTGGTCCCTCCTCCCCCTTTCCTGGGGGGAGAACCACCCATGGTGAGGTGAGGGCTTGGACCTGAGGGAGAGGTAGTGGGGGAGCTCGGGGAAGCAGCCGGGTGGGAGGGCTTGGGGGTGGGGGAGACCAGAAAAGAGGCAAAGATGGAGAAGTGGTTGTCACGGAGTGAGGCCAAAGAGGTGGGAATGGCAGGGCCCGTGGAGAAAGGTGGTCCTAAGGAGGAAGAACAAAAGGGAAAAAGATAAGAATCCAGCTGCCTAATGCCCTGCCATCCAAACTGCCCATTAACAAGCTTCCAGTCCCACCTGCTCCTTCTGACAGGAGAGATGGAACTATTGAGGGAAAATTCATCTCCATCTCTACTTAAAACAGGAGGAAACACTTTCCTGTGACAAAAGTACACATACCTCTCCCAAACATTAGCAAGTACTTTTAGATTCGTTTAAGATTCCAAACCCGTTTGGGGGCAGGTCTGCCTCTCTTACAGCAAGAATCATAAGAGTGCATATTTGAAGAATGAACAAATGAATGAATAAGTTACAGGTCTTCTTGTACTGTGGCCTCTAACACAACTCCAGGAGTGTGTGAAGCAGAGGTTATACAGAGAAAAGTTAACATCCAACTGGAACTAGGAGACTTTGGAGTTCCAATTCTATCATGTAACCTTAGGCACTATCTCATTTCCTCAGCCTGAGGGAATGTCCTCCTATAAACGAGGACGATGAAACCACACTAAGTTATTATGAGGACTATATGAGATAATAATTGTAAATAAAACTTTGCGACCTGTTAAGCAGTAAGCTCATCATTCGGGCTCCTCTAATGACACGAAAAGGCCCAGGAGACTGTTAAAGGCTGGACCTCATGCCCCTGGTTTACTGATGTCGAAACTGCGATGAGGGAGAGGTCACCCGAAGTCAGGCCTGACCCGAGTCCCGCGTTTCCAACGAACCCCCCCGAGGGGTCTCATTATCGGGAGAGCGGGCGGGCCGCGCGGGTACCTCTGTCCCCGACGGTGTCCCGGAGGCGCCGTCTCCGCCGGGGGCGTGGCCATCTTGCCCGCCCGGGCACAGGGGCCCGAACAGGGTCCACCCGGGCCGGCCTTCCCGCCGGGACCGCTACCCGGGTGCAAGATGCGCGGGCTGCGGAGCGCGGCCCGCAGGTCTGTCTGGTCGGCTCCCGGGAGGCGCCGCGAACTTCTCCGCCCCCTGCCCTTCAAATCACCTCCAGGCACAGGTAACCGCGGAAACGCGGGCGAAATGCGGACGCGCCCCACCGCCCCAGCTTCCAGCCCGCCTGCCCCCGCAGGCCCGGGAGACCGACGTCCCGTGCTCTACAGGGCTGGCGGCGCCGCCCTCGGATCCCCACGACCCCTAACCCCTAAACGCGCCGCCCCGCACAGGTGGGAAGGAGCGGCGGGACGTCACTGCGCCTGCGCGACACGGGGCGCGCGCTCCGCCCCACACGCCGACTCTGGGGAGGGTCTCTCCCCGCCCCCTCTCCTCCCCTCCCGCTTCCCCTCTGCTCTTACCTGGGGACGAGCCTGGTAGGCACGGAGGCAGGGGCCGAGGCGCCGGGCCGCCCCCCGGCTGGGCTGGTACATGATCTTCCGGGAATGGAGAGAGCACCTCCCGTGTCCGGCCTCCTCACAGGGGTGAGCGTGCCCCGGAGCCGGCTTCTTGAAGGGGAAAAGGGGGGGGGGGTGAAGGGCTGAGGGGAGGGAAACGGAGATGTTGCGCGCTTGCGCACTGCGGCGGGTTCCAGGGAGGCGGTGAGGCGCTGGTCTGCAGTAAGTGCGCCTGCGCTCGCCGGATCGGAGGCTGCCTTAGAGCGCTTGCGCAGTAAATTAGCGGCCTCGCGCACTGCTCTCACCTGTGGCGCTTGCGCAAAAGTGGGCGATGATGGGGCTGAACGGGGCGCGCGAAGAGTGACGGGTGTGATTGAAATAATGACAATCGCGGTTTTCAGTAGCTCTCGTGATAAAAATAAATACTTTATTGCTGTGGTTAAAAATAAGATACAAATGACTTGGCACTGATAATAAAGCCTGTCGAATGAATGAATGAATGGATACATCCATTGTGAGGGCGGGCTTTGGCTAGGTCCTGTGTGAGAGAGAAATAATACTGACTTTGAAGGTGTGAGAGGGGGCTGCGGTCACCAAGGCCTGGTGCTGCGACGTTCCTGCAAGTTTCGAATGAACCTGGCGTTGAACATATCCCCACCCATTGTCCAGGACTGGGCTGGTGGAGCCTGGGCCTGTGGAGGAACCGTGTGCATGGGTTCCTCCCCAGACCCATGCTGTGACAAGACCTGCTCCTCACTGGCAGACCTAGTAGGTGGGAGATGGAGAGTGGGTTACAGGGGTACTAAAGGGAGAATTAAAATCACAGCTTCAAAAAAAAAAAAAAAAATCACAGCTTCTTAAAGGGCTGACTGGCTCTTGTGTAGAGGATGTATGATGGGGTATGAGGCTGGAACCATTAGTGCTATGTCCAAACCTGAAACCCCTCAGAGACTGCCAAAGGGAAGCACTCGAGTCGAACCTATGGGGAAAGAGGCTTGTAGGGTGTTAGGTGGAAGGCTTTGTGGGAAGAGCTGGTGTCCAGTTCAGAGAGTGAGATTAAGGAGGAGGAAGTAGCTGAGAGTGATGTTAGGAAAGGAGTCAGAGGTGGTGCGAGGCTGGTAGGGGAGGGGTCAGACCTCACCTATTCTCTGTTTCCTGCTCCCCCTGCTTCAGTTCTTGGTTGCCTGTGGGAATACCAGGCATGTGCATGGGAAGGCTGGAGTAGGTAGTGAATATGGCCTACTTGATTTGCGGATAAGGAGATGAATAACTTACCTGTATTGGGGGATGAGGAATTCAACCGCCCATGGCGGCTATAGCTGCAGCTTTGGGCTACCAGCCCTGCGGGAGTCCTGCTGTAGAAGAAATGTGAGATGATGGGGAAAAGGCTACAGGATGAAAGATGAGTGGGTATGGAGGAATCAGGAGAATAATAAAAGGAACAGCACAGGAACAGAGAGAGGGGTAGTTATCATTCCTATGGGATTTTAATCTAAGTTGTGCCCCAGAAAAGGGAAGGGAGCTCATTTTATACCCCAAGGTTTTCTGAAGCAGTCCTGACTTGCTGCTTTATTACTCCTAGTTGAGGTAATGTGTTAAAAGTAAGGCCAAATGTGCTCCAAATCATGTCATAAAAACAAATTCAGGGGAATTCCCTGGCGGTCCAGTGGTTAGGACTCCATGCTTCCACTGCAGGGGGCACAGGTTCAATCCCTGGTTGGGGCCTGGTCGGGGAACTAAGATCCCACAAGCCGCGTGGTTCGGCCAAAAACACACACACACACACCACACACACACAACCAGATTCACATATATGCAAAAAAATATTTTTTTGTTGGACCAGGTGCCCTGATGTTTGGTTTGGAAAACATGATTACCTTAATTTTAGGATACTTCAGCCAGAGGGAAATAGGGAGTGGTAAGGCTGAATTTAGGGAAAGGACTGTCTTGAGAAAGAGATCCAAGGGTTTAGTGAGGGAGAGGCCAGGGAACTAGCGGGAAGAGGAATTCAGGAAACAATTAGGGGACTGTTATCAGGAGGCAATTAGTGGATCCCAGAGATGTTAGTAAATCTTAACATCTCAGCAAAGGCTGGCCTGGGGTAAAGGGTAGAAGTGACTAGGGAGAGCTAGAGGTTTCTGGAGAGAATGGAGGAGTAGATATAGAAGGCTACACAGAGGGATCCAGCGACTACATGAGAGGAGACAATCCGCAGAAGATCCCACAATGAAGATGGGGACAGGCAGACACCAGATCCTGCAAGGGGAGCTCTAAGGCTCCTTGCTGGAAGATCTGCAGATCTCAGAGGTGAGGGAGAGAGAGGGAGAGAGGTCCTGAGATCCCAGGAAAATAAGGGGTGACGCACAAACGAGGCTGAGACCTTAAGGTTTGTTTGGTGTTTTTTTTTTTTTCTTTTGTAGTTTTTATCATTGAAAATGTCCATTTAAAAAACACAAAAGAATTCACACTTTATTCAGACAACACTGAGAGGGAGAAGAAAAAGGAATGAGTCAGAAGAGAGGGAGATCCTGCTCCCAAGGATTTCGGGGAATACAGTAGGGGTATCAACTAGCACACATCCAGAGGGTAGGGAGGGGGAAGGATGTTCTATACCCTGGGTATGGAGCAGGGAAGAAGGTTCTTGCTATGGAGGAAAGAAGAAAGGAAGGCCAGAGGAGGAGTTCCCCCATCATCTCAAGACAATCTCACAAGACAGGAATCTATCAGCATCTAGTGACCGGGGAGGGATGGCTGCGAGAGCGTATTCCAGGAGCTAATAGAGCCTTGAGACTCAGGCTTAGCTTCCGAAACTTGGCTAAGAGTGATCCTAGGGTGCTTGCTGGGATCTACTGCCAAGAAACAAACTCCCTCACAGAACCTGGACCCAGGGGAAGTGGTGGTGTCTGTAGAAGTGTGGCGAGTCTAGAGCCTCATAGCAGACGTCAGCTCGGGGGTCCCCTGACAGATACACATACACACAACATGTGGAAATTAAGAGTTTGGCAATGTTGAGTGGATCCCTTGGGGAGCTGGTAAGTCCCTGTCCTACCTGACTGGACTGCTCTGAAGCAGAGCTCACTCACTGGCTGGCGTCAGCAGGCTGATAGGGTAGCTGTGGTCGGTAGCACGAAGCAGTATTAGAGCTACCAGGAGACAGTGTAGTGGGACTATAAGATTCATTCCATGGAGAAGACTCTTTAAAAGGTTTCCCTGGTAGAGGAGGCCCTTGGACCTTCCATGGTGTTCTAGAATCTGACTGCAAGCAAGACTATGCTTCTCTGGATAATTAGTAGGAGCCGCCCAACCGAGAAGTCTGGCAGCAAATGGGCTGTCTGTGGGAGAGTGTTCAGAGCCCGAGTTAGGAGACAGGGGGTGCTTTCTATGGTAAGAAAAGCTACAAAGCATTAGGCCATCTGGGACCCTGACAACCCAGTTGTCCAAGAAAGGGGAAGAGGGAATCCTATGGGCTCTGTCAGGTTCCCCTGGATGCTGGGGGATACAATGGAAGATCCGGTCTGGGGTTCTCAGGGAGGGAGTCTCTGCCCTTGCCAAGTCTCTCAGGAAGGGGAGAGGCTTAGCTGTCTGTCAGTATCGACTCTCATCAGAGCGGGGAAGGGAGCTGTGGAAGGATGTTATGGACAGGAGGAGGGGAGAGGGGAAATGGGGGGGAGAGAAAAACAGAAAGAGAAGTCAGAGGTGAAGAGAAAGCTGGGGAGAGAAAAAAAGGAGAGGCCCAAAAAAAAAAAAAAAAAAAAAGGAGAGGCCCACTCTCTGCCTGCCTGCCGGGATGGGCTCCTGCCACACAAGGCACTGACCCAGGGCTGGTGGCTCCCCAAACTGTGTCAGAGATCCTGCCCCTTCCCAGCAAATGTTAAACCATGATTTCCCCAATCTTAGAGGCTCAGTCACCCACCCAACGGATCTGTGTTCTTCCTGTGCTTCCTCCCAGCTCTCACTTAAACTAGAGTCCCTAGACTCTACATAAAGTCCTATTCTGCTCCTTCACTGTAATTTATTTCCAGACCACTCCCATAAATACTTTCCAATATATTCTTCTTGAAAGGTTCCAGGACTCTCCAGTCTTCCTGTCCTATTGCTTCATGTCTCTGATGGATTTACACTGCCCTCTGCCATTTCTAACACCCTGTCCGACAGTCTTGACATTCCCTAACCCTCCAGCTCCTATTACCTGGTGCGGCGACGCTGGGCTGGGCTGCCGCCTGGGTCAGTAGCAAGCAGAAGGCGGGCGGTGGGGTGCGGAGGGCAGAGGCGCAGGGAACGCAGCAGCTCCTGCTCTGGCACGAAGGGGCGGAGGGGACCCCGTTCTGGCGAATTTCCCAGGCTGCTGGAGCGCGGGGGTGGGTGGGCTGGAGGTGTAGCACGGCGAGGGGCCCTGTTCAAGGGCCAGGGAGGCTCCACAGCTACCTTCAGAACTGGGGAGAGGGAGAAAAAAGAGCAAGACAGAGAAGAAAAAGGAAAGGGAAGAGAGTCATGACAGCAAAGATTAGAGTAGAAAAAAGAGAAATCAGAGCCTTTAGAAAGAACAAATCTTTCCCCTGGGTTAAGGCACCCCCAGGCCCAGACCCCCTACCCCAGTCTTACACTCTCGGTCACTAGAGGAGTATGGCTTTATGTCTCCCTCTGCTCTCTTGGGTGGCAGCTTCCTTGCTGGAGCTGGCAGTGGAGAGGACACAGGCAAGGTAAGCATTAGGAGGCATACTGTGCACCCCTTCACTACCCCCACGACCCCAAACCTCTGATCCCTGACACCACAGTTCCTCCGGGGAAAGGAGACTTCAGCTCCACCGCAGAAGCAGCTCTGTGGCACTGCCATCACACCAAAAGGGAATTCGGGGGGAAGGCTGGAGCATTTTGAGGAGAGCCAGAAGGAGTAGGCTGAATGCAGAGTTGGGGGGAAAGATCTGGGGGAGACTGTGGGGCCTGGGAGATGCAAGAGAAGGGCAGCCAAGGGAGGCAAGCTCTTACTGTCAGTGGGTGCTGTCAGGCCCCCCTGGGATTCTGGGGCAGTGGAATGGTCCCAGCTGGGCCACCGAGGACCCCAGGTCCCTCTAGATGAGACGGACAAAGCCCTTGGTTAATCAGGAATTGCTTTGGAGAGGTCAGGGGAGGCTGGGGTGGGGCAGAACCTCCCCTTCCGGAGCAAAGATAGAAAGAGATTTACGTTTTATAAGGGGAAAAAAAGGATGAGGTAAAAACACAGACACCTGGAAAGGAGTCACCAGACAGAGTAAATGGGAGGCTAACGGACTGTCTCAGCCCTGTCTCCAGCCTCCTCACTTCTCCACTTGCCCCTCCCTTTCCCTCTCAAGAGGTTCTTTCTCCATCATGCGTGGCAAATGAGAGACTGCCCAGCGGATCCACTTAAACTTTAGGGTCCCTCCCGTGTGGACCTGGTCCTCACCGTCCTTGTTGGCTCTCTCTCCCTCTCACAGCTTTGGTCAGCAGGAGCTAGAGGGGGGAAGCCTTGGAAAGCAGAGCCGCTCACGGATCTGAACTGCCTCTCCGTGCCTGACATTGGTGGATGCTAATCACTGTTGAGAGATTGCTGTCTGGGTGGTGGTTACTCTGTTTCCTGGCCACCGAGGAGGTGAGAGAGCTAGCCACAGAGCCAGCTCCTTCAGCAAAGGGCCCTTCTGTGCAAGTGCGCACAGCATGGCCAGCAGAAGGCTGTGCCCCTCGGCCTTGAGAAGGAGGAAGGGGTGGGGCTCAGCCCGGCAGGGAGCATGTGTATGGATGAGGATGGAATGTGGAACCTGGGCAGCATTTCAGTACCTCCTAGGTATGGTTTCTCCAGATCAATTTCATTATTTGGTTGGAAATGTTACAAATTCTGAGTGTTATCTTCTAAAACTAGTATTTAAGCTTTGGACCATTCATGTCACTATTCTATGACTGGAAATGGAAGGGCTGACTGCACTTGCCTGTCCCTCACTGGCTGACAGAAGCCTGAGGAGTTTATGAAGGAACATGACTCTGGCCTATTTTGATGGGCCTGAAGCAGCAAGAGGCTCCATCAATGTCAGCTGTCAAACAGGCTTCCAATGAGCTTGCTTAGTTGACAGTCTTGCCAAATATAAATACACTGAGCTCCCATGAGGGCAGAGGACATGGGTAATGTCTGCTGGGGACTTGGGTTGCTTTAGAATTCTCCCAAACTGCCCACAGATTGCACTGAGTTCCCAGTGGCCTCCAGAGTGACTAGCCATCACAGCACTACAGATCCACCCGTTCAATGCAGCTTTACCAGCGGGCATAGGATCGACCGCAGCAGCACAAGAGTGTCGAGTTGCCCTCAGAGAGGTAGCAGGGGGCCCTGTGAGGAAGGAAGCGGTGGTGCCCCTCAGTGAGGGGTCCGGTGGGACCAAGAATCCACCTCCTTCCTTCCCCTCACCCCAACTGCTTGACCAACACACACAAGGTGAGAAAACTTACGATGCTGATGGGCAAAGAATCCTTCGAAGATCACGAAGTTGTTCACCTGTAAGATGAAACAAGCGAAATATATTTGTCCATTCAGCCACTCAGCACATACTTGCGTATAGAACCCTGTGCTAGAAAATCCACAGTGGGAGGAACGAAAGCCAGCCTTCCTGTCCTTGTTGACAGACTTAGTCAAAATCTCAGACCCTGACAAGCTAATCCTAAAGTTGAATTGCAGAGGACCTCGAACAGCCAAAATAATCTTCAAGATTAACAAAGGAATAACAAATTTGGGGAGGATTCATACTTCCTGATTTCAAAACTTACTACAAAGCTACAGTAATCAAAATAGTGTGGTAGAGGCACAGGATAGACATACAGACCAATGGAATGAATAGAGTTCAGAAATAAACCCATGTGTCTATGGTCAATTGATTTTCAATAAAGGTGCCAAGACCATTCAATAGGGAAAGTATAACTTCTTCAACAACTGGTGTTTGGATAACTGAGTATCTACATGCAAGATAATTAATTTGGACCAAAAAATAGCTAAAAATGGATCAAACAGCTAAATGTAAGAGCTAACACTGTGAAACTCTTAGAAGGAAACATTGAGGAAAATCTTGATGACTTTGGACATGGTTTCTTAAATATGACACCAAAAGCATAAGCAACAAAAGGAAAAAATAAATTACACTTCGTCAAAAGTAAAAACTTCTGTGCATCAAAAGACACTATCAAGAAAATGAAAAGCGGGGCTTCCCTGGTGGCGCAGTGGTTGAGAGTCCGCCTGTGGGTGAAGGGGACAGGGGTTTATGCCCTGGTCCGGGAGGATCCCACATGCCATGGAGCAACTAAGCCCGTGCGCCACAACTACTGGGCCTGCGCTCTAGAGCCCACAAGCCACAACTACTGAGCCCGTGTGCCACAACTACTGAAGCTTGCGCGCCTAGAGCCCATGTTCCACAACAAGAGAAGCCACCGCAATGAGAAGCCTGCGCACCGCAATGAAGAGTAGCCCTGCTCACCACAACTAGAGAAAGCCGCATGAAGCAACAAAGACCCAGTGCAACCAAAAATAATAATTAATTTTTAAAAAAAGGGCAAAGACTTGAATAAACATTTCTCCAAAGAAGATATACAAATGGCCAATAAGCACTTGAAAAGATGCTCAACATCATTAGTCATTAGGGAAATGCAAATCAAAACACAAAGAGATACAACTTCACAACCATTATTATGGCTATTATAAAAAGAACAAAGAAAAATAAATTTTGGTGAGGATGTCAAGATACCAGAGCTACCACACATTGCTGATGGAGATGTAAAATGTTGCAGTCATTGTGGAAAAACCGTTTCTCAGTTCCTCAAAGAGTTAAACACAGGATTACCATATGACCCAGCAATTCTACTCTTAGGTATATACCCAGGAAAACTGGAAATATATGTGCTTGGAGACATGGCTTGCCCAAAGTCTAGTAGCTACAAGTGGCAGAACTGGGTTTCAAATCCCAGACTCCTGATTCTAGTTGAGGCATTTCAGCCAGGAATACAGTGTAGTCATTAGAGGGGGCTATGGGTTCAAATTCAAGCTCTACCATTTATTAGCTGTGCAAACTTGGTCAAGTCACTAATCTGTATAAACCCAAAATGGGGTCAATAATGGCAACTACTTAAAGAAATGTACAAGGATCAACAGAGATAATGCATGTAGATACCACACAGAGCTCATGAAACATCAGTTGTTACTGGGTTGGCCAAAAAGTTCGTTCGGGTTTTCCAGACGGATGTTACAGAAAAACGGGAACGAACTTTTTGGCCAACCCAATATTATTTACACTCTATACTGCCCTGCTCTTACATGTTACCTGGGTAATGCATTTGATGCTGGATACTGTGTTTCTTCCGTTGCTCTCTGCTGCCTCTTAATGGAAAAATGATGTCCTACTCTGGGAGCACAGTCTAAGGAGACCCTGTCTATCTCCTGCTGTAATGTCTACCAACCCACCCACCCTCATCCTTCCCCAACAAGCATATGCCCAGCACTCCAGCCAAACAAAACTGCTTGCAGTGCCCTGAAAGGTAGATTAATATCTCTCTGACTCTGCTCGTGCTGGTTCCTACATGAAAAGCACCTTAGCCTGCCCACTTCTGTCCACCTGACGAACACCTTTCAAGATTAAGTCAAGCCTAACTCACTTTATGCCCCCTCTGTAAGCACACCAATTAATCACGTTACAAGGGATTAACTATCCGTGCTCCTACCCAAGGCTCGCTTGTCAACCCAATCCCAAGCCCACTCAACGACACTGCTTCAGCAATTCTTCCCACTTTCTCTGACATCAGATTTTCTTTCTACTGAGTCATTCTTATGCTGTTCATTTTTATGCAACTGAAAAGAATCAACCCTCTCTTGATCCATATCCCCCTCTAGCTCTTGCTCTATTTCTGTTCACATTAAAGCAGCATTTAAAAGAGTGGCCTATTCTTGTTGCCTCCAGTTCTGAGCTTCTCAATCTCCTAAAGCCACTCCATCCAGGCTTCCACCCACGAGTGTGCTGAAACCGCTTGTCAGGAACACCAGTGGCTTCAGGCAGCTAAATCCAATGGTCACTTCCCAGACCTCTTCTTACCTCACTGATCAGTAGCATTTGACTCAGTAAGCCATTCCTTCCTTCTGCAAACACTTTCTTCACTGGCCTTGCAGGTCACTTTACTTCTAAGTTTGCATCTGCTTCACTAGTCACTCCTCAGCTGCATTTGCTGCTGCTTCTCCTTCCTGACTTTCCAAGAGTGCCCAAGGGCTCAAGTCCTTGGACCACTTCTTTATAGAGACTCACTCCACGGCGGTTTCATCCTGTCTCACTGCTTTCAGTACCCTACGTGTGATGAAAACTCTCCACCCCGAACCTCGTCTCTGAACTCCAGGGAAGTAACCAACCTGGACTCATCACAGACATCTCCAATTAACATATTCAATATGGACTCCTACTATTTTTCCCCAAAACTGCTCCACCTTCCATCAGTTAATGCAATGCCATCCTTCCAAGTGCTCAGGCCAACAACTTTGGGATCACCCTTAACTCCCTCTTTTTTTTTCACAGTCTATCAAGAAAAATTATTTGCTTTAACTTCAAAATACCTAAAATCTGACCACTCCTTACCATCTCTACTGCTACCATTTTAGACTGAGCCACCACCATTTTTCAGCAGGATTGTTGCTTCCTAACTTGCTTGTACCCTCACTCCTCTACTACCTATTCTTAACAGGCAAAGTGCTCTGGTTTAAAGTAAGTCACATCATATTCTCCCTCTGTTCAAACCCCTCTGATGGCTCTCCTTTTCTCACTTAAAGGCCAAAGTCTTTGCAATAGCCTATAGAGTCCTAAATGTCTTTCCTCCCCCATTACTGCTCTGATCTCATCTACCACACTCCCCCCTCACTCATGCTGCTCTAGGCACACCAGCCAATTTTTCAGGCACACTCCCACCTCATGGCCTTTGCACTAGCCATTCCCTTTGCCTGGGATGCTCCCCCTCCAGATATTACTTAGCTCATAGTCTCACCTCTTGAAGTTATTGCTCAAGTGACACTTTCTCAGTGAGGCCTTTCCTGCTTATCCCATTTAAACCTGCAATCCCACACACTCCCATCCTCACATGGCACTCCCAAGCCTTCTTACTTGCTCTCATTTTCCTAGAGCACTTATCATCAATCATAGTATATACTTGTTTATTACGTTTGTCTGTCTCCCCACGTAGAATACAAGCTCCGTGAGAACAGAGACTTTTATCTGTTTCATTGAATAAAGTCTTTCTAAAGCCCAGAACAGTGCCAGGTACTCTAATATATATATGTTGAATGAACGGACAGCGTTAGCACCATTATATTGCATCTACTTATAAACAAACCACCTTCCCCAAAATAGACCCAATCTCCCTGAGGACAGGGAATGTATATTATTCTGAGCCCTTACTAAATCTTGATAGACTAGGTAATGGTCTATGCGGAAACAAGGAGATGAAAATGAGCTGATTATGTTTGGGGCGTAAACATATTATTGGGTGTACACAACAGCCCATGATGAAGAATAAAACTAGATGAGAGGGCTTCCCTGGTGGCGCAGTGGTTGAGAGTCCGCCTGCCGATGCTGGGGACACGGGTTCGTGCCCCGGTCCGGGAAGATCCCACATGCCGCGGAGCGGCTGGGCCCGTGAGCCATGGCCACTGAGCCTGCGCGTCCGGAGCCTGTGCTCCGCAACGGGAGAGGCCACAACAGTGAGAGGCCCGCATACCACAAAAAAAAAAAAAAAGATGAGAGTGAAATAGCTGCAGGATGAGAGATGGTACCCTGCCCCCCCAGAACTTACCTGTATAAAATAAGCCTATATAATAGGGAATAAGGAGTGCATGGAAAGTGCCACTTGTTTGCCACACAAAAAATAATAAATTCAGTGGGAATGCTAAGTGGGGTCTACTCTCTGAAACCTCTAACCTGTGGGACTGTGGTCTCCAGGTTGTAGTGTTTATTCAGGAACTTCAGCAGCTTCTGTGAGGGTCGGTCAATAGCCAGTTGATGTGGTTCAACTCGCTCCTTCTGCAGGGAACAGGAGACTCAGGGTAGGAGCAGGCATGGGGAAAGCAGGCCAATAGGAACCCAGTCACCTGGGAAGGATATGGGAACATGGCGGGTGGGAGGGTGGGAGGCAGGGCCTCTGGAAGGACTCAGGACAAGGGGCCTTTGATCTCCATTTTGGATGAACTGGTGAAGAGATAAGTAATACCTGCAGCATATACTGGAAGAGATCTCGTCCATGGCCATGGCGTTGAAGTGACTCATGGATGTAAAAGTCCAAGATGCAAAGTGGTTCTACCTCATTGTGAGCCTCACGGTCATCCTAAGAGGTAAAAGAACAACAAAGATCTTCTAGGACCCAGACATCATTGCCACCTTCCAATCTCCAGCACTTCTGTTCTCAGGAGCCAAGGCATATGAACTTTCAGTTTCCAATGACACTCACCAGTACAAAGAGTTTCTTATATCCAACTTTAAGGAAGCCAACAATGGCTCCTTTTCCAGCCCTGTAGGTTGGGGAAAATAACAATAATTAGCAGCTATCTGGAAGAGGTAGAATCAAAAAAGGGAGAGGGACTGGGAGAGGGAGGAATTAAGTATAGGGTAGAACGGTATTTGGCACTCACATTCGAGCTGAAGTATCTTTGAGTATATACATAACGTGGCGGTTACTCTGCATCCTTGATGCACTGGTGATGGGAGCAGGAAGATGCTGGGCCTGCCAGGAATTTGAAGACAGACTTTCTACAAGTCCCTTCCACAGGACCCAGGTCTCCCTTACCAACTGTCCCCAGAGAGGCCTCCCTTTACTCCATGTAGACTCCACATTACCTTAGCAGAAGCCTTGCCCAGTTCATCTACAATGGTCATAATTTGCTGCTGCAGATCAACACTACAGAAAGAGAGGAGATCAAGAGTCAGATACTCACTGAATTAGAGGGTCCTGGGCACTCACTCCCTGGGAATCTGGGCGATAACCGCAACCCCAGTTCAGTACTTCAGGCCCTCTGCCTTTACCTCGGAATCTTCCAACCTGATTTCCCACCCACTCTTCTGGAACCCAAACTTTTGCCACACCTCCTTTCAGTGTGGTACACTCCCTCCTCCCTTGAAGTTATTGTGGGGAAGCAGGAAGGGCAGGTCAACCACATCCTTTGGTTGGAACCACGATGGGGCCAAGGGATGAAAGGTGACAGATTCAAGCCCCAATCTACCCCACCAGTTCTAGGATCAAATGTCACCAAAAAGGCGAGCCAGGACATCAAAAGGAGCAGACACTAGTCAGTGAGAAGGGGGCGTGGTGCCTGGACCAGGTTTCGAGAGGAACCGGGAGAGAAGGGCCGTGGGGCAGGTTTGAGATGTCACCGGGCCGGCGTTGTGGTTCCGGGTCGGCGGGCCGGTGGCCGTAGGTGCTGGTCTAGCACCGTGATCCGCTCCGGGAGCAGCGCGTCCACATCGAACGGGAACTCCATGGCCCATTGTGCGCGGCCGGACCCGCCCCACGCGACGTCACTTCCGCCCCCCCCCCCCCGCCACCGCCCCGCCCACCGCCATCTTTACTTCCCCTGCCGCGCCCCCGGGTGTCTAGGGGGATCGCACCGCCCCCCTCCACCACCACCGCCCCCCTCCACCACCGCCGCCCCCCACCCACCGCCGCCCCCCACCCACCACCATCCCGGCAGCCGGCCCGGGGACCCCGTTCTTTTTGCCAGACCAGCTGTCACTTAGCAACGCCACTCATCCCATCCGCGCCTCCCACGGCAGCGGGTGCCATAGCAACGCATTTTTCTTAGGCCTAGTGTCTCACTCTCCAACCCTTTAGCCCCTCAGTGGGAACACTGTGCATCGGGCACAGGGGGGCACAAGTGATCATCACATAATGGCACAACTGCTCATCCCAGGTGGCTTCTGGTCCCAAGAGTGCACTGATCGGACTGGCTCAAGCCTGACCACTCCTCTCCCCACAGCAGCACCCACTGCCCCGCAATCCTCCATAGCATTCATCTGAAATGCAGCCCAGAGACAGGATACAGCTTTATTGTGGAAAAACCCAGTTGGCACAGGTCTGGAACAGTAGCAGAATGTACAGCCTATCTATTGACAACATATAGGGGCTGGGGCTTCCGATACACGTCTGCACTGCCCTCCCTCAGCCTCAGATGTATTTATCCCTTTCACCAACAATCATTTCCTTTCTCTGGCCCTGGGCCTGCCACTGGCCACAATGTAGACAGCTCTTCAGGATGAAATACTGTGTAAGGGACCCTCCGGCTCCCTTCCTAGTCTACAGCTCCTACAGAGCAGTCTGGGGGCCCGCCTGCTCAGTGGAGGAGGCTTCAACTGAGGCTGTGAGGGGCACCTTGGGCATTGACTCAGGTGGAGGGCCACTTTCTTCTCGGAGATGACCCTGGTAGAGCCGACGAAGGCGGGACAGCTCTCTCTCTGGTGGTTGTTTCCAGTTGTACCATGGGTACCAGGGGTCACCTGAAACCAGAGTGGGCGCTGGCGGAGTGACACTCACAGCTCCATGAGAGGTACTGAAGTCAGGGTCCCGGGGTTCAACCTGGGGAATGTGGTAACTGAGGAGACCTGGGGGATTAAAAAAAAGAGAATGCCAGGGAAGGGAGGACAGGTACTTCAGATTAAGACAGATAATAAGAAAAATGACATATAAAGGGAGGGAGGGACCAGTCAGAGCCACTGGGTTCATTTATGCATGTGGTATGCTGCACAGAAGCAACTGGCCAAGGGGGCAAGTGTGGGCTGACATGCTGCCCAGACTCTTGCCTGCCAAGCTGTGCAGGCCTGTGCCAGGGCTATGAAGCTGCATCTGCCCTAACATAGGGGTACCTTTTCCTAATTTGTGCAAAAGTGTCATGGAGCCCAGGGTCAGAAATTTATACAAAGCTCCTATGATTTAGACATGGCGTTGGGGCAACATTTATAAAATAAGAAGGCAGAGAAAGAGGAAGAAAAAGAGGACAGGGCAACGACAAGATAAGAGACTCAGGAGAGGAAACAAGGGACAGTGGAGTGAGGAAAGAAGAGATTCTTTGGAAGAACATGAGTGCTACCTTCTCAGATAGGTGGGAACATTTATATCCACCCTCCAGCCCTAAGTCACCTTCCTTATGCCTAACAAAACTGCGCTGTGCCCCTTCTCATTCTTACCATGATCCCTGGCTTTCTGGATGGCCTGGGTCAACTTCTTGTGTTGCTTCATACAGACCCCTGTGAAAAAAGGTAACTCAGAGATCATTTTATAAGTCACAGTAAATGAAGAACATAACTGCTTCTACATGGTGATAGAGGCTTAGATTTGGAAGACCTAGCTCTACCTGATGACCCCATTCCCCTGACCCCTCGGCAAGGCTTGGTTTCCCCTTCTGCCCAGTGGGAAGAACCTTCTCTCTCTCTCTGCAAACCAGGATGAAGACTTAGGAGGGTCTAGCCACTATAGAGAAGCCACTTAACAGTAAAGGTTTCAAGACAGGGAGCAGAACACAATTCAAAGGGCAAGTGTGGTTAGTTAAAGGGCTGAGTTGGACAATCCACAGAGAAAGATTCAATAAAGGAAGAATGGATTTCAGATCTGGGCAAGACGATCTGAGAAAGTAGCAAAATAGTCCCTTCAGCCTTTTACAGCCTGACTATAGAACTCTTCTTAAAACTCCTTGGGAATTCCCTGGTGGTCCAGTGGTTAGGGGCTCTGTGCTCTCACTGCCGCGAGCCCGGGTTCAATCCCTGGTTGGGAAACTAAAATCCCACAAGCCGTGTGGTGTGGCCAAAAAACCCCACAAAAAACCAAACTAAGCCAAAACAAAAACAAACTCCTTGACAAACCAAACTCCACCAATCATGCTACCACGCCACAAAAGGGTGGATTCCGATTATTCTTTGCAAATTTATCTTGCTTTGGAGCAGGGGTTGGCAAAATGTTCTCTGTACAGGGCCATATACTGGAGGCAATGTGGCATATGTTTTAGGCATATATTATAGTCTGTCTCAGCTCCTCAACTCTGCCACTGTAGCCTGGAAGGAGTTGTAGACAATATGAAAATAAATGAACATGACAGTGAGCCAGATTTGGCCTGTGA
Source organism: Delphinus delphis (assembly GCF_949987515.2). Taxonomy (NCBI): domain Eukaryota; kingdom Metazoa; phylum Chordata; class Mammalia; order Artiodactyla; family Delphinidae; genus Delphinus; species Delphinus delphis. Next base: position 22,688,964 of record NC_082692.2, on the reverse strand, counting down.
CTATAGTTAGGGAATAGATATAATCTTGAATTGGTGAGTTTACGCCAGATTTGGGAAATCTAACTGAATTGTCAATGGAATAAAAGTAAGGTCAATTTATGAGAAAGCCTTCCGTAAAAGTGAAGAGACCCTATAGAAAGGAAACAATCAGCACCACTTACCTTTTAACAGTTCCATTTAGATAGTTTGCTTATACTGGTACTCGCCTGTATCTTCTGTTCACATGTAACTGTTTTAGCGTGTGAGTATCCCCATTAGGCCAAGATTTCCAAAAGGTTCCATCACGTTTTTTAGGCCATTAGTAGGAACCACCAAATAAATACCTGTTGTCTGTCTTAATAAATATAAGAAGTGCTGTAAGGAAAAGCTATTCTGGTGGTGACAGGGATGATGGGCTGACCTGTATATGGAGCATGGAAGATGATACCCGTGTGGGCGCAGACAAACTGTTCCAAGAGCTTCACATTCTGTAGGAAAAAGTGGTGGAGAAACAAGAGAGAGGGAAGGGAAGGTAGCAAGACGATTAGGGACTAAAAGTGCACAATCCCTGCACACCCACACAAATGACCTTGACCCTTCTACATCTCTCCAGGTGCTACTTTCCTTCAGGTCCTGGTTTTAGCCCCATCCCTTTACTGAACACATTCTTGCAACCTTTTTCCCTTTCCTGGCCTTCCAACCATTTCACATACACATCCTACATTTTGTCACTGAGACTCACATAGAATTATCTTCTGTAGGGGTTAGGTTCTAAAGTCAGTCCTTCATGCAACAAATTAGGGACAGTCTGTTGGAAAATCCCTGAAATCACCCAGAAAATGTAGTACGTGTTATAATGTACATTTACAAATTATTAACTTATATAAATGCACGGTATATGTAATGTATATGTTTACTAAAATCAATTTTAGAGATTTAATTATTAGAATGACTCCCAGCCAGTAATTAATCACAGGTGGTGAGACTCCCAAAGAGAAAGCAGGTATATCTGTGGAGTGGAATGGCAGGCAGAGTCAGCTGCACTCTTCAGTCTGTAATCTTTCTCTCTCCCTTAGTCATGCAATTTGTTATAAACTGTATACAAATGATTATAGCCTTTTTTTGGTAACCAATTATACACAGCTGAAATTGAGAAGTATCTTCTGGACTCCTCTACAACCTGTATCAGAAGGAGCCTGAGAGCAGTCAGACACCCCCATCTGCTGACTGACTGACCCCTGAATGCCCTCTGACTTCTCTGACGACCAGCCATTCAGCTTCTGCCCTAATACCTTGTAATACTGCAAGCTCGGAAGGGCACTTTTCCATTATCATCTTTATAAGGTTTTTGAATACTTTAAGGAATAAGTTCTGTCCTTATCACAATGAAGGTTTTTTGAAAAAATAACTAGATTATACCTTGCTTCATGTATCTGCCCTCCAGCCCCAAGTCTCAGCATGCCACCAAACATCAACATGACAACGAAATAAAGAAAATCTCCGGAAAAAACTAGTCCAATCTACTTGCTAACAACTGTGATTGATATAAATAAACCTTTGGGCATTGCCCTCACATTAGAAACAAGCATTTCTCTTGCCAAATTAGACTGTAAATTTCATAGACAAGGGATGAAACTTTTTAGTAAAACCCTTAGTAGAACGCAAAAGGCTGGAAGGAGGAATGTTTTTATATTACCAGAAAGTCAATACAAAATGGACTTTAGGGGCACCAGGATATGAAGAGCGGGGCACCTAAGGTAATCTCTTTAGCATTGCAAAAAAGGCTCCAAGTCTTTATCCTAGAGAAAAGATTCTCCTTACCCTAAAGTCAACGTGCAACTTCTGATCCCGGCAGATGGGGCAGGGATTCCCAGCAATTTTATTTCCACGCTGTAGAGAGAAGAAACTGGCAGGTGAAGCTGTTCAAAGCCCTGTCAGAAAGAGTGCTGCTGGGGACTTCCCTGGTGGTGCAGTGGTTAAGAATCCGCCTGCCAATGCAGGGGGACACGGGTTCGAGCCCTGGTCTGGGAAGATCCCACTTGATGCCGAGGAACTAAGCTCGTGCACCACAACTACTGAGCCTGCGCTCTAGAGTCCGTGCTCCACAACAAGAGAAGCCACTGCAACAAAGAGTAGCCCCTGCTCCCTGCAACTAGGGAAAGCCCGCATGCAGCAACGAAGACCCAATGCAGCCAAAAATAAAAAAAAATAATTAAAAAAAAAAAAGTGCTGCTGCCGCTGTCACTATGGCCTCCAGCCCCACTCCACATCCACGTGCCACACTCAGAAACTCACAATACATGTCTTTCGAGTCCGCTGTGGGGGTATTCCACCTTTGTGGTTGCGACGGTAGTCAGTCCAGACCGGGCGAGAACCATAGCGGTTCTGGTATTCTGAAATGAAAGACCATACAAGTTTGGGTGGTGGTGATGGGCGGGTCTCTGTCCACTTATTTCAGACCTCACTTGACCCTCCCCTTCCCCATTTAGAAGTACCTTCTGAGTCCAGATATTTCCAGGGTTCATCCTTATAAGGGGAAACGGGAAGTGGGAGCAAAGAATCGTCCTCAGCGGGGGCTTTGGTGCAAAGAGTCTGGAGGGGAACCTATAAAAGGAAGGGCAGAGGCGAAATGAGACAATGAGTTCAAGGACAAGACCTGATTGGTTTGCTGCCCACACTTCAGGGAGAAAGGGGAAGGCACGCCCACTGTGTAAATGAAATACAGCAGGAATATGCTGTATACGGGAGTAGCATTTTGTGGGAGATTAAGTTTACATCAACAACGACTATCCCTACCTCCAACTGGATCTTGAAAGAAAAGGTAACATTAGAAGATAAACTACTAGCACAGGTGACTGGGAAGCAAATTTATTTGAAAAGACAACTCAAAAACCTGGCACGTATAAGGCATTCATGCTTTCTGGGATGAACTCAGTCTACTGGAGGAAAAGGGAGAATGTCCATCTTCTTGGAATTAAGATGTGTGGCAGGAAGGGGATGCAAAGGACACGCGAGTCTCCAACTCGATCCAATCCAATCACTCAGTTGCCCAGCCTTCTAAGAAGTTGAAGGTCAACATTCCATATGGCAGAACAAACTTAAGTCCTAACACTACCTCTAAAGCTACCAGGCCTGTAGTTAACTCTGTGGTGACCCCTGTCACCAGTTTTCAGTCCCACTTTAGGGAGTGGCAGTTGGGCAAGCCTTCCCATCTCACCCTACCCCACCAAGAATCTGCCCTGCCCATAACCTCCAGGGTGGTGAGTACGTAGGCTGGAGGGAAAACTCAATCCAAAGTTAAGCTCTCATGTATGCTTTGATAAGAAACTGATTTAGTGAGATAAAGAGCCGAGTAACTGGTCCCAGGTCATGAGAATGTATCCTGGCTCTACTGGAAGATGGTAGGGCTGGTAGAAGCTAGTGTCCCTCAACCCAAGAACACTCCCTGGCATCGAAGATTTAGACACCACCTGTACAGTTAATAGTTGGTTTGTGTATGGCCAAGAGATCCGTTCCACCGCCTAATTATTCAGCCGAGATGGAAACGGAAGAGGAGGACATCCAACCCTTGCTCTTTACTCTCGACTCGAGATTAGAAAACGTGCGCTGTACTGAGGAATGAGAAGGGAAGGAGGAGGGTGGTGGAAGCAAAGGGTTGCCTTGACAGCCAAGGCAGAAGCACTTGGGAAGGCCTCGGCTCCTGGATTCCCAGCAGTGGAGCGATGACCGCGAAAAGGTACAACCAAATCTGGCGTTGTACAAAATGTGCCCCAAGGAGTTACCTTAACTCCGTAGGCACCTCTGAAGGGCGAAATGCTAGGAAGGCGCCTCAGCAACACGTTCAATATGGGGGCAGCCATCTTGACATACGCATAAAGCAGGAAAAGCGACTGCGCATGCTCCAGGAAATAGATTAGGGTAGGGCCAAGGACGACCCCGCAGTGCGGAAGGCGGCAGCGCATCTGCGTCAGGACGGAAGCGTGAAAGGGGAGCTGTAGGGAGAGGCCAATTTCAACTGCGTCACTATCGAATTCGGCCTCAAAATTGCATTTTTGCTGAACCAGCCAGTACGACTCTTAGATCGCATTCTTACAGTTTGTATTTTAAGCAATTTTGAAGTCGATTTTGACCGAGATCCTCTCACTGCGCATGCGCCGGTCCGATTCTACCAACCCTTGGTGAGAAATGATCTCGAGGGCGGAAGTGGTGGAAGCAGAGGAAAGGGAGGTGCTAGGCCGCTAGGTCAAGCGCACGCTTTCGGGGGCCAGGAAGGAGGCGGAAGAGGGTGCCCAGGGGAAGGGGCTGAGCGAAGGTTAAGGCAGGATAGCCAATCAGCTGGCGAGTTGTCTTATTGGTTGCCCAATGAATTCACGCCCCGCGCACAGTCTCTCGCCGCAAGGGCGTTTCACTAGCACGTTTGGGCGCGTTGGGCGGTGTCCGGATATAAAAGACTCAGCCCGAGCGGGCAGCCGCCATTCTGGGGTTCGTTTAGAGGTAAGTCTCGGCGTTTTGTTGGTTGGAGGGTAAAATTTTACTGGGACAGTTGGCCTAGGAAATGGGTTAGGCGAGGGCTCGGTTGAGAGCCGTGACTCTTTTTAAGCGGCTGTGTTCGGGATGGGACATGGAGGTGTTTGGGGACAACAAAGATTGTACTTTTGGGTGTTTAAGAGCAACCCATACTGATTATATCTTTCTCCCTTGTGTTCCTTTTATCCCAGGTTTGAATTTTCTCGGAGAAAGACGGGCCGGCCACGAGGAGAAAAGAAACAAGCCGCAGCAACATCTAAGCCCTTGAAAGGATCCTGAGAGAGGGGGGAAAGGGAAAACAGCAGCCACCAGCCCAACCACTTGTGTCTTCTGCCCCTTCCCACCTATCTTGCCCACCCCACCAGCCCACGCTGCCTGGGACTTGAAATCTGTGGCCGAAGGACCGTCACCACATAACTTCAAAAATAATCAACCACCCTCCCTTCCCAAACCCACCCAAATTCACTCATCCAGCGTTTACTTTTTTTAATCCACTCAGAACTTTTTTTCTACGACCCCCCCTCCCTGCATGGAGTTGGGTGGGGGGAAAATGAATACTGAGTTGGCCTTTATTTTTTTTAAGGAGACTTTTTGATCCAATGAGGCCCCCCAAATAATTGAGTTTTGGGTCCTGGTTGGTTGTTTTATTTTTTTTCTCCAAAATTTTAACCCCCTCCCCCCCTGAGCCCGAGGTGCTGACGTCGCAAAAAAATTGGATAGTAAGTGTCGAATTTTCAAAAACCAGCCTTGCAACAAGAAATCAACGTTTCCCTTTGTGAAACCAAAAATAATGAGAGGAAGAAATGAGACCGTAGAACAAATAGAGAACTGGAGAAGGACCGATCCGGTCACTTAATCTCCATTAAAAAGGGCCTTTGGGTCTAAACAGTGTTCTCTCTCCCCTACCACCTGCCTCTTCCCTGCTCTGCTGCAGGCTAGGAGAGGGTGGAGGGAGGGCCCGCAACTTAAGATTTTGATGGTTAACCCTTGGTAATCCAGCCAATTTCCAGACTGCCAAAGCCATAAGTGTTTGCTTTTTATAAGGAGGTATGGTTACCTTCCTCTCGTTAGCAGCAGTCTTCAAAAGGGTTAATGAGCTCACATACAAAAGATGGTGGATTTTGTGGCCCAGAAGTCCCACTTCTTTGTGTGTGAGACAAGCAGGGCGCCTTTCAATTTGCCAGATTAATAAGCAATCTGTACATAAAGATTGCAGGGTAAGGAGATGGGCAGAGAGAAATAGGTGGCTATGACTTTTTAAATGATTGTTAACTCTCAATTTTAATGTAATTTGTTTGGGGTATATTTGTGTGGTTAATACAGGTGGCAATCTAGGAATAAAGATTGCAAGACACTTAATTCAGGGCAAAATATAATCTTAGTGCCAATACATACAAGATAATAGTTGGGGAGGTAAAGAATGTCTTGTAATTGTTGCAGATTGCGTAGGTTATTTAAAAGCAAAAAAAAGTGATTAACATTTTAATTTGATACTTTTTGGTGGGGGGAATACAGTTAAGTAGAGGGTGGAAAGGTTGGGGAAATGTGGAATTCAGGAGTATAATTTTAAAAGCCATTTAGTGCAATTGAATGCTAGCTTTCTAGAAGATTTGTGTCGTTAAAAGGAATTTTTTTCTTCCCTGCTTCAATATGGCGACTTTCTTTGTCCTTTTGTCTTCCAAGCGGCGTTGCAGGTTGTGTCTTGACCCATTTTTCTCCTGTCCTCCCACCTCAACCCTATTTGTTGAGAGGGGTCCAAGTCCTCCCCCCTTTCCCTTTATAGGGAGGATGGGGGTGTTCGACAGTAGCAGGTTGAACCTCAATTGCAAATTCAGTTCTTCCCCGCAGAAAATTGTTCTTTTTAATATTTTAATTGCTTTTATTTTCACACTGCTCTTATTCAAAGTAGGTCAAAGACTATTCAGGATGGGGGCTGCTTTTTGTTTTTTGTTTTTTTTTTACTAAAAGGTTTTTTAATGTAAAAAGCTACCGGCAGAGCCGGCATAGCTTTTTAAGTTTGAGTTCTCTTCTCCGTAACAAGATGGCGTCCCTGCCTTGTTGTTTTTCTCCCCCTTTTGCCATCCAGAGCTTAGGGCCGCCCTAGAAACTTGGTCAAGGGGGAGGAGCAGCATTGAAAGGTGATGTAATCAGCTTTCTTCCTCCTTTCTCCACCCTCTTCAAACTCCACCCCGAGCAGATGCCTTCTGGACTCTTGTGCACGCTGCTGCCAGACAGGAAAAGCCATTTTCCTTATTTTCTTTATAACCTTTTATAGCCGTTATCTTAAAAGGAAAAAAGCTTATAGGAATTAGGTCTTTAAGCTGTCCGTCTCCTTGGGCAGTTCTAGTTTTTGTATTTAACGATCCCGAGTCTGTTGCTTTTATTTTCACCTTCTTTCATCACTACTGCTTGGAATTTTTCCCCGCTTCAGTTGCCAGGGGTGGAAACCAGTCAAACAGCTGTACTTTAGGGCTGGAAGCTTTTGAGGGGAGTGTGTGTGAGCGTGTGTGTGTCTTATGTGTGTTGGGGGATACTGGAGGAAGACACAAGGACTTGTGAATGAGTAACTGGAATAGACAACTGGGGCCTAATGACACTGAAATGTGCCGTTTCTGCTCAGGAATCAGTCCTTGGGCCTCTTGGCATTTGGTCGCTTTGTATGATGAGAATCTGGGGGAGAGTGGGTACTTTAGGACTTTCTTCTAAATCGCCCTTATTCCCGCCTCTGGGTTTGGGGGTAAGCTCTTTGTGTTCAGTGCTGTATCACGTTCTCCAGTTGCTTAGCTCCTGTACATTGGTACTAGGATGAGAAGTGAATCTTTAGGAAAGGAGGCGGCAGTTGTAAACTCAAGGCAGGGGGATTCAAGCTACGGTTTCTGGTAAGCAAAACCTTTCTGGTATTACATTTCACAACCTTCATTTCTTTTTTCCAAAGAGCCACCCTTTTTGAATTTCTTTTTCCTTCCCTTCTGAAAGAAATTCCTTAAAAACAATGGGGAAATAATGTCCTCTTCGTTTTTCCACTTGTGCAGTGCTGTAGCAATTGGTGCATGTTTGAAAGCCATGCCCTACCTGAGGGTGGTATTGGGTGTCCTGTCCCTTTCTTACCTTTCTTCTTCCAACTTTTTCAAAATCAAATCTTTATCAGACTCTCCATATACTTTTCATTTTTTAAAGTCCTGCCGTGAAGCGTGAAGGTTCTAGGCAGAATTGGAAAGCCATTTTGTACAACTGTTCTGTGGTGACTTGGTGAGACTTTAGGGCTAATTTTCTACTGGGTATGGATTCTCAAACTATTACTTGTGGATTGGATGGGAGGGCCTCTTCCACATGTCCTACTGACCACAAGTTTTTTATCTTTTAAGCAGTTTGCCATGTGCCTCTGCAGCATACCTTCCTTGGGAGCTGAACGTTCTACCCACTGGGGTTCCTGAGCTCTAGTGAGCAGGGGATTATAATAAAGAAGATCTGCATTAACATGGGAGATGGGAAAAAAGGTCTTCTAGGGAAACCACATCCATCCAGAGAACGTCGGAGAACCTGATCCTTGTAGTTTGTGGCCACAGTTCTATGCTGGGATCCTGTCCTATGAGGGCAGGGGTGGGGGGTGACTTTACACCCTTATTGAAAGGCAAATAAGCGTTTGGGAAGGGCATGTGCTACCAGGTTTTGGAGTGATTTTGAGGGGGGGGCGGCTTACTACTTGAAGAGAGGTGCGACCTTGTGAATCACGTGAGAGACATAATTCAGTCCACTCTGGAGTCAGACTAGGAAATGCCTCAATTACCCTGGAAAGGAAGGGGGGAATGTAAGCTACAAAGCACTTCATTTCCAGAAGTGCTAAGACCTCTAAGTGAAGGTAAACTTGGACGGACACCTTCCTCCTTTGTTAGAAGATTGTTGTGATTGTTTTTAAACTCGCCTAGAATTTTTGTCCTGAACCAATTCAGTTCTGTTTCATTGGTGATGGGTATGGAATAACTTTAGCCAAGCTAGATATTTTTCACCTTATTTATTTTGGAGGCAGGAGTTGGTGTCACTTCTGGACTTAATTTTATCTCTGGTAAGAGAAAATTCCCCGGTGCCTTGTGTCTGCACGTGTCTGCCAGCAACATGCTCCATAAGGAGAGCCCAGCTTTAGGACAAGGTGGAGATGACGCCAGGGGTTGCTTCCCCACCGCCACCCCGTATGTTCTGCCTTCAAGGAAATTAAAACATATCATGCCCTGGATTATTTTTGGTTTCAGAAAGCTTCCTTAAGCTTTCGTTCCAGGCTCCAGATATGTTAATGACAATTGGTCACTGCCCCTCTTTCCCTGGTAAAGTCATTTGCCTTTTCTCCTGTAGGGCTGTGCCGAGAATTTAGGCTCTTCATTCCTTTCCACTTGAGTGCCTTGGAACTTCTTTCTAAACGTAATGACTTCAAAATACGGAAATAGGTTGTAAAACACTTGGGGTCCTTAATTTTAAATGAGTGAAAACTAATCTGCCTGGAGGAAGCCGTCATGAGAAAAACCCCTTACATCTTAAAACCACGTGATTGGTGCTTGTGAGACAAAATTTATAGTTTTGTTAATATATTTCCAGAATGTACATAATAGGAAAACTGCAGTGGAAAATGAATATTTAACATTTCTTCTGCTTTGTCTTCTAGTTTTCCTTGACTGTTAATGTCTTTTATTCTTGCTGCTTGTGAATGGGGAATTAAAAAGTTGTCCCTGGGTCCCATTCCCAGCAGAAGGCACTGGACAGAATTTAGCTGTGTACTCGCTGGTTTCTTTTCTCTCTGAAGATGGTTATTCTCTCTTGTCTGCTGCCCTCTTAAGCAAAGGAACATTTGAGCTCAGGTGACAAATTTTGTTTCTGAAGGAAGTAGGGGGAGCAGGCCTGTTGACTTAACTGGTAGGTGGGTATGCAAAAGGGACTTTTCCAAGGTGCTGTGTATTCAACTGGGTTTGAATCTGAGGGGCCAGCTGTATTTAGGGGACATTGGTTGGAAGTGAAGTTAGTTTAATTGAAAGCTTTTGGTCAAATTGCGTATATTTTCTTTAACTGATTATATATTTTATTATTTTGGATTCGCTCATTGCTGTTCCAGTCTCCAGCAAGTGGGAAATCTATTTTGTGTATCCCTTTATTGTATTTCTGTCCTTACAGTGTCTATACTTCACTTTATAGTGTCTTACTACATGGGGAAAATTCCTTTATCCCCATGTCTGTGTCTCTGTGTATAAGAATCACCACACTTAAGTGGATTTGGCCTGTGGACTTCTAATTTATCTGGTATTGGACTTGAATGTTTTTTCCTCTGACCTTAGGTTCTACCTGTCCTCGTGGAGATTCCAGGGCAGCAGCAAAGCACAGTTAACCCAGACTTGCTCACCTCTCAGTATTTCTTACCTTACCTCCTCTCCCTGTATTCAACCCACAGGTTATGGTCTCAGGAACCAAGTTCCCCCCATGCCTCTGCCTCTTCTTGGCCTAGGTTGTTAGACCGTGTAAATGTAGAAATTTATTGACTTTTTTATTGTGAGAATTAAAAGGTTGAAAGTGTTATGCTTGTTTTTCTCTTTTGGCTTGAGAACAAATAGAACTAATTAACATGATCTTATAAGGAACCTGTTTTCTGCAGAAAATATAATCATCTTTGTAAAACACTGATTTTTTCCCACCCTTCTGCCTGGCTCATGTGTTTCATCTCTGTACTAGATGCGGGATTCAGGAGGCTTTCTTGCCTGCTTCCTACCTAGTGTTCGTCTTATTTCCCAAATGTCGATATTACTAAGGTGGCTTTCTTTTCTGCTTCTCAGAAGCCAATGTTTAGAGGCATTGTGGATAAAAATCCTAATCAGAACCATATTGATTCTAAATTACCTCTCTCAAACTTCAGTTCTGGCCTAGAAATTGTTTCACGTGTCTCTGTCCCGTAACAGCTGTGTTCAGCTTTTAATTAACTCCTTTTCTAACCTAGTCTAAAGCAGCTACTTAAAATTTAATGGCATTTTGCCAGCTTCTAGTTTTATTTGTTCCATTCTTTTTGGCTCCATGGTTTCTAATTTCAGGCTCTCCTTGGGGATCTTGGGTGGTGTTATGATTTAGGAGGGACTAGGAGTCAGATTCGCATCTTTGCTTTTGAAACCACAAACCAATCTTGCCCTTAACTTTGAAACAATAAAAACTCATGCAGGGTTTGGTTAATGAGTGACATTTTTTCAAGGCTTAGGAGGACCTGCTTGATTTTCTTTGCTCCATTTGTCTCTCTTTCTGGGAGCCACCCCTAACTCCCATAGGTGAGAGGTTCTGTTTTCAAGTTTTGTTTCCTTCTCTTTTCACCTACAACTTTAGAAGATTGTTTACTGGTGCAAGCAGAACATATCCTGCTACCTGTGGCAGTTGACTTTTTTTTTTTTTAATAAGCAGGTTCTTATTAGTTATCCATTTTATACATATTGATGTATACATGTCAATCCCAATCTCCCAAGTGGTTGACTCTTCATGGGCTAAGATAGAAAGGAGTTGACTCTTGGAAGACAGCCCAACATCCATGATTGGCCCAGTTCTTATCAAGCTATAGGTTTGGTGTTTTTTTTTTAAGCTCGATTCATTAGCAACTAAGGGGAAATGGGACCTGATAAGCAAAAATGACTTGGAGAGTTGAGTGTTTGTTTTGGGAATGTGAATCTTAGCTCTGATACAATCTGGTGAAGTTCAGCTGTCCTGGGAAGGATGTAACTGGGAGCGAGAGGAGAGGTGCTGCCTCAGTCCTCCAGTCTGACTGTCGTCCCCTTCAGTCACGTATTAACACAGTGCTTCACTTGCCAGGGCTGTTTTCTCAGTAGGGACAATTGTCTGTGTTGATTTTTCTTACCTAGATAATGGTGAGTGCAGTTGAATGTAGATTAAATAATCACTAATAATTTGTCAAACAGAGATAGAATTTATTAGAGGGCAACTGCGGCTGTCCTTGCCACCCATTTATTCTGTGGGTTTGTTTTATCCTCTTATCTTAGAAAACCTCGATCATGGGTTCGGGTCCCATAGATCCCAAAGAGCTTCTCAAGGGCCTGGATAGCTTCCTTAACCGAGACGGGGAAGTCAAGAGTGTGGATGGGATTTCGAAGATCTTCAGGTGAGTCTGTACCCTTTGAATTCGTTGTGAGTGGAGAATATTTTGTGTTGTAATATGACTGTAATTAAGGTAGATAGCAAAAAGTGTTCCCTAAGAGGAATGGGAGTCAGTGGAATAGGATTCAAATCCAATTATGTTAGAACTAGTGATAGGAAAAGATGACCCCTTGGTCCCCAGTCATTACGGCATCTGGATATTTGGAGATCCACAGTCCCAAGGGAAGGAAGGAAGCAAGCAGGAGTGTCAGGTGACAGGATTCTTACTGTTTTGGGTTGCATTCTGCATGCTCCAAATGTCATTTTCCTTCAGGGATCCTCAAGTTTTCCAGGAGAAAGCGAGTGACTAAGCCAGTCCGAAGAGATGGTAGTTGAAGGCTAGGGCTCTTCACCTGGAAGCAGAATCAAATGTGTCCTGTGGGTTAGAGAAGCAGTGACACTTAAAACTCCTCAGATCGGAGACTTCAGTGCATCTCCTCCATTGTGTTCCATCCCTCTGGGTGTTTCCACATCAATCCTGATCCACCCCATCCTCCTAGGGGCCTGTGTGATCCCCCCACACTGTAGCGAAGTCCCAAGTCATCAGGGATCTCGAGGTACTCCCGCAGATTAGAGACGTCTGCTCAAAGAAGAGGTGCTTTCGGGCTGCTTCATTTCTAACCTTGACTTATCTCTTACAGTCTGATGAAGGAAGCACGAAAGATGGTGAGTCGATGCACTTACTTGAACATTCTCCTGCAGACCCGTTCACCAGAAATATTGGTCAAGTAAGTGGGGACCTGGGTGGCTGGGTACTTAGAAGGCGGGGGGAGGTGAGGCACGGGGTTCCTGGGTTATTGCTGCGGGACTAGGAGGGTGGGGTATACTCCCAAGACCCAGGAAGGGCATCACAGAGCCTCCTCCCTGCCTGCAGGTTTATTGATGTTGGTGGTTACAAGCTTCTTAACAATTGGCTGACATATTCAAAGACAACCAACAACATTCCCCTCTTGCAGCAAATTCTACTGACCCTGCAGCACCTACCACTCACTGTTGACCATCTCAAGCAGGTACCTTCAGTCCTTACAACCCTGGTTCTTCCTTTTTGGTTTAGGCTAACAGATGAAAAACTCATATTGACTCTGATGTGGCTACAGTCTTGGGCCTGTGAGGTAGAATGGTAGAAAAAAATAGGAGTTTGGAATCAAGATTTGGTTCAAATTTATGTCCTTTAATAGGTGTGTGACGTGGGGCACTTATATATCTGAGCCTCAGTTTTTTCATTTGTAAAATGGGAATGGTTGAACCTACCTAAATGGGTTGTTTTAAGGAGTAAGACTACGTCTCCAAGGGCTTTGTAAGAGAGAAGGTCTATCTCAGTGTTAGTGGCTGTTAAGAGGTTGTGCGTTTGTGGGAGTGGTTAGCTCTGAGTGGGCTGCTTTTCCTTCTGGCACTTACCATCCTGCTGCTCCCTTCCTTTCGTAGAACAACACAGCCAAACTGGTGAAGCAGCTGAGCAAGTCAAGTGAGGATGAAGGTAGGGGCCAGTCCTTTCCTCTGTGTCCTGGGCCTTCTTCCGTTACTTCCACTCAGTTACCTTCATTTCTTAAGATCTCTTGGTGTAAAAGCCATACACTTAAAATTCTTTGGGGGAAATAGTGTCATCCTAGAATGTCTCGTCATCATTTACTTCTGTTTCTCTAAATATCAATAAATAGAGCATATTCTGGGACCCTCAATGTCTATTTTCCTAACAACAGGTATGCTCGTTCTACCAATAAACACCCTGCTGTAGGGCATGGGCAGAATCCTGACTCCTGGAGTATATCATAGCTTTGATAGCAACAGATTCTTTCCTTTACTAAGACAAAGGGTTTTGGAGCTCCTGGCAAGGGCCATACAGTTCTGGCTTGAAGACAAAGCCTGGCTCCAGAAAGTCACAGGCTTTTCTTTAGAGAAGAAAAAGGTTTATATCCAAGAGTTAACCCAAAAGTTTTACACCCAAGGCATAAACCAGTGAGCACAAGACACTGGTTTCCCGCAAGTGAGCAGCATTGTAGCAGAGCCAATCCCCGCTCTTTGTCTATGGGGAATGGTATGCTAGGTCCCTTTGGAAAGTTTAGCTAGAGGAGAAAACACTGGGAACATTTTCCAGGATAAAGGATCACGATTTTATTTTAACTCACAGTATTGTTTAAGTGAAAAACATTCCCTAGCTTTCCGTTCTTTTAGTTGTATTAATTCTGTTTTTAGGTCCTTTTATATAATGAGCACTTCACTGTTTTTCTGACATCTCAGAGTAGCTTTGTAGGATAAACTGTAACACAGAAGATCCCATTAAATCATTGCCTATCTTTTGTTTCTTCACTGAGGTATATTGGTCCTTGTTCCAGCTGGCTTAATTGTGTTGCCGTCTTTGAGTATAGGTTTAATTATTATTCTGTGCTTCCTTTAGATACTGAAATTTGTACATTCCTTATTGACTGTAGTTAAGTTTACTGGACCATAGATAGTATCGATTGCTTCAAAGAGGTTTCAGGATATTCCCCCACTGGGCATTGGGGTTCATATTGCATTAGGTATAGGAGTTGGCAGTTGTGTGACTGTTTTAAAAAGTTAAGTTTTAATATTCTACAACAATTTCATTATTAAATCAGCCCATAGTGGAAATGTTGGCAAGAAGAGAGGTCCCGTAGATAGATTTTATTTGCCAAGTACAGAAGGAAAGAGCTACAAATGCATTTTTCCATATATTTAGAAATAAATTCTGTTTTTTATCTTTATATTCTCTGACCATCTTTTTTCTCTAGATAAACTCTGCTTCCTTCATCCTAAATCGGTTTGTTTTTAAGTTCTTTTTTCACTCTTGCAACATTTAATTGATTCTTTTAAGAGCTGTCATCACTAGTGACATCCTAGGAAAAAAGTTTCCCTAGAAAATCTTTTTTTTACGAGGATCTAAATCTGCCTCCTTGAAATTTTTAAAATCTGGTAGCCCTTTGGATACTTGAACCCCTCTGCCTTTCTCCTTATTTTATTGTAATAAGTGGTTAAGGGAAGAGCATAGGCACTAGGTTCATTCTGCCATCTTCTAGTTTTGTAACTTTAATCTCCATGCTTCTGTGTCTTAAAGGGAGATTAAAAATGTTCAGGTTGTGGGCTTCCCTGGTGGCACAGTGGTTGAGAGTCCGCCTGCCGATGCAGGGGACACAGGTTCGTGCCCCAGTCCAGGAAGATCCCACATGCCGCAGAGCGGCTGGGCCCGTGAGCCATGGCTGCTGAGCCTGCGAGTCCGGAGCCTGTGCTCTGCAACGGGAGAGGCCACAACAGTGAGAGGCCCGCGTACCGCAAAAAAAAAAAAAAGTTCAGGTTGTAATAACAATTACATGAGATGTATGCAAAGCACCTGGTGTAGTTTTTACAACATACTTTAATAAATGTTCCTTCTTTTTGCCCCCCCGCCCCACCTGGTGGCATCAGGGTTGAAAGTTATCTGAATAGAGGAAAATTCCATGATTCAGTGTATCTTACATTATTTAGGCATTTCCCCTTTCTCTCACCTGCAGAGCTCCGGAAATTGGCCTCAGTCCTTGTTAGCGACTGGATGGCTGTGATCCGCTCCCAGAGCAGTACCCAGCCTGCTGGTAAGCAGCTAGGCCCTTTATCCCTTGTATTTCTTTCTTTCCCACTGGGATGTGGCCTTCCGTGCCCCTAACCTGCTTTTTACCTCTGACTGACAGTCTTTCTCTTTATCTAAATAAAATCCTTTTCTGCTCTGTTTTTCCACAACAGAGAAAGATAAGAAGAAACGGAAAGAAGAGGGAAAGAGTCGAACCACCCCTCCTGAGCGACCGTTGACTGAGGTGAAGGCTGAGACTCGGGCTGAGGAGGCCCCGGAGAAGAAGAGGGAGAAGCCCAAGTCCCTCCGAACCACGGCGCCCAGTCACGCCAAGTTCCGCTCTACCGGTAAGGCTGCCGTCTGGCCTCTGGAGTGTCTGTGGGTAGGTGCACAGCCCGGGCCTTATAGTGGAAGAGTTGGACTTAATGGTACGATAAATCTGGAGAGTGGGTGGAGCATTGTGGGAGTTTATAGGGCTTGATGAAGGTTAAGGGAGGAAGAGTCAGGAGAGTGTGGAGTGAGTCCAGCCCCAACACCATGTCTTCTCCCCCAGGACTAGAGCTGGAGACCCCGTCTTTGGTGCCTGTGAAGAAGAATGCCAGTGCAGTGGTGGTTTCTGACAAGTACAACCTTAAACCCATCCCCCTCAAGCGTCAGAGGTATGGACCATGTTCTTGGTTTTTGAATGGGTTGGGTCTGTGGACATGAGGGGAAAAGAGGGGGCAAGTCAGGTGTTGTTGACCAGTCCCTTTCTAACAGTTCCACAGCCGCCCCAGGAGATGCTGCACCCCCTGCAGAGAAGAAATACAAGCCACTCAACACAACACCCAATGCCACCAAAGAGATCAAAGTGAAGATCATCCCGCCACAGCGTGAGTCTAAAGTGGGGGGATGTGCTTTGAACTGAGAGCAAACTTTTTTCATGGAAATGAAGCGTTTTCCTCCATTTTCATCTGGTTTCTTGGTGTCCTTTAATGTTTACTCCCCTGGAACTCCCTTCCTAGGAGTCCTTGATAGGATTGCTTAGGAGTGATTTTAGAGATGAAGTAGGGAGGCGTGCTGTTCAGTGACTGGTGTGTGCGCTCCCAGCCGTCACGTTCATGGAGGCTGACTTTGTCACTTACCTGAGCTCTGATTCCTATCCAAAGCCACGCTTGCCTGCCTTTAAAAGAAAGATAGAATAATGACAAGGATTTCTTGTGTGAATCCTCCTACATATGCTTCCTGGTCACCTTGAGCTTATTGTGTCCAAAGTTGAGGCAGGGTCTCTATTGGCCAATTTTCTGCCCAGATTTTGTCTATAGGAATAGCATTATTAAGGAGGTCTGATGATTCCATTTTATGCTCTTTTCTTTTGTAGCTATGGAGGGCCTGGGCTTTCTGGATGCGCTCAATTCAGCCCCTGTTCCAGGCATCAAAATTAAGAAGAAGAAGAAGGTGCTGTCACCCACAGCTGCCAAGGTATGGGTGCTGTGCAGTAGGTGCCAGTGACCAGGTAGAAAAGGTACAGGTGAAGGAAGGGCCCAGCAGCTAGGATGCTCGGGGAGGACAAGAGTTGTGTCTCAGATGTAGACTGGTGGCAGAGTACTGTTAGAGACAGTCTTCCTTTATAGGAACTGTTAGGGGATCTTGCCAAGGACCCTGGACTAATTGCCTTGCCTTTCCTGTCAGCTCATTAACTTCTTTTTCTTTCACAATAGCCAAGCCCATTTGAAGGGAAAACGAGCACAGAACCGAGCACAGCCAAACCTTCTTCCCCAGAGCCAGCACCTCCTTCTGAGGCTATGGACACAGAACGTCCAGGGACCCCAGTTCCCCCTGTTGAAGTCCCAGAGCTCATGGATACTGGTAAGTCTAGAAACTGGTTCAGGTTTCGGGGTTTTCTGAAAGGAAGGATCTGCTCTGAAACTACTTGTTTACAGCCTCTTTGGAGCCAGGAGCTCTGGATGCAAAGCCAGTGGAGAGTCCCGGAGATCCTAGCCAGCTGACCCGGAAAGGCAGGAAGAGGAAAACTGTGACCTGGCCTGAGGAGGGCAAGCTGAGAGAGTATTTCTATTTTGAACTGGATGAAACTGAACGAGGTTAGAGATCCAGTTTCCTCTATAGTAGGTGGGGTATAGAGAGTTTAAAAAGGACTTGGTTGGGCTTACCTTCCCTCTTGCTTTTTTTCTCCTTGGCAATAGTGAATGTGAATAAGATCAAGGACTTCGGAGAGGCAGCTAAGCGAGAGATACTGTCAGACCGACACGCGTTTGAGACGGCCCGGCGTCTGAGCCATGACAACATGGAGGAGAAGGTGCCCTGGGTGTGTCCCCGGCCCCTGGTGCTGCCCTCGCCTCTTGTCACCCCTGGAAGCAACAGCCAGGAGCGGTACATCCAGGCTGAGCGGGAGAAGGGGATCCTTCAGGAGCTCTTCCTGAACAAGGAAAGGTGAGCAGAATGGGGTTCACTTCCTGAGGTATTGAGCCCTTGAGGGGAACGTGCCCTGGGGTAATTAGAAGGGGGGTGGGGGTTAGGAAGAAAATCAAGGGCTTGAATAAATAATTTGACTGTCACGCTTTTTTTTTCTATCGCCTGCTGCATTCCTGACAGTCCTCACGAGCCTGATCCTGAGCCCTATGAGCCTGTCCCCCCCAAACTCATCCCCCTAGATGAGGTGAGTTACGTGGTGATGGAGGCTGTGCTTGGCATTGATGCATCTTTCATGTGAGACTGGCTCTTTATCCTTGTTGGTCCTGATTGTTCTGTCCTGTCATTTCAGGAATGTTCCATGGATGAGACCCCATATGTTGAGACCCTGGAGCCGGGGGGGACCTGTGGCTCACCCGATGGGGCAGGCGGTTCCAAGTTGCCTCCTGTTCTGGCCAATCTTATGGGAAGCATGGGTGCCGGGAAGAGCCCCCAGGGTCCTGGAGGAGGAGGCATCAATGTGCAGGAGATCCTCACCTCCATCATGGTACGAGCCTCCCTCTTCTTCCCCACTGTCTCCATTTCTCCTTACTCCCGTTCTGCTCTCCTTCCCACTTGCTTTCTCGTCGGGCTCTCCCTTCTCTGCCGGGTGTTACCCTTATTCTCTGTTGACCTTGTCCCTTAATGACCTTGCCTCACAGGGTAGCCCTAACAGTCATCCCTCAGAGGAACTGCTGAAGCAACCAGACTATTCAGACAAGATCAAGCAGATGCTGGGTAATCCTCAGGGCCAGCCCCGGGGCCTGGGCGAGGAGGCCTGCAGTGGAATTGGGGGAGCAGGGGTATTGCCACTAGGCGGCAAGACATGGGAGGGGAAGACTGGACAGAGGGCAGTGCTCTGCCAGGTTGGTCTGAGGGGGTCAGCTGGGCACGCCTAAGCGGGAAGACGTCATGCCGCTCTTCTAGAATCGTCTTGCTGACTGCTTCACTCCTTTTTCATTAACAGTGCCTCATGGACTCTTAGGGCCTGGTCCCATAGCCAATGGTTTCCCACCGGGAGGCCCTGGGGGCCCCAAGGGCATGCAGCACTTCCCCCCTGGACCTGGCGGACCTATGCCAGGTAGGTGGTGAGTGAGAGGTTAGAATGGGTTTGTCTGCTTGATTTCGGCCTGGTAACTGTACAGGATTGACCAAAGCCGGGGGTTGGTTTGGGTTGGGAGATGGCGGTCCCTGGGTGCAACAGGTAGCTGATACTGTCTCTCTCCCTTTTTTTTCCCCCCAAAAGGTCCCCATGGAGGCCCTGGGGGCCCTGGTGGGCCAGTGGGTCCACGTCTCCTGGGTCCCCCACCCCCTCCCCGAGGGGGTGATCCCTTCTGGGATGGCCCAGGTGACCCCATGCGGGGTGGCCCGATGCGTGGGGGACCAGGTCCGGGGCCATACCATAGAGGCCGTGGTGGCCGAGGCGGGAGTGAACCACCTCCTCCTCCTCCTCCATTCCGAGGGGCCAGAGGAGGTCGCTCTGGAGGAGGACCTCCAAATGGAAGAGGGGGCCCTGGTGGGGGCATGGTCGGAGGTGGTGGGCATCGTCCCCATGAAGGCCCTGGTGGGGGCATGAGCAGTGGCAGCGGACATCGTCCCCATGAAGGCCCTGGCAGTGGCATGGGCGGTGGGCATCGCCCCCACGAAGGCCCTGGCGGCGGCATGGGTGGTGGCAGTGGCCATCGTCCTCATGAAGGCCCTGGTGGAGGAATGGGTGCTGGTGGTGGACATCGGCCCCATGAAGGCCCTGGACATGGGGGGCCCCACGGCCACCGGCCTCATGATGGCCCTGGTCACCGAGGCCATGACCATCGAGGGCCACCCCCTCATGAGCACCGTGGCCATGATGGCCCTGGCCATGGCGGAGGAGGCCACCGAGGGCATGATGGAGGCCACAGCCATGGAGGAGGTGAGGATGCTCCCTGTCCCCCATATGGCTCTTGGTGTCCCATTACAACTTTTTGGGGAACGTCACTACCCCGGGTCTGCCAGGCAGAACATGAGGTCACCCCGTTCCCAGCATGCATGGCAGTTCCTTCCTTTAGCCCTTCCCCCAGGTCCCCAAGACTAGGTCTCTCTGAAAGACAGTTCTCAGGATGCCTTGGACGGGTGGGATGAGGGTGGCATTGACCTCTTGGCCATTTCCTATCTAACTATTCCACCATCATTCCCACAGACATGTCAAATCGCCCTGTTTGTCGACATTTCATGATGAAGGGTAACTGCCGCTATGAGAACAACTGTGCCTTCTACCACCCGGGTGTCAATGGGCCCCCCCTGCCCTAGGGACCACCTACCCACCCCACCCACACCCCTGTGGACTGCAGCCTTGCTCCTTCCACCCTTTTATGGCTTCTGTGAGGCCCATTTTCCCCTTTCCCCAGCTGATGAGGAGCCGGCCCCCTCAGTGCCCACCTGCCTGGGTTCTTGGGGTTTTCGGATCACTGGTGCGCATTGATGTACATATTTTCCTCCAGTCTGGGGAGGAGAGAGACTGGACACATTCTGTACCCTGGACTGCTGAAGAGGAGACCGAGTTGGCTTCACTTTTTGAGGAGATTTGCCCTTTATGCCAAGCGCCTCTCCAGTATTACCCTTTATGCCTGAGAACCTAAAGCTGGTTATCCTGGAGAACACCTCTACTCTCCTCTTGTGGGTCCTCCACATGCACACAGAACTCTGACACGGGATCAGCTGCACTTATGAAATCATCCCAGCCAAGTTCATGCTTCCTCGTGGGGTGGGGAGATGGTAAAGGGGTATTGTGTATCCCACTGCACTGAGAGGACTCAATCAGGCTGGATTTGAGTTCTGGAACACATCATCCCCACTCCTCCCGACACAGGCTTTACATTGAGTCCTTTCTCAAGTAAGACGTTGCAATCTTCCGTGAACACCCAAGTTTGCATCATGGGTCTGCTAGGTTCAATGATGGCAAATCCACATCGGCATCCGGTGAAAAGTTTTAGCTGGCATAGGTGAGGCCATTGGTGGTGGTCCACCCTTGCCTGCAGCTCATTCTGGAAATTAAAACACTTCAGTGAGACCAGCTTTTCATCAACTGAAGCCCGGCGTGCTGGGCATGCCAGTCACACTACACGCACTGCCTCTGGGAGTTAGCGTGCTCCTGGCCCCCACCTGGAACCTTGTGGGTGTGAGGCCTCCAGCTCCCTCCCTTGCCCTGTCAGTCAGCCACCTCTGAATCCCCACCAGGTGCCTTCCTGGGTGGATTCGATGAGATGACCTGCCCTCTCCCAGCCCTCTCCTTCACCTGTCTCAGCATCAGTTGTTTTCTATGAAAACAGTGGATTGGTTGGGTTTTGTGCAGGGTCTTGGGTTAGAGCCACAATGGATTTGAGGATGAGTATTTTCTTTTTTCTTTTGGTTTTGTATATTTTGTACATTAATAATAAACAGTGGAAAGAGAAGTATTTAACCCCTGGTGTTCCTGGACTGTTTAAAAAGAAAAAAGCCATTATCAGCTCTTGTTGAAAGTTCATTAATACAAACCTTTGTGGAATGTGGCTTTCAACCCTTCGTTGGTGTTAAGTGAAATACTGGTGAAGGAGTACTTTGAATATAAAACGCCACAGCTCGGGAAGGCAGAGCGCACAGACCACCTGAGCTGCAGAAGGTGCAGGCACATCCATTCTAGCTGATCCTAACAGCCCTGTGGAGTAGCTTAGGGAAGGGATTTATGTGAGGGTGGGCAGAAGGGAGGAGTAGGGAAGAGTGGCTGAAAAAGGAAAAATCCAAGAGCAGTTTCTGGGGAAGGAAGGAAAAATAGGTGGATCCTGCTTGTCCCCCAAAAAAGGGGCTCTGCAGGGTAGAGAGAAATAGGCCTGCTGCTAGAAGATGTAGGATCAAGATAATTTTTAGACCTTAAGGACAGGTATTGAGGGCCTAGCTGATGGAACAAGATTCCCAGCGGTGGGAATTCCCTGGTGATCCAGTGGTTAGGACTCAGCACTTTCACTGCTGGGGCCTGGATTTGATCCTTAGTTGGGGAACTAAGATCCTGCAAACTGTGCGGCATGGCCAAAAAAAGTATATTTAAAAAAAAGAAAGATTCCTGGGGAGACAGGAGGTTTTAGAGTCCAGAACATGGAGGGAGAGGATTAACTTTAAATAGGAAGCTCTGCTATTCTTGTAATCAGAAATTAGGAGATTACATTTTGGGGGGAGAGGGAAAGGGAGGTAGGGATATTGGGGTATAGGTTGAGAATGGTGGTTACCAAAGTTGCAGCGTTCCTCAGAATCATCTGAAGGGCTTTTAAAAGAGATTGGGGGTGGGGTTCAGCAAATTTTCTGATTCAGCAGGTCTGGGATGAATTCCGAGATTTTGCATATCTAACAAGTTCCCAGGTGTTGCTGACTGCTGATCTGGAAAACAATGAAAAGACAGTGCCCTAGAACACGTTTCTTGGCTGTTGTTTCCAGGATTGGCCACAAGAGGGGAGCAACTTCCTAAACCTCACAAGCCCCACCTACACTTAGGCCAGTGGTGCTAATTTTTCTTCCCTTTTGCCCCTTCTCTGGAAAGAGGGTGTTCAGTCAGCCTACTGTTGCTCTTCACACTCGGAGAGGTCCTGAAAAGATGTAATCTAAGGGCCAACCTAAGAGGTGAAATACCAATGAAGTACACAACTCAAGTGAAAAAAAGTTAAAAATTCTTTAACTTGGGCTTCCCTGGTGGCGCAGTGGTTAAGAATCCGCCTGCCAATGCAGGGGACACGGGTTCGAGCCCTGGTCTGGGAGGATCCCACATGTCGCGGAGCAACTAAGCCCGTGCACCACAACTATGGAGCCTGCGCTCTAGAGCCCGCGAGCCACAACTACTGAGCCTGTGCGCCTAGAGCCTGGGCTCTGCAGTGAGAAGCCACCACAATGAGAAGCCTGCACACTGCAACAAAGAGTAGCCCCCGCTCGCCGCAACTAGAGAAAGCCCAGCGCAGCAACGAAGACCCGACGCAGCCAAAAATAATTAAAAAAAAAAAAATTCTTTAACTTGTGTTTCTTTCTTTCTGGTTCCATCTACTGCTGCTTCTCACCTTCTTCCCTCCACCTCCTGCAACAGGCCACAAGAATCTTTACAGAGAGCTTAATTTTTTCTATTTTAATTTAAAAATGAGTTCAGCCATTTTCTTTCAAATTCTCCATGAAAATCCAAATTACCTGTTACTTAGATTTTCTTTTTTTTTAGGCAGGGAGACAGTTTGGGCATCTCATCCATTTCACTGTACCCACTGACCCATTTCTGTTTCTTTACCAAGCCTTGCAGGCACACCTCTCCCGACTGCTTCAGTTGGTCTGTTCTTCCTTTCTTATTCCATTTCCACCCCCATCCCTAAATAACCTATTAACTTTTGACTTTTCTGTCAACCCTTCCCCAAGCACACCAGTGCAGTCTCCAATTCTGAATCACCATTATTCTACTTCTCCCATTCCTGCTCCCAGGCAGTAAATATAATGTTGAAAACCCACAAAATCCTACCATCTTGGCCCAGTACAAATTACTAGCACTGACTCAACATTCACTGCTGCCTGGCAACTCCTAACTCCTCTCCCTTCTCTGGCACCAAATCTCCTGAGAAAGTGAGCCCCATCCTACGTGAGCACCATTTCCCCTTCTCTTCACCTGAAAATATGAGTCTACATTATCTCCTTTCCTTTCTTAGAGGAAGGAGGATATCTCCTCCTGCTCGCCTCTCCTGGCATCTCCTCTTCCTGTCTCCCTCCCACCCACCACTCTTCACCCAGCAGCCAGAGCAATTTTGTGAAAATGAAAACCAGGTCAATTCACACTCCTGCGTACACACTGCCTTCTATTACTCCTAGAACCATATCCCAACTCCCTATCAACGTTTATAAGACCCCACATCCTGGCCGCTGCTCAAGCTCTAAGCTCAAGCCATGGTCCTGACCAAGTCAAGCTCTTTCCAGCTTCTGAGCCTCTGCACATTCTGGTGCCTTGCTGAAGGCTCTTTCTCACCCATCTAGTTGGTTCCTTCTCCACCTACAGGCCTTGGTTTTAATTAATGTCACTTCCTCTGAGAAGTCTTCCCTAATCACTCAAGCTAAAGGTGACCCCTACCCTTTCTCTCCTAACACCATGTTTCCTGTGACATGCTCCAAAGGCACCACTGAGTTCCTACCTTTGCACTTCTAACAAACTCCAGGTGATGCCGCTGCCGCTGATCTAGGACATGCTGAGAACCACTGCCCTAGAGCAGCCACCAGTTCAAGCATCTCAGCTGCTGCACCAGCACCGGCAGCACAAGGGCAACTTCGCACATTCCCAGGCCTCGTCTGAGTTGTGTATGGCCACAGGGCTCCTTCCCGACTTTCATCTTTCCCACTGTAGTGCTGACAGACTTCCCTAAAACGTCTCTCACATGTTCCTAAAACACAGTCCTGCCTTGGCTCTCATGCCCCTCAAGGACTCATCCTTTGGTCATCCTGTCCATATTCTACAGATGAGGGAGGACGCCCAGGGCACTGGCATCAGAAAACTAGGGCCCCCATCCCAGGAATTCTCCTTTCCAGGCTGGGTGACCATGGGCACGTCAGCGTCTCTGAGTCTGTTTCCTCATTAGGAAGGTGTGGAGAAGAGTAATTTTTTATAACACTTCTACAGTGCTCATTATGAACCATATTAGTGCATGATTTGTAGGTGACAAAGGTCATGAATAAAAATATTTAATTGTTAACTAAATTCCATTTTTCAGGCTTTGGGTTACCCACATACTGTACTACTGTGTAAATGTGTAATTTTTTCCTTTCGAGTTCCATTTCTATGCTGCTCTTTTTGAAGAAGTGTAATTCTTTTGCCCATATTTAAAGTGCATTATTATAGTATATATATTGAGGAAAGAAAGAAAACTTGTGCCCATGGATGGAAGTTATTTTGGAGCATCTGAAGTATCTGTAGTGAAATCAGCGACCAAACACTTAAAATGCAAAATGTTGGTGTTCATTTTATAAACAACATTCCCAACTATTTTGTGTAACAACTCATCTAGACTACTGAACTGAAAAATTTAAGTGCAAAGTGTAGAGTGTACATGAAATACATGTAACAAAAGTAAAAAAAAAAAAAAAAAAAAATTAAAGCCCTTCACAAATAATTACTTAATCCCTTAATAACCTTGTGAGGTAGGGGCTTTTTATCACCTTCATGTTACAAATGAGGAAACAGGTACCAAGAGGCTAAGTCCAAGGTCACCCCACTAGTAGTGGACTTGAAGCCTGCTCCCACTGTTCTACGACACACCGACTTTGTGGAATTGTGGAGAATACTTTCACATGTAACATCTTACTTGGCACAAGACCCTGATGCTTTTCCCTCAAATTCCATAAGGGGTGTTCCTTTATATCTAACTTGGAGATGTACCCAACGGCACCGCTTCAATCATCTTCACACCAAACCTTCACTTTTGGCGTAAAACTCATAATTGGGGTCCAGTATTATTTGGCCAGAAAATAACTTCCCCAAATTAGACACCCCAACTTAGTAAATCTTAAATGGTTCTTCATATTTCCCCCAGAACTGCACACATCTGACCATCCTCTCTCCAACTCCCACACCTGGCTCTTTCCATCTGTCCTTGCCTTGTATCCCTCTCTCTCGTATCCTAATTCAGGATTTATTAGCTCATCCCCACAGCGAAAGTTCTGGGGCCCATCCCATAAGTCTCTAAAGTCCACCTTGCCCATCACTACCTGAAATCACCCCCAACCAACCACTTGCCACTTGGGTTTTACTTTCCAAACCCATCTCTCCAATCTAACTCTAATAAGAAAAGTGGCCACACCAGCCATGTTCTCTCATTAACTCTCAAATAGTTCTTTCTTCTTTAGATCTGCCTTAGACCTGCTCTTTTCCTATGTTCCAAAAATGGCTCCCTGTTCCTCACTACTAAAATCCTGGGACTTCCCTAGTGGTGCAGTTGTTAAGAATCTACCTGCCAATGCAGGGGACACCAGTTCAAGCCCTGGTCTGGGAAGATCCCACATGCTGTGGAGCACCTAAGCCCATGTGCTACAACTACTGAGCCTGCGCTCTAGAGCCCATGAGCCACAACTACTGAGCCCATGTGCCACAACTACTGAAGCCTGCACACCTAGAGCCCGTGCTCCGCAACAAGACAAGCCACTGCAATGAGAAGCCTCCATACCACAACGAAGAGTAGCCCCACTCGCTGCAACTAGTGAAAGCCTGTGCGCAGCAACAAAGACCCAACGCAGCCAACAATAAAGAAATAATTAAAAAAAAAAATCCTTACTTTTTCAAGGTCCACTCTCAAGTGATCCCGCCAAATAATCAAGTTCTAGATAATCTTTCTCTTCTATGAGCTCAAGGCAACTTAGAATCTAGAGCACCACACATTTGGCAATTAATTGTATCACGCTATACACTCATGCCTTACTTTCTAAGTCTTCTCTATCTAGACTATTCATGAAGGCAGACCTTGTCTCTTCCCTTCTTGCATACTGCACGGTGCTGTACATGTTGGCTGATTTAGTAACTTTTGGGAGGATCAGGTCTCTGGTCCCTGATACCAGGGCGGAGCTTGGATAGTGAGAAACCCGAGTGTCCTAGTTGGAAGGGATGACTCACTTTCCTTTGTCCTTGTCGGAAGGGCTGTGGGAAGGGAGGGAGGCTCCTCAAACAGTGAGCACCACCTAAAGTGCGGTAAGACTGCAAGTTAGACCCACCTGTACTGGTGGGGAAGAGAGGATACTAACTGCTGCTAGTAAACTGAACAAAGCAAATCAAGAGTAAGAACAGTTCCAGCTCCCATGAAATCTCCAAACAGTGACAGGGCGGCGCAACTCCTTTCCTTTATTTCTTCCCCTTGTAAAGGGTGATTCGAGTTCAGCAGCATTCCTTTCCTGCCCCCAAGTCCCCAACCAGACTAGAGACTGCAGGCACCAAATCCTGGGTGACAGCACAGGCCTCAGAACTCTCCTCCAGCTCTGAGCTGCACCAGCTGTTTGTATCAGTTAGGTCAGCATCAAATCCACCAAAAAAAGCAGCACCACTCACAGAACAGGGCAGCAGCTGGGCCTGAAGCTTTGAGGCGGACCAGACGCAGGCTTCTGAGGACAGAGTCTCAGACAACTGGCCACATGAGCTTGGCTGGATGGAACCCCATAACAAAGGTCACCTCTGCTTGTACGGAGGGATTTCAAGAACAAGGCCAGCTCAGTTATCTGAAGAGAGCAATCAGACAAGTCTTTCAGAGAAGAGGAAGCAATCGAAGCGGTATCCTGGTCACATCAAGACCACACTCCGCCTTCATGTACCCGAGTAGCTACTGCGCCAGCTGCAGACCAGAGCAGACTTCCGAGTGGAGAGGAGACGAGGGGATGTCCAGGAAGGGAAGCTCACTCTCGGGGCCGGCTGACCATGACTTCCCCCAGGGCCTCCAACACCTCCCGCTTGTAGTCTTCGAAGTCGCCGTCGATCTGGCTAACACTCTGCTCCTCCACCACCCACAGCTGGCAGCTGGTTTCTGTGATAAGTCGGGCATCATGGCTGACGACGATCACAGCTTTGAAGAAAGATGGCGAGAATGGAGGGCAGGGAGGAAGGAGGAAGGGGGGATCAGAACCTGAGAGGAGGGCGCCCAGCCGAAAGACACCACAGCCCGGTCCCCAAGGCGGGGAGGAGGAGGGCGCGTCCTGAGCTGACTCACCACCCTTGTATTCGTTGATGGCCTCCCCAAGAGCGTCGATAGACTCAATGTCCAGGTTATTGGTGGGCTCGTCCTATGGGGGAGGAGGCATCCTGTGACTGAGAGTTACGACTCTTACCTTTCCCTTCTGTCACCCTTGCCCCAGCCCTGCAGTCCAGCTCACTCACCAAGATGAGGACATCGGGCTCCCGACAGGACAGCTCTGCAAACACAACTCGGGCTTTCTGCCCACCTGTAGCAAAGGGAAAGGAGATCCACCACACCTTTCACCACCTGACATTTCTGCAGGTAAACCCTGAATGTGTGTGTGCGCACGTGCGCACACGCGGTGAGGTCCCCCAAGTCCCAGTTCCTCTTTCCTCCTGCCTCTAGGGACAGTCTGCAGGTATGAAGGCTAAGGACGGGGACACCTGCCCTGGCCCCTGGTACCAGAGAGTTTGCAGATCTGGATGGTGTGGGCGTGACTCTCCAGGCCAAAGCGGCCCAGGCACTTGCGGGCATCCTGGTAGGGCAGGTTGAAGCCCCGCTGCAAGTACTCGGTGGGCGTCTCCTCCATGCGCAGCTGCTCTGCATACTGCTGGTTGAAAAAGCCAATTTTCTGCCCGAGAGAAGAGGGAGGTGGTCGGTCAAAGTCATACTTCCTCTGTCAGCCTCTTACTCCCTGATTCCCAAAGCCACTTACCAGCCGGTGGTTCTTCCTCATTTCCCCACGAGTCTGCAAGGAAAAAGCAAGGGGGGAGCTAAGGGGAAGGGGAAAGGAGCTGCAGCTCCACACCCCAACTTTTCTGAAGGGGAGCTAAACACCAGAACCGGGCTGGAACAAGCCAGCATGAGAAAGGGAACACGGGCGTCTCCTGAACGTGACCAAGGCAGGCCCAGGAAATCAGAAGCAAGAGGAGAATGAAGGAGGGGGAGACAGAAAGCAGAGATTCAGAACCAGGAGCAGACTGACCACAAGTAAAGGACCCCCGTCCCCACCCCTGCCTTCCAGCAAGATGTTTTCAGGGTTCCACCTCAGATGGGGATTAAGAGACAGTTTGTGGGAGGATCTAGAACACCTTTCTGAAGATCTACTCTCTGTGGGTGTGAGGCAACAGGCCCTCTCAACACTTTCTTGGAGGGCAGACAGATGGCTACAACCCACCTAAGCACTACATAACGCCGCAAAAGTCCCCAAAACAATTCTAGGGAATTTATCCTAAGGAAAACTAAATTCATGAACAGGTATAGTAAGACTATTTACTACAGGTTTGTCCTTTAGTGAAAAATCTAAACGACTGACATCAAATACACTACGGTAGATGCATACGAAGCGCATGCACACATAGGATTCCTGGCACGGAAAAACACTTGAGTACATGATCTGGAAAAAGCTGGCCACAGAACAACTCACACGATAGGCCACTTTCGTTAAAAAAAGTTCTATGCACGCTTGTAAAGGAAAAAAAGGAGAAAGCAATCCATTGAAATTAATACTGGTCACCTCTGGATTTTGCTCTGGCTTACGAAACTTCTTTTCTTTCCTTTTTTTCCCAGCTGTGCCGCGCAGCTTGAGGGATCTTAGTTCACGGACCAGAGACTGAACCCAGGTCCATGGCAATGAAAGCTCTGAGGCCTAACCACTGGACCACCAGGGAATTCCCTGGCCTGTGCAATTTCTAACCACTCTACAATGGGCATGTATTTCTTGCATAACCGAAACACATGGGGGGTGGGGAGGCATGCCCCTAGCCTGGCCCCACTTCTCCTGGCTCTTCTCCCCGCCTGATCTAAACCGTCCTCCTCTACAGCACCTCTCAAGGAAGCGCACCATCCATGACAAGTTCTGTATTTAACTCTCCACGGCACAGAGGGGCCCCCGACTGCAGCCTCTGGGGAACAGCCGTGTGCTCATGCTTCCGCTCGCTCGTCGCCGTCCCCCTTCCTGGCTCCCGGACTCACCGGCGTCAGCTTGCCTGTCAGCAGCAGCAGCAGGGTGCTCTTCCCCACACCGTTAGGGCCCACGATGCAGACTGCCAGAAGGAAGACAAAGGTCAAAGAGGCGAGGTCCCCAGAAACTCTCCCCGGGGCTCCTGAGCCTCCCCTGCCAACTCACTCCTTGAGTCCATGTCAATGCCAAAATCCAGATTCTTAAAGAGTGGTTTCTGCCCCTCATAGCCAAACGTCACACCTGAGAGACCAGGAAAAGAAGCACTTTATTTTCTCTTCAGAGTCCCCCGAGGGTGCCCCGAATGTCCTGGTGTGAGGGAAGGCACGGCCGCGGCCGCTCACCATGCAGGCCCAGCACCGGAGGGCTGAGCGGCGGTGGGTCAGGGAACGTGAAGCGCACGGTGTACTCCCTGGGCCGCTTCAGGAGCTCGGGGGCCTCCTGTGACTCCTCATCCTGGTTTTTCCTCCGGCACTTCTGCTGCTTTCGAGTCAGGGCTTCCTTTGTTTGCTTTTCCTGGGGAAGAAGGGGAAAGGGAGACACCCGCACCCTTTACAGAAGGCCTCAAAAGGCAGGCAGGGCCCGAGTCCTCCCAGGAAGACCCAGGTGCTCACCGCCTGCTTGGTGGACTTGCCGCCCGCCTTTAACTCCTTCAGCTTTTTCTCCTGCTTCTCATACTGCTTCAGCAGTTCCTTCTGTTTCTGCTGGTACATCTTCTTGAAGGTCACTGGGGCAAGAGAGGGGAATGGGCATCGATGGTTGTCCCTCTCCCCAGCAGGACGGGGGAGGATGGGGGCAGGCGTCGTTGTCTAGAATTCTGAAAGACTCAGAATTATCACCACAACCCTACAGGCCCTCCCTCCCAGGCCTTTCTCCAGGAACCACCCCTTTCCTTGCCCGCAAACGATCCTCCTTACTGTAATTGCCCCTGTAGTAATGGAGCCGCTGGGCATCAAGATGGATGATATCGGTACAGACGTCATCCAGGAAGCCCTGGTCATGAGAGACGATGAGCAGCGTCTTCCGCCAGCCTTGGAGGTAGCTGGGTTTTAGAGAAGAGCGTGGAAATGTCACAATGGCCAGGTTAGGGTGGAGTCAGGGGAAGCAGACAGAGCATGGGGGCAGGGAGTGAAAGAGGGGGGGCTGGAGTGAGAGGTGTCAAGGGCAGAGTGGAGACCAGCTAGAGGAAACGAGGGCAGAATGCGAACCAACGATGCAAAGGCTGTAATCAAGGGCTACTCACTTATTGAGCCAGATGACAGCGTTGAGGTCCAGGTGGTTGGTGGGCTCATCCAACATCAGCAGCGTGGGCTCCATGAATAGCGCCCTACAGGGCAGGGCAGCAGAATGCAGAGTCAGGGGGAGGAAGACCCTTGCTCAGAGAACCCAGAGAAGCCTCTGTAAGTGGAGCCTGAGACCATGAACACTCCTTCCCAACCTCTCCTTAGACAGTTCCCAGGCAGGAGACACAGACAGAATACACTCCCAGGTAGGGAGAAAAGACCCTGAGTCTGACAAGGCAGACAGTAAGGGAGGGAGAAGACGGCTCTGGAAGAACGGGGAGAAGGGGAAGAGCCCTGGTGGACGGAGGCTGGAAGGGAGGGTGGTGAGAGGGAGCCCACCTGGCGAGGGAGACGCGCATGCGCCAGCCCCCCGAGAACTTCTGTGTGGGTCGATTCTGCATCTCAGGGTCAAAGCCCAGACCGGCCAGGATCCGGCGGGCTTTGGCCTCTGCAGCTGCTGCCCCGGTAGCCCGCAATTCCTCATACACCTGGGAGGAGGGAGAAGAGGACACATGCTGCGAGGTCCCAGGAGCCCCCAGTCTTAGCCCGTGTCCCCTGCGCCATCTCCTCTACCTTCTCGAGCCTCTCAGCAGCCGCGTCATCGCCCTGCTCCAGCTGTCCCTGAAGCTGCCGCTCCTCTTCCAACAGCTTCAAGCGCTTGGTGTCGGCTCGGAGAACAGCCTGCACGGCCGGCGTCTCGTCGGCTACCACCTCTGGGGGCAGGGGAGAAGTCAGGGTGCCCCAAGGGCCAAGCCTCCTATTCCCTCTTCCCTATAGCTGTTTCTGGTTTGCCTGACCCTGCCCAGCTCTTTGTACTTGTTCCAAACAAAATACTCTCCAGTCTCTCATCTCTTCTCCCCCTTCTTTAGCACCATTTCCCAGTCCCCAGTCTCCCCACATAACCCTTCCAGCTCTACAACGACGGTTTCTTCTATTCTTGGTTGGCTCCTGTACCCCAGGGCGGCCCCCCTCAGGCCCCTCGGTTTCACCTCCCCGTCAAGCCCCTCTCCCACCAGCGGCCTCACCCTGTTCACAAAGCAGCACGTCGATGTTGGGAGGGATGCTCAGGGCTCGGTTGGCGATGTGCTTGAGGAGAGTGGTCTTGCCCTTGCTGGGGGATGAGAGCTTTTAGGACCAGGCTGCCTCAGAGAAGTCTCTTCTCCTTCCAGCCCCGCCCCTCTCACAGCTCCAGCCCCTCCTCTCCTCACCCATTGGGTCCAACCAGCCCATAGCGGCGGCTGGCGACAATGTACAGGTCTGCGTTGACAAACAGCTCCTTGCCGTGGGCGGAGATGCTGAACTTCTCCAGCTGCAGGTGTCAGGGAAGGAGCGAGCACATGAGAACTCTCCCTTCCAGACAGCAGCTGCAGCTTTCTCTCTGCAGGGAAGCCCCCTCTTCTCACCACACCGGCCCCTTCCCCAACCACTGCCTCTAACTGGAGTCTCCAAATCCTAAGCGCGGCCAGCCGGTCCCGCCTTGCTTCCCTCCGAGGGTGGACCCTTATGCTGGCTCTTCTATCTTCTCACTCAACTTGGCAGAACTCAAGGTGTAGAGAACGGCTCCGAGCTTTCTTCCCAATGGACTTCCCATTCATACCCACTTCCTAGGCTGCCGTGGCCACTCAGGGGAAGGTGAGAAGTGGCATGTCCCTGGGTAAGCTGGTAGAGAGGCCCCCTCAGACCTTACCTTGATGTCAGATGCGTTTTCTAACATGGCCTGGCGGGAAGACACCTCTGCTTGCGACACGGAGAAGTCATTTTCAGCAGCACTGGCTGCTTTTAATGAAGCCACCTGGCGCTCATACTCCATCTGAGAAGGAAGGAAAAATCACATTTGAGGCTATTGCCTGCCACTTTCCCATCACCACAATACAGCCCCACATCACCAGACACCGAGACAAGGCTCACAGAGAGCAATTATTTCCTTACTCCAACTGTTCTACCTGACAGAGCACCCAAAGCCCTCCTTCTTGTCCCCTAATTCACATGTCCCCTACTTGAAGCGTTAAGGAAAAAAAAAAAAAAATCAGGTTCTCCCACCTCTGACCACCAAGAACCCAAGGTTTTACCTGTTTCTTCAGCTTCTTCTTCTCCTTCTTGCTAAGGTGAGCAAAGGGACCATCAGCCTTGGACTCCCCTTCCTCCTCCTCCTCCTCTCCTTCTTCCTCTGAGCCCTGTGAGAACCAGGGCATAGTAAAAACAAGGGACCCCTTCTAGAACTCAGACTTCACATCACGTACCCCCAGTTCCACAGTCAGCTCTGTCTCTCTCCACCAGGGTCCTGAAATACACTGGTGGATCCGCTCCCATTCTCATACCCGCCCTGCTCTCCTTGCAGCTCTGTATCCATTTTTGCCACCAGGAATAGTATGAGTATTTATGTATGAAATGTAATAATGTACGTGTATCTGTAACTATGTACTGTAACTATGCAACTGCCAATACAGTGTAATTGAGGATTATATGAGGTTCTTTTTCTCATGTATCAGTGGCCTACACATTAACATGCAGGGGAAAGGTCTAGAAGCCCTAGCATACAGTCACTGAGAAATCCAGCAAAATCAGAACTAGCAACTGCTAACAGTACGAGGGAGCTCAGAGATCACTAGATCACACAGATGAGGAAACTGAGACCCAAGGAGATGGAAAAATGTACTCAAGGTCACACAGTGAGTGGTGGCAAAAGCCAGAGCTCAGACTGACTGAGGCTAACGCCCGCAGCATTTCCTCTCTGGGTCAGGAGTTGCCAGTGATGGCCCTTGAGCTAAGAACGGTTTTTACACTTTCAAGGAATTTTTCCAAAAATAGAAAAGAAGAAGAATATGCATCAGAGATTGTATATGGCCTGCAAAGCCAAAAATATTTATTATGTGTCCCTTTACAGAAGTTTGCCTGGGACTTCCCTGGTGGTCCAGTGGTTAGGACTCCACGGTTTCAGTGCCATGGGCCCGGGTTCAATCCTTGGTTGGGGAACTAAGATCCCGCAAGCCACGTGGCAGGGACAAAAAAAAAAAAAAAAAAAGTTGCCAACTCCTGCTCTGGAGAGTAAGAGCACCCCCAGATCCTGCCCCCTGCCCAAGGGCCACAGAGTCCTAGTCCTTCAGCCCACCTTCCCCCAACACCAAAATACAAACCTGCTCGGCCTTCTTGGCCTTCTCCTTCCCTTGCTTGGGTGGTTCCTCTTCTTTTGTTATTTCCTCTTCATTCTCCTCCTCGTCATTGTCCAGAGCAGCAAATTTATTTTGAGGCTACCGGGGAAAAGACAGCAAGTTTGATGAAATGCTCTAATTCCTGAGACCCAGCCCCTCCTCCTGCCTATACTCCCTCACCTTGGCCTTCCCCTTTGACTTCTCCTCCTTTCCCTTTTTGCCCTTGAGCCCTGGCTGTTGTTCCTGAGATACAGCCTGGAGAAGACACACACAGACACACACAAATTAATTTACTATATTGTAGCTTAACGAGCGTTTCTAGGGGGTCTAGAAGTAGCAGTTAACTATACTGAGTATGCCAGGGAGAAAATGAGACCAGCAAAACCCTAGTCTCCGGCTAAGGGACTGTGACACAGGCAAGTGAGCCACGTGGGTGAGATGGCCCTAGCACTGGAGGGCTTCCTCAAGAGGACACATCTCGAGACGAGGTAATGGATGTGGGCCTAGTGAAGGTGCTCTAGAAAGAGGGAAGAGAAGGCATAAAGAACAAAGGTTTCAACACACAGTCAAGCTGGATGCCAAGATGTGATCACGCTAATCTGAAAGGTATACATGGAGAAGTCCCAAGTAACCCTGCAGAGGGGTCCAAGTGGAAGGGCAAAGACCCAAAGGCCTTTGTTTTATATTTGGAGTTTGAAAGCAACAGGATCACTGTAAATTTCCGAGTGATGAAGAGTATTTTAAAAAGCTGACTCTGACAGTGTAAGCAAGACTGGCCTAGAAGAGCTGGCTGAAAAGTAAGAAAAGAAGCCGGGAAATTACCACACTGTGGCCAGAGGTGCTACACGGGGTGGGAGTGACTGGTAGAGCCACCACTATCACCTTATTGATCCGATTTTTCTCTGGCTTGGCTGGCTTAGGAGGATGTTTTTCTTCCTCCTCCTCTTCTTCCTCACTCTGATCCTGAATCAGGGCTGCAAAAACATTACCACCCTGGAGAATGAAAGGGCCAGAGAAGTCAGCGGGATGGTCAAGGCTGCACCCCTGGGGTCTCTGTCTACCACACAGATGGCTTACCTTGGTTTTCTTCCCTCCTCGGGGTACTGGGGCAGGTACTGA
This sequence comes from Delphinus delphis, assembly GCF_949987515.2. NCBI lineage: Eukaryota > Metazoa > Chordata > Mammalia > Artiodactyla > Delphinidae > Delphinus > Delphinus delphis. The sequence goes on along the minus strand of NC_082692.2, from coordinate 22,654,108 downwards.
AATGACAAGGGGAGAAGGTGAGACAGGAAAGGAGAATTACGATGTCCTGCTCCTTAATCTAATCCAACTCCACAAGCAAGGAACGCAGCTCCTGACTCTTCATGACTAAAGAGTTCCAGGTGCCCATTTCCCCTCGGGACATTTACCCTCATCCTCCTCATCACTGGCCGGCACTGAGAGCTTCTTAAGACGCTCCATGAGCTCCTTCTCCTCTCCGTCATCATCCACATCCTTTTTCCGACGGCTTTTTCGAGCATCTCGCTTCTTTTTTTGCTGCTGAAAGCCAAACAGTGAGAGAATGAAGCCCAGGCCGCTGATGTATCTCTGCTCCCGAGAGAGCTCCCCGTCAGCTGAGTGAACCAGTGTGGGCTGCAGAGGGGCTGGCGGACCCATGGATGCCTCCATGTAGTGGTGGGTCCCCTGACACCTGTACCTGCTGCTGCTGCTGCTGCTGTTGCTGCTCCTTCTCCTTGAGCACTTTCTTTTCTTCCCCAGCTTGTCTGTCTTCTACTGCCAGCTCTTCGAAGAACTATAACGGGAGTTAAGATCTAGGTAAACATGGCTCAGAAACCAACCAAGCCCTTCACCACCACACACGAGCCCAGGGACCTTCCACTCCATCCCACCTTGCTCCCTCTCCTGACAAGACCTCTTCCCCTCCCTTGGGCCACCACCGCCTTCAAAGGGCCACCTTCTGCTCAGAAACACCCACAGTCCCCTCTCCTCACCGTCTTTTTGGTCTTCCTGTCCTTCTTCCCTTTCTTCACCACTTTGTCTAGAAGGTTAAGCAGACATTGTGAATGATGATTTGCAAATTCCAAAGCACTCTGATCTCTCCTGCCAAGCTCTCAGTGGTCCCCACCCTATTTACTGTTTTCCTAGCTCAATTACCGCTCCCTAGACATTGGCCACAGACACAAGACACTTGCAACAAGACAGACAATGGTGGCTGGTCTAGGGTAGCAGTGGGAGGCAGAGAAGGAGAATCCACAGGGTGATGGCAGAGGTGAGGAGTAGGAGTATTCAGAGATGACTGCAATGTTTTTAGCTGGCAAAATTAGCTGGGTTAGTGGTACCATTGACTATCGCAGGATATACTGGAAGAGAAGGACCCCTCTCCCCACTCCTACCGCCCATGTGGGAGAAAGGTAGGACAAAAATATGAATTCAGTTGGGGATATGTCATTTTTGGAACCTGCAGGCCACGGAAACAGCCATCTAGTAAGTCAACAAGAACCTGGGTCTATGCCGCACCTGCTCCACTAGCACTTCTAGCACAAGTCACTAGCTGTGATTGTACTTAATTGGGCATCAGTCCTTCATCCTAGAGAGCGACCTGAGACTACTTAGCTCGTGTTCCCAGGAAGCAAAGTGGGAAGTCGATAAAAGTTTACTGACTGAACAAATTCCAGCTTCTCCTTTCTGTCCATTCCCATTATCCTGAAGGCAGGGGACTAGGTCTAACTCCCTCCCACATCAGACTGGGAGGCAGCCAGCAGCCTCATGACTTCCCTCCACGCCCAGGCCTGTCCACTATCACATTCGTCTCCCAACCATCCCATCCACCCACTGCTACCCAATTCTATCCAAAAGCACTCCTGCAATCACTTGGGTTTTTTTCCCCCAAAAAACCCCAAAACAAAGGCTTTCTGCTATCTACCACACTGAGTATTCTCACACCAGATTTCCACCTAGTCCATAGTAATCATTTATTCAGATACTGAGCATCTACAGTGTCAAAAACTGGAGATAATAAAGGACAATCGCTATAACTTAGGACCTCACAGACTAAAAGGGTGCATCCTATCTTGTCTGCTATCTCTGTTTCCCTAACCATACCCGTGTTCTGGACACTGGCTTCTCCCCGCTCCTTGGTTAACTCCCAGGCACGCTTATGCCTGTCTTTGCTTAATCTGTGACCTCCATCCTGAACACATTTCAAAATCTGATCCCCATATTGGGTGACTAGCGTGATGGAACTGAAAAGATGTGCAGGAGAAGATAATGAAAGGTTTTATAAGCTATTCCACAGAGTCTAACCCTAAAGCCATTAAGAAGGAGGATCCACTGCAGTACATGAGAAGGAATGACATGATCAGCTCACCCTAACAACACAGAGTGACTTAGACACTAAGTATCTCCAAGGACTAACACAACCACACCTCCTGACCGTAGGGAGAGAAGCCTGTGCACAGGTTCAGGCGTGAGAAAGTATTATCAGCAAGGAACAGGAAAAGGCTAAGTGTGGCTAAAGCTATGCTGTATCCTCCACATCTCCCCCTCTAATGGCTCCTCCCCTTAGTAAGTACATCACTGAAGTGACTCCTAATTTCAAAGCCAAGTAAAGCACTTTCCGTAACCTTACAATCTCCTCCCCCAATTACTGTTTCTATCCCGTCTTCATTGAGTCTCAGTGCAGTCTACGCTAGCTCCACCTCCTCATCTCCCGTTCCTTTTTGAATATACTGCAACCTGATTCAGCTGTCATCTTCTAATGAATACTACTTTTCTCAGAGTTGTCACTGTCCCCTTAGTTGTTCAACTCGAAAAGGTTTCTTTGTAGTCCTTATTTTGCGTGATTACTTGGCAACATTCCATGCTACCTACCTCCTCATCCTTTTAATTCTCCTTTCCTGTTGTTACTTAGCGTCAGGGATCCTGCTGCTGCTGGTCTGCCTCTAGTTTCTCTGGCTGCTCTCCTTTCTCGGTCTCATCTCCTCAGCCTCCTTCTCCACCTTACTTCCCTTAATTGTTGAGGTTCTTTTGGGTTCCCACCTTCTACGTCTTTTCGCTTCAATCTGCATACACTCTCTAGGGGATGCCCCGTACAACTACACTCACCTGTGGCTTTACTCCTAGTCCAGAGCTCTCTCCACAGCCACCGAACAAACTCTCTCCTTGCCATCTCCTCTTAAAATTCCCCAGAAATCTCCAACTCAGCATTCAAAAGCTGACCTTACCTCTTCCCGCTCCCCACTCTACAGCCCACTACTGCTTTCAATAAATAGCCTACTAACCGCTGCAGTATTCAAGTGAGTGTCAGCCTTAATTCTTCTCCCTTGATTTAGCTGGTTCCCAGTTCCAGTCAATGCCCTGGCTTACTCTCTTACCACTTCTCACCTGGCTCATTACCAGAGCCTCCTAAATGGTCTCCCTCCCTCCAACCATTCCTTATGCACTTCAATGGGTCCTCCTTCTTAATGTTTTTAGGACTAAGTTCCTTGGAGTAGTGTATAACACCTTTCATTATCTGTCTCCCACACGTCTTTCCAACCCCATCACACTAGTCACACAATACTGGGAACCAGCCAGGCTCAACGACACCTCTACCTCTGCACTAACTGCGCCCTCTGCTTGCTTAGGATGTTCTTCCCCTTGCTAACTCACACTGATCCTTCAAGAACGAACTCGGCTATCACATATTCCTGGGAGGCTTTGCTGACACTCCCGCCCTATCTGATAGATGTTGCCCCTCTCTTTTCTAGTCCCATAGCATTCTCAACACATTCATCACACTCTGTCAGCCTCTGTCTGATTAATGCTCTGTCCCCACCACTAGACTTGCCCCTGCTCGATAGGCAAGGCTTATCTTTCATCCCTACACCTCCAGTTCTTCTGCACAGCACCAGGTACAAAGTAGGCATCCAATAAATGCCTGTAAAATTAGTCACTGTATACCTACTATAATTATTTGTATTCATTTTTATCTCCCTCTTGAAGTACCTTCAAGCCTGGTAGTATGTCTTCGTATTTTTTTCTCCCCTCCCCAAAGCACAGCATTTACACTGCATAATTAAAAACAGGTGCTCCATAAACATCCGCTGCTTTTAAGTAAACCTTAATCCTCCATTCCAACACCCAGTGTCTATGCTCTTGCTCCAGCTGAGTCAGAAAGGTGTCTTACGAAAGAGCGCAAGGAGTCATCCTTTCTTAAGAAGCAGGTGGGATGATGGTTTCCACGGGTGAGTGTGAGAATGTGTGTGTGTTTGTGTGCGCGCGCGCACGAGAGAGAGAGAGAGAGAGAGAGAGAGAGAGAGAGAGAGAGAGAGGGAGAGAGAGAGAGAGAGAGAAGGTCGAGGCACAACTTATATCAATATGTAAGTGCCGGATGTGGAATACCGTGTGGTGGGGAAGATGTCCAAATGAGAAGAAATCAGGACTTTCTCAGTTCTCCCCATCTCTCCCTCGGTACCATACGCTCTTCCTCGTCTCTTTCCCAGTCTTACTGAAGTTCCTGCGTGACACCCCGGCACCTCTACTTTCGCCGGCACCCCAAAAGCCCTCCTGCCAGGGCAAACTCTTCCCGGCCCCACTGAACGCATGCGCAGTAGCCCTCGCACGGCCCGGTCAGTCTCGCGCCCCGTGACTCTCTCCTAAGACACGCACACACGTCTCTCTCTTCTTCCCTTGCCTATCTCCTTCCCTCCCTGCCTACCAGCCTCACCTGTGGGGCTCGTGGTCTCTCCGTCCCCGATCCACTCGGGCTCCGGCGGCTGCTGCTTGGGTCCCTTCGGCATCGCGACGGCAGTTACTGCAGTCTTGTCGGCGCCGGGCGCTATTTCCGGTTCCGGCAGCTTGGGGCCCGGAACGAGGCGGGCTCTCTACGCCTGCGCTGTCGACCCCGCCCCGGACGGCCCACGAGCGCCGCGCCATCATCTCCGGGGAGAGCTTGCGGCGGGGGTTCGCCCACTCGGGTCGCGACAGCAAGTTTATGACGGTTGGGGAACCGCAACGCAGTGACTCCGGGGCGCCGCGTGACTAAGGACTGAATATGAAAGAGTAAAGTCATGTTTTCTCTTTGCTTTTTTTAAGAAACTGAATGCAACCTTGTACCAGCCCCGTAACGTCTGGTTAGGAGCAGGAGGGCGCAGTCCACCGACTCAGGAAGAGGCCTTGCCGGTCAAGTGTTGAGATGTGTCACAAAATCCCGAGGAGTAGAGGTGTAAACGAGGAGGAAATCTAGCCTAACAAACAGAAATCACGGTGCGGTGGAGCTTCAGTTCACCTTTTTTTTTTCTTTTTTGGTAACAGCTTTTCTGAGGTGTAATTGAGTTACCATAAACTGCGTATACAGTAGACAGCCAATAAACTGCAAAGTGTACACTTTGATAAGTTTTGACATGTACACACCGGTTAAATCACCACCACAGTCAATATTTGGGTCACTTCTTTTGTGTGTGACTCTTGGATTCATTGGAACTTCCTGACTTTTTTTTTTTAAATAAATTTGTTTTTACTTTTGGCCGTGTTGGGTCGTTGTTTCGGTGTGCGGGCTTCTCATTGCAGTGGCTTCCCTTGTTGCAGAGCATGTGGGCTCTAGGCGCACGGGCTTAGTTGCTCTGCGGCATGTGGGATCTTCCCGGACCAGGGATTGAACCCGTGTCCCCTGCATTAGCAGGCAGATTCTCAACCACTGCGCCACCAGGGAAGTCCGGCCTTTGTGTTTTTAAGAGCTGGGCTGGCCCTCACATCTAGGCCATGGTGTTCTCACATTGAACATAACCTCAGAACACCCATGCCAGACAAGGCCAATCTGTGACTGTGATGAAGTAAGACAGAGTCTATAATCTTGTGTAAGTGCAGACAAAAACAAGGTTACTATGCAAACCATAAATTCTGAACAGGTCCCTCTCAGCTAAAATGAGTAGTGGCTGCTTTTTTGCCAGTTACAGCTTCAGCCATGTTTCATTTCTCCCCCGAGAGAAGACTCTGTTAATCTGTGGGTTCCACATATTCGGATTCAACCAACCTAGTATCAAAATATTAGGGGAAAAAAGAAATTCCAGGAAATTCCGAAAAGCAAATCTAAATTTGCTGCATACCAGCTACTACTTACATAGCATTTACATTGTATTTATAACTATTTACATGGCATTCACATTGCATTCAGTATTATAAGTCATCTAGAGATGACAAAGTATAGGAGAGGATGTGTGCAGGTTATACGCAGATATTATGCCATCGTATACAAGGGACTTGAGCATCCTTGGATTTTGGCACATGAGGGGGTCCTGGAACCAATTCCCCATAGATGCCGAGGGATGACTGTATTAAAATGTGAAATGATAGAATTGCTCCCACTTCCTGGGAGCACTCAATCTAGATTCCCCACTTCCTTGAATCTTCCCCCAAATCACAACACAAACCCTAACACAAACACAAATCCTAATCACTCCTAACCCTCTCTTAGTGAGATCTCTGCAGGTGCTAAACCCAACTTTGTTTAACTAGAGGTGGTTCCTGTGTGGTCTTTGGCTGGAGGGCACTGACACTTGACTGTCTTATTCTCTACTTCATGTCCAAATTCTAGCAGGGAGGCACTGGTAGAGGATGTTCATCCTCCTCTAATGTTTTTACCTGCTGAAGGGCCAAGAGTTTGCTTAGTACGTGGCTACCTGAATAAAGAGTACTTTTCAAGCCTCACTGGGGCCAAGGATTGGCCACAGGACTAAGTTATGGCCAGTGATGTGTAAGTTAAAGAGGGTATGTTAGCTTGGAGGTAATTTCCTCTGCCCTTCCTCCGTCCTGAGGCTTGGAGCATGGATAAGTGAGCTAGAGTTTCACTGCAGACTGTGAATAGGAGGGTCTGGCCCCAAGAAGCATGGAGCTGAGAGCTAGGGGGGAGCAGGGGTTCTGAACACCTGAGGACCTTGTGGTGGCATGATTGGCACACATGCCTTGTACTACACTTCTTGACTTGTGAGAGAAATAAACTTCCATCTTGCTTTAAGACTAATTTTGGTTTGTTACAACTGAACTTAAAACTCATAACTGGGCCAAAATAGGTGCTTAATATTTAGAGTGAAGGAATGTGTCCACACTCATAGCTTCAACCACTACCTATATGCAAGTAACTCAGATTTATGTCTCTAGTTTTAATCTGAGTACCAAATCTGTATATCCAGCTACTTACTTTATATCTCTCCTTGGATGTCTTAAAAGATGCAACCATTCCAAAAGCAAATTAGTGGCATTCTGCCTGTTTTCTTCTAATACCTTTTCAAACAGCACTTGGTTATGTGAGCCAGAACGACCCGACCCTGGGAAACCTAAAATACTTCCATTTTGGTCTATTTCCAAATGTTCATGTTTCTTCCACTCCGCTACCCAAGTCTATACCACCACCAACTCCCTCGGACTGCTCAAGTAACTTGCTAATGCCACTTCCAAGCCTGGCCAGCTCCATACAGAGGTCATCTTTTTGAAAAACCTATCTAATCTATGATACCCACCTGCCTAAAATTCTTCAAAGTCTTCTGTCTTAAGACCCAAATCCTCATGTTCTGCAAGGCCCTGAGTCGTCTAGCTCCTTTTCCTTCTCCTCGCCTCTCACTCTTCCCATCTCCTCTTAGCGACACCTTTGCTCTCCCACCTCACCTCCTGCTTGTGCTCAGAGCTTGTCTCACCTGCCATCTCCCCAGACTCCGTGTATTACATGCTCCCCCACCACGCCTCCTTTTTTTTTTTAATATAAATGTATTTATTTTTTATTTATCTTTGGCTGCATTGGGTCTTTGTTGCTGCGCGCAGGCTTTCTCTAGTTGCTGCGAGCTGGGGCTTCTCACTGTGGTGGCTTCTCTTGTTTCAGGGCACAGGCTCTAGGCGCGCAGGCTCGCTAGTTGTGGCACGCGGGCTCTAGAGTGCAGGCTCAGTATTTGTGGCGCACAGGCTTAGTTGCTCTGCAGCATATGGGATCTTCATGGACCAGAGCTCGAACCCGTGTCCCCTGCATTGGCAGGCAGATTCTTAACCACTGTGCCACCAGGGAAGTCCCCGTCTCACTTCTTCATAGCACTTCTGACAGGTACTTCACGCATACTGGTGACTTCTTCACTAACGTGTCTCCTCTTGTAGATTTTAAATTCATTGATTTCAGCTCTCCATTTTCTCTAGCATCTAGTACATTGCCTGGCCCACATGCACGCTAGAGATATTTGTTGAAAGATTGCTTTGTCATTACCACTCCATAAACCTCAAACCATAAATGCAGGTAAAATGTTTAAAAATTACTCCATGGATACCCGGCCTTTCCTTTTTCTAAACAAAACTTTACCCTTGAACAAAATGCAACCTGGTCGGGTTGATTCCCATAGGTTAATGGGATGCCACTGGTTTCCTCAGACTGGAAGAAACTTCTAGCAACACTGCGTATGAACTAAATGAAGAATAAACTGACTCCAAGAAGAACAGCCTCACCTGCACCTCCTGAGATGACTGGAACACAGGGATTAAAGAAAATGCTTGTTTCCGCTGCATTTATTACTAATATAAAAACATGTTAGAAAGAAAAAAAAAATTCATTCTCAGTTCTCCAACGGCTCTCATCCCTCCCTCTTGCCCACACAACTCCTGACCCATTTCCCCAGGGCCAGTTCAAAACTGAACCTGTTCACTGCCGTTTTCACAGAAAACAACCAGTGCCAGGGATGCAGGGGAAGAAGGTTGGAAGAGGGCGACAGTACTGTCCAAGTTCCACCCACAGTTAGACCAGGTGGAGATTCACAGAATTCAAACGAAAGGGCTGGTGGCCTCACAATGACATAGTCTAACTAAAACGGGCTGGAGAGGAGATAGGGTAGAGGACATCTCTCGGGCCTGTGTCAAACCCAGAGAAACTGATACCGGGAGAATGGGGAGGACCAGGCAGGCAGCCTTGTGGAAGTTTCACAGTTCTCCCACGTCGGGAGGTGGGGAAAGTCTAGAGGCCACCAACGGCCCCACGCATTTTGGCAGAAAAACTCACTCTAGCGTTGGGAAGTCACAAAAATGCCATGGACACTGAGAAAGGCTATGAGGGGATGCACAGTCTCACAAAGCACAGTGATCACAGACCATAGCGGTGGAGATCATGCTACTGATGCAGAAACTACAAAATCCAAAAGCAGGGAACGTGGCCTCTCAGGAGTGACTCTGCACCAGTCATCCCAACTTGACCCCAGGTCAGACAAGCTGGTGAGTGTCACAGAGCAGCTGACAACACTGGGGGAAGGGGGTGTCACATAAAAAGGACTTAAAACAAGCAGCGAGAAGGGAATGGTAGGAAACTGCTCCAGGGCTCTCAGGAATCCAGGGCGCTACCTGGGGCTGGGTGGACAGATGCACAAGAAACAGCACCAAAGAGGTTTCCTGTTCTGCAGTCAGCTGGCGAGGGGGAAGAGGATCCAGGAGGCAGTTGAATGGAGCAAAGATGGGGTCCCGGAGACGAGTCTCTGGAGGCTGCATCAGAAGGAAGAGTGCACACCGTGCACCAGTCACGGAACACAGCTCTGGACCCCGAGTGGGGGAGGTGGTGATGGAGCTGGGCATCACTGACTGAGGGTGGCAGGTGAATGGCCTCGCGGTAGCCATCACAGGGCCACAGGGAAGTATATGGCCGCCAAGTCAGAGGGCTCCTTCCAGTCTGGATGGGAAGGCACAGTCTCACAGAGGAGGTCCATTTACGCCAGGGTGGTAGAAGGCACAGAGGTCCTCATATCGACAGTGGCCCTTTTTGGCAAAGTGTCGGCAGACGGGGCGGTCAGATTTGTCTGTGAACAAGCGAAAACCGGGCAGTTTAAAATGCGAGTAAGAAAGAAACAAATGTAACAAAAAGCAGAGATAGAGAAGGCAGTGAGATTTCCTACTCACTACCATTTCCAGATATGATGGAATGGTAGTCTTTCTCCCGGGAGAAAAAACATTCAGGGCTACTCCTACTTCAAAAGGACAAAGGACAGCCCAAAGAAGAAGAGCCATGGGCATTCTGGACATGAGGTCACTTTGGGAGTGATGGGTGTTCAATGTGTGCAGGCATAAAAAAATGGACCTCACCTTCCATAACCTGGGGTCCATCCTTGGGTGGGCAGGTATTCTTGATAAGAGACCAGCTTTTGAGCCTTCGAGGATTTCTCTGCTCTTTGTGAAAGCCTCCCCTGGAGGGACCCCCATGGCCTGGTCCAGGAAAAGGAGGCTCAGCATTGACCCCCCACCAACCACGACCATATGGGCCAGACCTGGGGCCTAGGCCTCCCCGAATTGGGCCTCTGCCCCGGGGAGGAGGTGGGAGACTCAGCAGTGGTGGGATCATTGGTCCCCTTGATCCCGGAGGACCTCTGTGAAGAGCTGAAGAGAGAGAGAGAGAGGGAGAGGGAGAGAGGGAGAGAGAGAGAGAGCAAGAGAGAGAGAAACATGGAAAGGTGATCAATGGCTAGCTTAATCCAGATAATGAAGCCCTGATTTTTTAAAAACTTTTTATTGAAGTACAATATACATACCAAAAAATACACAATTTTAAGTGCACAACTAAATCATCACCAAAGTAAACACACCTGTGTTTCCACTAACACAGGCTAGAGAAGGGATAGAGCCTTATTAGCACTTCAGAAGCCCCACCCCCTCGTGCCCCTCCTCCCCCACTATCCCACCCTACTCCCCAAAAGTAACAACTATCCTGACTTCTAGCATCATAGGTTAGTTTTTGCCTGTTTTTGAACTTTGCATAAATGAAATCATACAGTCTGCATTCTTTTGTGTCTGGATCCTTTCGCTCAACATCATGCTTATGAGATTCATCCAGGTTGCCTGTAGCAGGAGTTCCTTCATTTTCATTGCAGTGTAGTATCCCATTGTATGCACATACAACTTATTTAGCCATTTTACTGTGGTGGATTCCAGTGTGGGGCTATAACGAAAAATGCTGCTATGAGCGTTTTTATACGTGTCTTCGGTACACACATGGATTCATTTCTGTTGAGTGTATACGTAGTAGACATATACTGGGTCCTCAAGTATATGTATGCTCAAGTTTAAGGAAGTCAAACTTTTTTTTTTCCAAAGTGGTTGTACCAACTCACACCCCCACCAGCAGTTGTTCCATAGACAACCTGTTGTTCCTTGACAACACTTGGTAATGTTGATCTTTTTCAGTTTTGCCATTCTGGTGAGTGTGAAAAGTGGTGTTCTGTTTTGAAATTGTGGTTAAAACATGTAACATAAATTTTGCCATCTTAACTACTTCTAAGTGTACATCTCTGTAGTGTTAAGTAAATTCATCTTGTTGGAAACAGATCTCCAGAAATTTTTCATCTTGCAAAACTGAAAGTTTATAGCTACTAAACAACTCTCTTTTCCCCTCCTCTACCCAGCCCCTGGCAACAACCATTCTACTTTCCATTTCTATGAATTTAACTACTTTAGATACCTCAGATCAGTGGAAACATAGAGCAGTTTTTTTTTGTGACTGGCTCATTTCATTTAGCATGGCCTCAAGGTTCATCCGTGCTGTAGCATGTTACAGGATTTTCTTCCTTTTGGGGGCTGGATCATATTCCATTATATGATTATACCACATTTTCTTTATCCATTCATCCATCAACAGACATATGGGTGGCTTCCATGTCTTGTCTACTGTGGATAGTGCTGCTATGAACATGGGTGTGCAAGTCCCTCTTCAAGATCCTGCTTTCCATTCTTTTGGGTAAATACCCAAAAGTGGAATTGCTGGGTCATACAGTAGCTCTATTTTTAATTTTTTGAGGAATCTCCATAATGTTTTCCATAGTGGTTGGACCACTTTACAATCCCACCAACAGTACACAAGGGGCTCAGTTTCAAACTTATGTGTTTTTATCTTGCATTTATTTGATGACTAATGATGTTGAGTTCTTATTCATGTTTTTGGCTATTTAGAGATTGGTTTTTATCAGGTGGCTGTTCTGGTCTTTTGCCCATTTTTCTAACAGGTTGTCAGAGAGTTTTTATATATTCAAGATATGAGCTCTTTATTGGTTATATTCGTTGCAAGTATCTTCTACTCTGTGGCTTCCTACTAACTTCTTAATGGTGTGATTTGATTAACAGAAGTTCATATTTTCTAACATAGTTCAGTTTATCTTTCCTTTATGGTTAGTGTGTGTGTTTCTTGTCTGTTTAAAAGCTCTCATCTACTTTAAGCCCATGAAATACATTTGTTTTCTAGAATTATTTCTTTACCCATGAATATCCAATTAATTCAGCATCATTTACTGAAAAGACCACTATTTCAGTTCCATCTTCATCATCAATGAAATGGCCACATATGTGTGGGTCTATTACTGGACTCTTTATGCCGTTCTGTTGATTTATATATCTATTGTTGGGCCAATACCACACTGTTACAACTACTACAAGTTTACAATAAGTCTTGATATTCAGAGTAAGCCCTTCCACTTCAAGATTATCTTTGCAACCTCTCACCCTGATCCTCTGCGTTTCCATACAAAAACGTAGAATGTTTATTTCTACAAAAACACTGTAGGGATTATAATTGGGAGTGCACTGAATCTATAAGTCAGTTTGGGAAGAAATGACATTTTTACAACATTGAGTTTTTCCAGGCTGTCAATACACAACAACTCTCCATTCATTTAAGTACAAAATTCCTGATCTTTTAAGTCCTTTCTGGGTTTTAGTCCCTCCCTTGCTCCCTTCTCAGGACCTAATCAAAGGATGAGAGCCCCTTCCTCCTCACCTGACTTGGGGTCACCAGGCTTTCCATTGGCCATGGGGGGAGGGCCCAGAAGGCTGGGTGGTCCTAAGGGCAGACATAAAAATATGGTCATCAGAATGGACTAAAAAACTGATGATCCTGTTCTTAGATGTTTGTCTTCTATTACTCATTTCTTAATCTAACCAGCAAAGCCAGGTATGTTCTCAGCAGTGTTATGAGTTCTCACCCCATCTATTTCCAAAGCGTTTTCAGGATTTGCAAAGTGGAGACTCAGCCAAGTCAAGGGAGATAATGAGGGAAGGATACTACAAACTTTCTCTTTCCCTTACATTGTTGCTATCCAAAAGATCCCAAGGGATTCCAGAGGTAATCCAATTCCTCTCTTTCACTGCTGGCCAATCAGATAGCTCTCCCCCCACCCCCCACCTCCGAGTAGTTTACAGAAGGCTGCACTTCCACATTCCCCGTGAACGTCTGGTCACAAATTGTCATCCCAGTCATCGCAACCTACAACCTCTCTAGGGCCCCTCTCCCCTGTCGTTTTGCGGCTGCGCACACGAGCTCTTTATCTTCTCCCCTGCCTTCTTGAGAAAGGTTTAGTGGCTGGTTTGAAGTTGAGGGTTCAAGTAAGAGAACTCATTTAGTGTTCCATCCCAGCCAGGCCTCCCCCAGACCCAGACCCAGACCCAGCCCCAGCGCGTGCGCCCTTCCTCCTTCCGTTGGAGCCCCCTCCCCCGCACCTTTTCAGCCCCCAACCCCTCGCCTCGGCCGGCTGACAGGCATGTGCACACAACTCCCGGGTTCCTCACCGATGGGACTCCCATCCTCCTCATCTCCAGTCTCTTCCCGCTCTGGCAGTGGGGGCTGCTGCTGCGGCTGCTGCTGATGATGATTCTGCTTCTTTCGTTTCGGCATCGTGGTTGCCGCAATGGCTGCAGCTGGATTTGGAGGGCAGTGAGGAAGGGGCACGCTGAGATTCTGTTTCCGCTTCCGGGGGGCAGTGGACAGGGAGGGTGAGGCTCCCGCCATTTCACTTCCGGAAGGCTGCGGGGAAACTTAGTGCGGCTGTTCTCACATCAGCCGCCTCCCTCAGTCTCTGCCAGGCATGGCAGCAATCTCAAACCTTTCCTTTGCTGCGTTTCTATAAACGCTGTAGAAAAAGTTGCTCGCTCCTCCCCTCGCTGAAAAAACCCTACAGCCGGCTCCTCATAGTGTGCCATAGAGTCGACAGGCTCTCGGGCCAGAAGGCCTGAGAAAACACGGCTGTCGCACCCTAAGATCGCCACATCCGGTCCCCGGTTTCTATGGTAACAGCTGCAGGCACAACTTCGTGCCCTATGACCTCCTTCCAAAAATCCTTGTTCCACCTGGGTTTCCCTCCTCGGCCGCGCGCTTGCACTTAGGTGCTGCTTACCATCGTTCCCACGAGGAATTTGGGTCCCAGCAGGGCGGTGCCCAGGGCTCTCCAGACCACCACTCGCCCCTCAAGACCTCTCACTCTGTCCCCAGTGTAGCCCATCAACTTGGCTTCCTTCCCGGGACGCGCAGTCGCGACTTTCCTCTAAGGTCCAGCCGGAGGATTGGTAAAGTAGGTTCTGCGCGTCCACGCCCCTTTATCCCGCAGGTGGTAGGACCCGCCCTCCGCTCCACCGCCCCCTCCAGGTGAGTGGTAGCTTCTCCCCGGCTCGCAAGGTAGTGATGACACGCGTCCCCCCTCCTCCAAACGCGATTTGGTAGCGTCCGTGACGAAGTTAGCCCGACCCTCCCACGCGCGCCTCCTTCCTAGCCGCTGCTGCGCCCTCTCAGCTCCACTGGCTCTCACGTGCGGGTAGTCCACCCCGCATCCTCTCGCCTCGCTCCCAGTGGAAAGTGACTGTATTTCCCCCTGGTTGCCTTCCACCCGGGCTGCCTGGGCGCATCGGCCTGGTCCGCCCGCTGACGTCACCTTCCAGTCCCGCCCCCTCCAGTGTCCCGGGCCCTTGCGGCGGGGGCTGGCTCGGGGGGAGTCAGTTGAGGCGGCTGGAGCTCGGCGAAGGGCGGGCCAGGTGACTGGTCCGGGCCATGCCGAGGAAGAAGCCTTTCAGCGTGAAGCAGAAGAAGAAGCAGTTGCAGGACAAGCGGGAGCGGAAGCGAGGTCAGTGCGGGAGCCAGGGGAGGGGGCGGGGCTCGGACTCCCGCACATCTGGGAGGAGGGGTGTGCCCGTCTCACCTCTGGGAGGCGTGAGAGGGGGTGGCGGCCGCGCGCCGACGCGCGTGGGCGACCGCGGAGGGGATTCCCTCACCCCAGCCCCCTACATCTGGAAGGGGTGGGGAAGGATGGAGTGTTGGGGGAGGGGAATCCCTCCAGCTCCAACGGGGCGTCATCCCAGTAGATCCCTGGAGGAGAAGTGCCTCCCCCCACGCACATCCGGGAGGGTCCTGAGCAGAGTAGGTGGGAGGGTCCGGCCTCAAAAGACTGGGGTGGTGTGGGGAGGAGCCAGGCCGACCGGGTGGGGGGTCTTCTGGCCCGGGAGAGCTGGCCAGCCCTGGCGTCACCGGCTCCTCCCCGCAGGGCTTCAAGATGGGCTGCGATCCAGTTCCAACAGCCGCAGCGGGAGCCGGGAGCGGCGGGAGGAGCAGACCGACACCTCGGACGGGGAGTCTGTGACCCAACAAATCCGCAGGCTCAACCAGCAGCCTTCCCAGGGGCTGGGCCCACGAGGCTATGACCCAAATCGGTGAGAGTGGACAGGGGGCTCTGGCCCGGGCTTCCCCGCCTACCCGGAAGTCAGAGCGTTGGGGGAAAGCCTGCTGCCGTTGGGGGAGGCTTGAAACTGGTGGGGCTGGGTTACCACGGTTCTCCGCGGGCCGCTGGGTCACCGGAGCGGTCCACAATCTTCCCTTCTGGAGGAGCTGGAGAGAGTTTGGCTTTCAGAAGGGCGAAACTTAGGGGAAGGCCTGCTGTTGCGTGAAAAAGATTTGGGAGAGGGCCGACTCAGAGGGGAGACCTGAACTCTGGAGTGAAAGCTTTGCGAAGTTGCCTGCCCAAGAGGGGAATTTGTGGCCAAGGATTGTGATGGATGACGTGGTCCCTGTCCTGTAGATACCGGCTGCATTTTGAACGAGACAGCCGGGAGGAGGTGGAGAGGAGAAAGAGAGCAGCCCGGGAGCAAGTGCTACAGCCCGTCAGTGCTGAGCTGCTGGTGCTGGACATCTGGGAGGTCTATCAGCCCGGCTCCGGTGAGTGAGAGCTCAACGCCTGGATGCTTGGGACAGGCAGTGGGCTGGGGAAAGGAGTTTGGAAGAGTAAGAGCTGACCGGGAGGAAGAAGGGGTCTGGGATGGATGCACCCTTGAGTCCTGAAACTATCCTCAGACTTATTTGGATTTTTTCTTGATTTCTCAGTCCTGGACTTTCCCCGACGTCCTCCTTGGAGCTATGAGATGTCCAAGGAGCAACTGATGAGCCAGGAGGAACGGAGCTTCCAGGAGTATCTTGGGAAGATTCATGGGGCTTACACCTCTGAGAAACTCAGCTACTTTGAGCACAATCTGGAGGTGAGACTAGAGTGGGGACAGGAGTGGGGCATAGTCACCCGTGGTCAAACTGGTCTGGGGTCATGCAGGAGAGCGACTCTGGGCTCAGGTTCTCTTCCACTGACCTTGTCTTTTCAGACGTGGAGGCAGCTGTGGCGAGTATTAGAGATGTCTGACATTGTTCTGCTAATTACTGATATCCGACATCCAGTGAGTCCTGGGGATGAGGGTGGGTAAGGGGCAGGAGGGGGGAAGATTCTTGCTGGGTAAAGGGCAGAGGCAGGAGTTGGGAGTCAGAGAGGTAACCTCTTCTTTTCAGTCTCCTCTACCCCATCCTGATGTCTGCAGTCAGGAACTCAGTCTTCATTCATCAGTGTCAGAGCCTGTCACTCCTCCCCTGGCCAACTGCCTTTCCTCTCCTTTATTTCTTTGATGGAAAACTGCATACACATCCTGTTTCCTAGCCCACTAGGGCTAAATAGAAAGTCCCAGTGTGGAGCTCCAGGGGATTCTGTGAAGGGGGCTTCCCTGTCATATTAGTCACTACAGAACTCGTCCTCACCTGGGATGCTAGGGTAGTGGTTAAGGCTCTAGACTCTGCTGCTAGGCAGCCCTTGTGTGACCTGGCTGTGCCACTTCACTGTTGTCCTCCAGTGGGAGAAAGGGAGGTCTGGAGTCTGTGCGGACCTTTAGGTTGGAGCTCCGTAACACGTACACACGCACTCCTACATACTCACAGACATACATGTGCATTCACAAGCTCACTTACGCAGCTACACGTGCTCAACACAAACATGCACACGTGTGCGTGCACACACACGTTTGTGTACACATGTAGACAGTTGTGTACCTGTGAAAATAGATATTAAATTCTATCCCACCCCCAGCCCTGTGAGTGATCTCAGCGTTTAGCCCGGTATGTTGGGGGTCTCTGTTTCCTTGTCTTCTTTTTAGCTCATTTCCATTCCTAATCAGGCCTTACAGGAAGCCCCCCAGAGACAAACACATAGGTGTTACTTATGCCTGCTTTGTCTTCCTAGTTCAGTTTGGCTGATTTATCCTTGTTGCCCCAGAATCTGCTTCCACCAGGGTCTTGTCTCCAATCTGTGCCTGCTGTGTGAGGAGCTGGAGGCAGAGAACTCTGGGTTGACCTCGCATCACTCCCTCCTCCTACCATCCCTGTTCCAGGTTGTGAATTTCCCACCAGCATTTTACGAGTACGTGACTGGAGAGCTAGGGCTGGCCCTGGTGCTGGTCCTGAACAAGGTGGATCTGGCCCCGCCGGCTCTTGTGGTTGCCTGGAAGCATTATTTCCATCAACACTATCCCCAGCTCCACATTGTTCTTTTCACCTCTTTTCCTCGGGATCCCTGCACCCCACAGGACCCTAGCAGTGGTGAGTGGGCAATGAGGAGGGCAGCGTGGGAGAGGTGGGGTGGCAAGGGACAAAGGGAGACCTGATCTAGGGCCTGAGGGTGGTGGGAGAGAGGGGGTACATAAGCCCCATGGGGTGTGCTCACGCTTTTGTGCCCTCTGATCTCAGTCTTGAAGAAGAGTCGGAGGCGGGGGAGAGGATGGACTCGGGCTCTGGGGCCGGAGCAGCTGCTGAGAGCCTGTGAAGCTATCACTGCGGGGAAAGGTATGTGCCCCTTAGAGGGGAGCTGTGGGAGGCCGTGGGGGAGACCCAAAGTCCCAAGTCATTTTGCTCACCTTTCCCAAAGTCAGTCCCTCTATTATGGACTCAGGTGAGAGGCCATGGGGTGGGGTGGGAGAGGGAGCAGCCTGACTTGGTGGGACAAGAGAGGCAGCAGGGAGGCAGGAGCCCCACTGGTTTGCTGTCTTCAGTGTTGCCAGTGCTTTTCAGAAACTCAGAAATGCACCCGATTCCAGGGTGGAGTCAAGTGAAGGCTGGGGAGAGTCGCTGTTGCGCAGCTTGGCCCTACCCAATCCAGAGGGCGCCACTTACATCAGCTGTGCAGTGCATGGTCTGCGCCATCGTATACAGTGGCCCTGGGGAGAACCTTCTTCTTCTTTCCTTCCCTGCACAGTGGACCTGAGCAGCTGGCGGGAGAAGATTGCCCGGGATGTGGCTGGAGCCACCTGGGGTAATGGCTCTGGGGAGGAGGAGGAAGAGGAGGACGGGCCGGCCGTCCTGGTGGAGCAGCAGACTGACTCAGCGATGGAGCCAACAGGCCCCATACGGGAGCGCTACAAGGACGGGGTGGTGACCATCGGCTGTGTGGGTAAGGAAGCGGCGGCCACGCATGGCGGCCTCCTAGGAGGCACAGGGTTTCAATGTTTGGAAAAGAGAGAAGGTGGTGAGGTCCCATTAGGCTCCAGGGTCTCTGAGGGCAGAGGAGGCTTTCTGCTGTCGTGGAAGGATCACGGCACACCTGAGTTAAATTCTGCTTCTCAGCGTATTGATCTCAAGCAAGTTATTTACCCACTGTCAGTCTTAGTGACTTTGATTTGAAAAATGAGAACAATGATGCTCAATTAAAAGAACGGACGAGGGTTTCCCTGGTGGCGCAGTGGTTAAGAATCCACCTGCCAATGCAGGGGACACAGGTTCAAGCCCTGGTCTGGGAAGATCCCACATGCCGCGGAGCAACTAAGCCGGTGCGCCACAACTACTGAGCCTGCGCTCTAGAGCCCACAAGCCACAACTACTGAGCCCACGTGCCACAACTACTGAAGCCCGCGGCACCTAGAGCCCATGCTCCACAACAAGAGAAGCCACTGCAATGAGAAGCCCGCACACTGCAACGAAGAGTAGCCCCCGCTTGCCACAACTAGAGAAAGCCCGCACACAGCAATGAAGACCCAATGCAGCCAAAAATAAAAATAAATTTATATATAAAAAAAAGAATGGATGAGAGGAATGGAGGGAATAGTGTAGAGAGAGCCTAACAAAGC
This sequence comes from Delphinus delphis, assembly GCF_949987515.2. Taxonomy (NCBI): domain Eukaryota; kingdom Metazoa; phylum Chordata; class Mammalia; order Artiodactyla; family Delphinidae; genus Delphinus; species Delphinus delphis. Next base: position 22,635,211 of record NC_082692.2, on the reverse strand, counting down.
CTGACAGATAGTGATAATAGTAATAATAATAATGTTAAAAATTAACATCTTCGTGATGCTTGCTGTGAACCAGGCACTGTTATACGATTTACATATTAACTTTTTTAGTTGTAATAATCAGTCCATCATAGAATGATCATTAAATTATAGTAGTAGCTTAGAAGTGTCAGTTTCTTTCTTGGTCTTAACTCTTTAAGTCTAAGGAGAATCTTCCCTATTTTAAAAAATATTTTATTTATTTATTATCTAAAAAAATTTTTTTATTTTTCACTGCATTGGGTCTTAGGTGCGGCATGCGGGATCTCTCATTGCGGTGCATGGGCTCCTCTCTAGTTGTGATACGCAGGCTTCTCTCTAGTTGTAGCGTGCGGGTTTTCTCTCCCTAGTTGTGGCGCTTTACAGTAAAACTCTTTTAAAGAGGAGAGAGGAACAAGGCTGGCGGGGGTTGTCAAAGGAGAGTCTTATCCCCCCACCCCCTTTTGAGAGGAGATACAATCAAGGAACCCATGGATACGGAGGGCTGACTGTACTATGCCATTTTATTTATTTATTTATTTTTATTTTAAATTTTTATTTACTTATTTATTTTTGGTTGCGTTGGGTCTTTGTTGCTGCGCGTGGGCTTTCTCTAGTCACAGTGAGCGGGGGCTGCTCTTCATTGTGGTGTGCGGGCTTCTCGTTGTGGTGGCTTCTCTTGTTGCGGGGCATGGGTTCTAGGTGCGCGGGCTTCAGTAGTTGCGGCACACAGGTTCAGTAGTTGTGGCTCGCAGGCTCTAGAGCGCAGGCTCAGTAGTTGTGGCGCATGGGCTTAATTGCTCCGCGTCATGTGGGATCTTCCTGGACCAGGGCTCGAACCCGTGTCCCCTGCATTGGCAGGTGGATTCTTAACCACTGCGCCACCTGGGAAGCCCTATGCCATTTTATATAAGGGACTTGCGCCTCCAGGGAGTTTGGTATCTATAGGGGCTCCTGGAACCTATCCTCTGTGGATACCAAGGGCCAACTGTACTTGAGTGGGTTGTAAACAGAGTGCAGTCAGCACCATGGTGCATCTTTGCCCAGCCTCAGTCCGCTGCTGAATGGCCAGAGTTGCATTTTACAGGGTTGGAGTTTTGCCAGGTGACTAAGAAGAAGGGGAGAGGTGGGACCAGGGAGTGAAAGGTCTATGAGGCGGACTGGCTGTAGAGCTGGATCATGGAATCTAAGTTGCATAAGAAGGGAAGTGAGGACATGAGTTGGGTATTGAATACTGTTCCCAAGCTAGTCAGTGTCAGAGGTTTATTGGAATGGAGGGACCAGAATAAGTGAGCTGGAAAGACGAGATGTCAGGGCAGAGAGAGGGGTGCTTGCAGGTGAGATTTGGAAGGTGTGAAGTGACAGGTCCAGGGTAAGACCACAGAGGGGGGATGGAAGAAACCTTTTGGAGGGAGATTCTGGCACTGGGAGGCCAGAGTGCTGTAGAGGAGATGCGTGGTGGAAGGTGGTGGTCATGAAGAGAGTGGCAGTGAGCCCCTGGGCTCTGTCTTCTCCTTGGAGAAGTTTGATAATCATGAGATGCATGTCTCACTTAGACTACTGCAGACACAGTGCCACGCGATTGTATTTGTTTCTCATTTCATCCTAACCACTCTGAGATTGGAGGTATCTGCTCTGTAAACTGCGGAAACAGAGACTCAGAAAATTAAGTAAATTGCCATGAGGTCACAAAGCTTAGGTAAATGGGGAGGCCAGGATTCAGCCCTGGCAGCCCAGAGCCTGATTTGTAACTTGCGATGTTATACCGCTTCCTCTCTTTCTTTCTGCACCTTAGTTCTCCATTCATCTATAGCTATAGCACAGCATCCTGCCTGTCACAGAGTAAGGATCTGTCAGGTGTTAATTTTCCTTGTGTTCCTCAGGTTTCCCCAATGTGGGCAAGTCCTCGCTGATCAACGGGCTGGTGGGGCGGAAGGTCGTGAGTGTCTCCAGAACCCCGGGCCACACCCGATACTTTCAGACCTACTTTCTCACCCCCTCCGTGAAGCTCTGTGACTGTCCAGGCCTCATATTCCCCTCGCTTCTGCCCAGGCAGTTGCAGGTATAAGGGCAGAGGGGCCAGAGGTGGGGAGAATGCAGGAGATGGAGGAAGGTGCTGAGTGCTCTTGTTTCCCCTCAGGTCCTGGCAGGGGTCTACCCCATCGCCCAAATCCAGGAGCCATACACTGCCGTGGGCTACCTGGCCTCCCGGATCCCTGTGCAGGCCCTGCTCCACCTGCGCCACCCAGAGGCCGAGGACCCCTCCGCAGAACACCCGTGGTGTGCCTGGGACATCTGTGAAGGTGGGCTCCACACGCCTGGCTTTCCTCCCCTTGCCCTATCTCCTTTCCTCTCCTTCCTCAGAGGTCCTGCCATCGATGGGGCAGCTGGCCAGTCACCCCTAGGCTTCTGTCTCAGGGCCAGCAAGATCTCGGGCCTGGAATATTCTGGGGGAAACTGGAAGGACTGTGTTAGGGGAGTGGGATGATGGTGACTGGGCCTGGTTGATGGTCTTCCCTCCCCATTCTTTTCTCCTTCCAGCCTGGGCAGAGAAACGTGGTTACAAGACAGCCAAGGCGGCCCGAAATGATGTGTACAGAGCGGCCAATAGCCTCCTGCGGCTGGCACTGGATGGCCGCCTCAGCCTGTGTTTTCAGCCCCCAGGCTACAGCGAGCAGAAAGGTCAGTCGGCCAGTGTTCTTCCCTAGCTCCTGCTGTGATGGAGGCAAAAAGGTGTGGGCTTTGTAGGTGTGAGGATTCGGATTCTGTACCCATAGGCCAGCTCTGTGTTACTAAGCAGCTCTGAGATGACTTCCTGCTCTATAGAACCAGGGTGGTTAGTTGCCTTCTGGCAAGGTGGTGGTCACGTTTGGAGTTAATGTGCAACAGAGCTTCTGTTCTGTGCCCAGTACACGAGAGGTTGAATGAATGCGTGAACAAATGAATGGCAGCAGCTATAAAAGTCATTGTTATTCTTAGTCTTTGCCTCTTCCCCATCTTGGCCTGGCATTAGTTTCTTGCTCAAAACTCTCCATTCTTTTTCTTGTTTTGGTTCCCCAGGCACCTGGGAGTCCCACCCAGAGACCATGGAGCTGGTGGTTTTGCAGGGCAGGGTGGGGCCCGCAGGTGACGAGGAGGAGGAGGAGGAAGAGCTGAGCAGCTCCTGTGAGGAGGAGGGAGAGGAGGACCGGGACGCGGATGAGGAGGGGGAAGGGGATGAGGACACCCCAACCTCAGCCCCAGGGTCCAGCCTGGCCGCCCGAAACCCCTACGCCCTGCTGGGCGAGGACGAGTGCTGAGTCCCTGCCCTGCGCCATCTCCCCCCCCCCGCCCCACCCGTATCTTTGCTTTTGGACTGACCTGGGGGTCTCTCCCGTCTGCCACCCCAATTGTGAATAAAGATTGTCTGCTTTGTAGCCCCTTCCCCAGATGGACTGAGGTGAGAGCAGCTGTCTCAGGCTGACAGCTGTGGGAGGCTCCACTGCTTTTCTCCCTTCTTTTTTCGTGCATTCTCTCTGCAAAGGAAGAGTCCTCTTAGGAGTTAATTCAGTGGGTTCTAAGGCCTGAAACCCGCTTCCTCTGCTCACACTCCCACTTGCACCTTAGGAACCCCATCATCAACATGGGGAGGGGAGGTCACTTCAGGCTTTTGAGGCCTGGTCTAAATTCAGCCCCCTTTGGGAATTTGTGTCAGTCCCTCTGGGATTGGAGCAGCCCCCTGTGCCCCCCCCCCCCCTCAGCTGTCAGACCTGGGTTATTCGAGGAGCTTCTGGGAGAAGAAGCAGTAAGAGAAGATGTCACAGCTGATGTCTCCAGGTGAGATATTTATAGGATTTATTCCAATTCAACAAATATTTATTGAGGTCTGACTGTGTGTCTGGACTTATGCTAAGCACTGAACATATAAAGCTGCACAAACACGCCTGACCTAAATATACTGCCTGGTCGTGGTCAAGACCCCATTAATCAGGCACCTAGCTTTTTGGATTAAGATGGGGGTATAATGTCCTCCAAATCCTTAGGGCTCATATAGTATAACTCTAGAACTTCCTGTTGATGGAGGTATTTAGTTAAGACTCGATGCTTGTGAAAATGTTACTTAAACGTGTATGAGTAGTCTTGATTAGTGGCAAAAAAGTAGCATGCACGTTTATGATTTGAGCAGAAGAGCCCTTTGAGTGTAGTGTCAAGTTTAACTAGTTAAAAGCCTGTAACACTAGGGGGTACTAGATTCATAGGGGAGGGCACAGAGCCAGCTTCCTGAATCCCACTTACCCGGGTTTGAGATGGAGCCAAGGAGACCCGGTGCAGGTTCTTAGCTGGCTTACAGTGTCAGGCACATCTCCGCAGGGGTCAGGTCTCTTGTGAGTCAGGGCACTTTAGGCCTTGCTGTACTTCTCCCTTGTCAAGCAAGCAGCTGGACTCCCAGATTTAATTCTTGGAGAAAAGGAAGAATGGGCTTTGGTTTATTGACTGCCACAATGTTGTCTGGGTCGGGTGGTAGCAAAAAATGTTGTTTGATAGGTTAGCCATTAGGTGTAGGGGTGAGGAGAAGAGGACGTACCAGATTCTTCTCTTCACTCTAAAGCATTCTATTCAGGTTCTGGGTCTTGGGCCAGTTTCTGTAATTCCAGCAGAGACCCTGTCACCCCAGGAGCAAAAGAGGCTGAGGTGTTTGGGCCACACATTTCCTCCAGTTCCCTCCTCCACTGGTCCCAGTGAGGGCATAAATCCTGGAATTTGCACTCCAATGCAAAGTTTAAGTACTACCAGCATGTGAATATGCGTGAGGGTTGCCCAAAATGTGCCGTAAAAGAGAAAAAGTTTCAGTGGAGAGAAAAACCCACCTGTCTCCCATCTTGGGCTTTTTACCCTCAGGGATGGGTCTTTTGATGGAAGAAAGAGGACCCCAACTCAGCATCCTTTGAAGGTTCATGATGATCAGGGAAGCTCAGGGGACTTCTCTGCTGCTAGAGATGGGTTGGGGATGTTGGAATCATCTCAAAAAGTGGAGAAAAGAAAAATCAGAATTCTGTTTGTACCCCTGCCTCTGTGCTGCTTCTCTTCACTGTCATTTATCTTTTGCTCTCATGAGTTTCACCAGAGGCATTTGGGAGATCTGGGGGTGGGGGTGAAAGTTGAGACCTGGTGCTGGAGGGGAAGCTGAGAAGGGGGATTTTCATGCTGAAGACCTGAAAGGAAGCAACTCTAACATCCCCAAGGGGCCAGACTGTAAATGATTCTTCCCAGGCCCCTGTCAATACTCACTCTGTAGGAAAGTAACACTGGGAGAAGCACTATCTTAGCAACAAATAGATTTGGGAGGAGAAGGGTATATAATAACTGAAGACCACTGCCTGAGGCTGAGCTTGAAACTGACTAAAAGGGACAAAGGAAACCAGGGGTCCAGTCTCCCCTCCATGATGAAATACCCAGGACCCCTGTCCTCACGCCCCTCCTGGGTCACATCCACTATGGAGACACTTGACCATGGAGGTCTTGGGCTGTGGGAGTTCCCACAGTTCCTGGCCAGTCTCTTGATGGTGAGAAACTAGTGCTTCTCATTCATGCTGGAATTCCATTTAGATGCTGAACAACTTCTTCCGAGCTTCCATTTTTCTAGACTGAGTTCCAGTCCTGGTTCTGGGACAAGGTAGCTGTGTGTGGTCCAGAGTAGTTCAATTATCTGGGCCTCTGTTTCTTTATTTCTCATTATCATTGATATAGTCAGCGAAATTGGTTGAAAACAATGTGCATCAGGCATGCTGAATTCTGGGACAAAAAAATTGAGTAAGGCATAGACCCTACCCTCCAAGAATAGAACAGCCAGACACTAATACAGTAATTCCATAGCATATGTAAATTATAAAAGAATTGCTGTAAATGAGTCTATTGAGTTGTAACTAAGTAAGGTGGGTAGAACTATAATCACCCCAAGGATTCATTCACCAATCGAACGTTTGTCCATTTGTCAAGTAATTACTATTTGCCAGTCACTGCTAAGTGGTAAGTGACATAGAAATGGTCCTTTGTGGAGCTCACAATTTATTGGACTATGGAAGCAATTAAATAGATAATTACCAAAAAAGTGTGATAAGTGCTGTGAGAAGGGTGGAACAGGGTCCTGTGGGATAGTGGTGGCTTCATATAGAAGGGTCTTGTGATGCTGGTCAGAAAGGAGTGGAGGACAGGGCTGGGAGCTGTGATTGTATAGCAAGTTATATAAGACAGAGAAGATCAGTGGTCTGTGGTAAAGAATTGCTATGGGAACACCCAGCAGGGGCCAGTCTTGGTGAGTCAGAGGAAGCCTCCTAGAGGAACAGAGGTCCAAGCTGAGGCCTGAAAACTGAGCAGGAGTAAGCCAGGCATTGAGAGGGAAAGAGCATTCCTGAGGGGACAGCAAAGGGCAAGGAACAGCACGTAACAATTTTGGAAGACTAACTCGTTCAGCATGGCTGGGGCAGAGGGTTCAAGGGAGAAGTGGCGAAAGGTGAAGCTGGAGAGGCTTGGGTCAGCTCTCACTGGGCCTTGTCAACCATGCTAAAGATTAAGGCTTTATCCAGAGGAGCACTGAGACCAAGAAGGAGAGATTTGTGCCTTAGGTCACTTTGATTGGAGTGTGGAGACTGGTTTGGAAAGGGGAGAGAGATCAGAGGCTTTTGCAGAGATCCCAGAGAAAGAATGGAAACCGGAATTAAGGGTTTTGGGGGAAGAGAGGTGTGGCTGCACACAGAGATTTGGGTGTCAGTAACATATAGGTGGGAGGAGGGTAACAGATCATCCACAGAAAGTGTGTAGTGTGAGAAGAGAAGAGGGCTGAGGAAGGACATGGAGAATATAAAAGGGAAGGCAGGGAAAGAGGAACCAGCAGACAGGATAAAACCTAGGAAGTGTGGTGCATTGAAAGCTTAGGGAAGGAGGAAGGAAGGGCGCAGTGCAGAATGCTGCTGAGGATTGATGACAAGAATGAAGAGTGTCCACTGGATTTAGTAAAAAGCCTTGCTGATCTTGGTGGGAGCAGTTCCATTGGACAGATGAGGTCAGAATTCCCAGATGTCAGGGGATTGAGGAATAATTTGGAGGAATGAAGTGGAAGCAGTGGAGAAAAGGATATAATTTTCAAGAAGTTTGGTTGTGTTTGCAATGAGAGAAAAACGGAGAGAGCAAAGTATATAAAATCGAGGAAAACAGTTTTTTAAAGTTTTGAACATTTTCACAGGCTGTTTAGAAGGGTCAAGTGGAGGAGGAAAGGTTGAAAATGCAGGAAAGTGGGGATTAGTGATGGAACAAGCCCTGGAGAGCAGGCGGGGGTGGCACTGACAGTCCCGGTGCAGGGATTACCCTCCCGCAGGAGCCTGGTGGCTTCTGTCGTAATAGGAGGAAACAGCGCTGACATTCAGCCGGTTTGCACTGGTACTGCTCAACCAGTTGTTAAAACACTTCTGTACCAGTTAGTAAGTAGTATAAGAGTAACTGCAATAAGCAGTAAAAATAATTAATAAAAATTATAATATGAACTCATCAGTTCAAGTAATTAAGAGATTGCGACAGCCATTGGTAAATGGGCTTCCCGCTGCACCTGAGACGCTTTGCAGCGCCATCTGCCGGTGGAGCATCATCACTGCAGGCTGAGCGGCTGCTTTGAGCCTTATTAAATAAATTCTTTAAAATTACCTGTCTAAATTATCTTTGAATTATGGAGTTGCTATTGCTTCTAAGTAGTTTAGCTTCTACTTTGATTTTATTGCTAGTTCATTGTCACTCTTGTGTCCGTAGTAAACTGCAGTGTTTTAATATTTACAAATTCAAGAATTTTTAATAAAATATTAAAGCCAAACTTGAATAAAGAGATAACAAAGTTTGAACATGTTTCTTAATGTGCCTTCAGAAATATCATAAATGAGAATCTTTTGGTTTCACGGGAGAACAAAGAAGAAATAATTTAATGAGCTGCTGCCTGGAATGTCTTCTGTTACTATGTTAAAAAAAAGAAGAAGAATATGGAAATTCTTTCCAACGTTTTGTTTTGAAAATTGTCTAACACACAAACTGAAAAAAAGGACAGTAAACACCCAAACATTCATACAAGGTTTCAACAAATCCTATCATTTTGCCACATTTGCTTTAGTAGTCTCTATCTTGTTATCCATCTATTTGTCTGTCTACTTATCCTTTCTTTTTCCTGAACCAGTTGGAAGCAAGTTGCAGACATCATGCTCATTCATCCCTAAGTCATCAGTATATATCTTACACAACCACAATAGAATTATCATGTCTAATGAGTTAATAATTCCTAATATAATCTAATATCATATTCAAGCTTTCCCAATTTAAATGTCTTTTATAGCATTAAAGAAACAAACCAGGAATCAAGTTCCACACATTGCCTTTTGTTGTGATTATGTCCTCCTCTTTTCCCTTTTCTTTTTTTTTTTTCTAATATTTATTTATTTATTTATTTGGCTGTGCTGGGTCTTAGTTGCCACGTGTAGGATCTTCGTTGCGGCATGCAGGATCTTAGTTGTGGCATGTGGGATCTAGTTCCCTGACCAGGGATCGAACCCAGGTCCCCAGCATTGGGAGTGCAGAGTCTTAGCTGCTGGACCACCAGGGAAGTCCCTCCCCTTTTCTTTTTTTAATTTTTAATTAAATTAAATTAATTAATTAATTAATTTTATTATTATTATTTTTGCGGTACTCAGGCCTCTCACTGTTGTGGCCTCTCCCGTTGCGGAGCACAGGCTCCGGACGCGCAGGCTCAGCGGCCGTGGCTCACGGGCCTAGCCGCTCCACGGCATGTGGGATCTTCCCGGACCGGGGCACGAACACGTGTCCCCTGCATCGGCAGGCGGACTCTCAACCACTGCGCCACCAGGGAAGCCCCCCTTTTCTTTTTAATCCAGAAGAATCCAGTCTTTTTCTTCATAGAACTGACTGTTTGAAGAGACTAGGCCAGTCTCTTCTATAGAATGTCCTACATTCTGGATTTGTCTTATTGTTTCTATGCGGTCATTTAACTTGTTCCTCTAGCTCATATTTTTTTAATTAAAAAAATTAGATTCTAGTTACCCAATTTTGGGACTAATTCTTCAAAAGTGCTGCGTTCTTCACATTGCCTCACATTGGAATGCATGTAATAAGAGGTCATACCATAGCTAATGATGCTAAGTGTAATCACTTGGTTAAGGTGGATACTGTCCGAAATGTCCTATGAAGGTAAACTGTTCCCCTTTGCAATTAGCAAGTCATCTGCATGGTTCTTTGACACTGTGATTTTTTTTTTTTTTTTTTTTTGGCTGCACTACATACCTTGCGGGATCTTAGTTCCCCAACCAGGGATCAAACCCAGGCCCCTGGCAGTGAGAGCATGGAGTCCTAACCACTGGACCACCAGGGAATTCCTGACACTGAATATTCTAAAAAAGCTTTCACCCAATAATTGGCATCCATAGTGATCCTTGCCTGAATGAGTTATTTCATCAGGAATTACAAAATGGTGCTTTTCGACTTCTCCCACGCCCCCATTTATAAGGAGATATTAATCTAGAGAGGAGCTTTCCCTCATCAACTGGAAAAGTAGGGCTCCTTCTAAAAAGCCACGACAAATGCTTAATTATTTCCATTTAATTGCCAATTTTCAGAGTAAGGTGGTGGTATATTAATCTACAAGGGTAGAAAGTTATAGTCTTTTTTTTTTTAACTATAGATCCAGGGTTTTTAATCCATTTAGTATGTTATAATCAGTTACAGTCATTATTCCTTTTGTGCTCAAACTGTATCAAATGTGTCCAGTAGGAGCCCTTTTAAGCTGACTCCTGTGTCCTTTTGACATGCCCCAAAGTTGTCTTGACCACTTTCTTGCTTCTGGCATGATGAGGTCCCAGGCTCAGTTTTTACTTTCCCGCGCTTCAGACATGGAATCGGCCATTTCTCCAAGGAGCACTGGTTCTTTTCACGAATAATGGTATATACAAACCACTGTTTAGGTTCTCGGAGAGCTCATTGCTATAGAGGTATCACTGCTTTAAGACACTTTTAGTGTTTAGAAAAATCATGAATTCATTGTGATATTTCCAATTCGAATTTTACATTGTAGTTTTCTCTCAACTTCTTTAATTTTGTATTTTATATCTTTTATCAGGCTAATTGAAAATCTTAATAACTTTGATGTATTTATTCATTTTATCCTAAAATATGCGTAAAATAATTTCAAAATTGCAATATTTAATACTACTAACAATAAAATTACTGAGTGAAATTTAATATTTACTAGCTGTTCTTTTAGTCTTTAGAATATTTACCATGAAGGATATACAGAGTACTGTATTCAAAAGTCACCTAAAATAATTATTTTCTCTTAATGGTTACCTCAAAATATGCAAATAAATAGATTCATATGTTTTAGTTTTCAATTTTAGACTGATTTTTTATATTAAGTTCATTTAAAATATGTAAAATACTTTCAAAGTTCAAAAGTAGAAATAAGATTTTTAAAATGTACTCATGGGACTTCCTGGTGGCACAGTGGTTAAGAATTCTCCTGACAGTTCAGGGGACATGGGTTCGATCCCTGGTCGGGGAAGATGCCACATGCCATGGAGCAACTAAGCCCGTGCGCCACAACTACTGAGCCCACGAGCCACAACTACTGAAGCTTGCACACCTAGACCCCATGCTCTGCAGCAAGGGAGGCCACTGCAATGAGAAGCCCGGACATGGCAATGAAGAGTAGCCCCTTGCTCGCCACAACTAGAGAAAGCCCGTGGGCGCAGCAGTGAACACCCAACACAGCCAAAAAATAAATTAATTAAAAAAAAATGTACTCAGACAAGTATGTTTATCGTATACTCCCCATCAGTTTCTTCCTTCTCCCTTCAAGTAACCATTTTTATTGGTTTCTGTTTTATTCTTACACAGTTTCTTTTTACAAAAATAAACACACATGTTATAAATATTTTTTAGTCTTTCTTATACAAAGAGTAGCATTATACAGACTTAAAAGTTTTTATTGGGCTTCCCTGGTGGCGCAGTGGTTAAGAATCCGCCTGCCAATGCAGGGAACACGGGTTTGAGCCCTGGTCCGGGAAGATCTCACATGCCTCGGAGCAACTAAGCCCGTGCACCACAACTACTGAGAGCGCATGCCACAACTACTGAAGCCCGCACGCCTAGAGCCTGTCTCTGCACGCAACAAGAGAAGCCACTGCAATGAGAAGCCCGCGCAACGTAATGAAGAGTAGCCCCTGCTCACCGCAACTAGAGAAAGCCCCACGCACAGCAACGAAGACCCAATGCAGCCAAAATAAATAAATTAATTTAAAAAAAGTTTTTATATTCTTAAATTATTTTTACTTTATAAAAATTTTAAAGGTTACTTTCTATTTACAACTATTACTATATTCCTCACATTGTACAATACATCCTTTAGCCTATCTTACACCCAATAGTTTGAACTTCCCAATCCCCCAGCCCTAAGTTGCCCCCACACACACACTGGTAACCACTAGCATGTTGTCTATATCTATGAGTCTGCTTCTTTTTACGTTATATTCATAGTCTGTTGTATATTTTCGATTCCACATATAAGCCATCTCATACAGTATTTATCCTGGTTTGGAGTTTGCTAAGCACTTGAACTTGTGAAAAACTTCCGCTTTGTGAAAGACATTGTTAAAAAGAATAAAAGCCAAGACACAAACTGGGAGAAAATATTTGCAAATCACATATCTGATAAAATACTGGTGCTCAAAATACACAAAGAACTCTTAAAACTCAACCATAAGAGGGCTTCCCTGGTGGCGCAGTGGTTGAGAGTCCGCCTGCCGATGCAGGGGACATGGGTTCCGTGCCCTGGTCCGGGAAGATCCCACATGCGGTGGAGCGGCTGGACCCGTGAGCCATGGCCGCTGAGCCTGCGCGTCCGGAGCCTGTACTCCGCCACGGAAGAGACCACGGCAGTGAGAGGCCCGCGTACCGCAAAAACAAACAAACAAACAAACAAAACCCAACCATAAGAAAACCAACAGCCCAATAAAATATGGGCAAAAAATCTGAACAGACACTTCACACCTTACCAAAGAAGATATACAGATGGAAAATAAGTATATGAAAATATGTTCCACATGATATATCATTAGATAATTGCAAATTGAAACAACAATGAAATACCACTACACATCTATTAGAATGGCTAAAATCTAAAACGCTGATAACACCAAATGATGGTGAGGACATGGAACAATAGGAAGTTTCATTCGTTGCTGGTGGGAATGCAAAAAGGTACAGCCTCTCTGCCAGTGTTTTATAAAACCACACATACCCATTTATTTATTTATCATTTTAAAAATATATTTATTTATCTTTTCAGTCATGCCACGTGGCTATCCTATTTCCCCGACCAGGGATCAAACCCGTGCCCCCTCCGTGAAAGCTCGGAGTCCCTGCTCTTTCTAAGAGAACTGGTAACTGCTCACACCGTTTTCACACACACATCTATTAAAATAATCCCCTCATTAAATTGTACTCTTTTGTCCTGCACCATTTTCTATTCCCACCAGCAGTTTGCAAGTGTTCTGCTTTCTCTACAGGTTTGCCAATATTTGTTATTTTTTTTCTTTCTTTTTAAAAAAAAATTAAATTTTTATTTTTTTTATACAGCAGGTTCTTTTTAGCTATCTATTTTATACATAGTGTATGTATGTCAATCCTTATCTCCCAATTCATCCCACCATCATCACCACCGCCCCCAGCTCAGGAGAAGAGGTTTCAGGAACCCACAGACCCGTCACCACTCCTTGGAACCCTATTCTCTGAGTGAGGCTGGCTGCCTGAACTGTCCACTTCCCCCTTCATTAAGTTACACAATGCGGCAGTAATTCCCTGGTGGTCCAGTGGTTAGGACTCCACGCTTTCACTGCCGAGTGCCCGGTTCCATCCCTGGTCAGGGAGATCCCACAAGTGGCTCAGCAAAAAAGAAAAAAAAGAAAAAGTTACACAGTGCCTTGCCAGTAGCAAAATACCATCTCTCCTCCACTTTCTCCCAACCATTCCCTTCTACCCCTTTTCTGGAAAACAACTATTTTCAAGCCTTTTGGCTTATTATTTTTTTTTTTTTTTGCTTATTTTTTTTTGTTATCTCCATGTCTCTTGATAGCATACATTCGTGCTTCGTTTGATTTTTGTTTTATTGATAGAAATTATCTTTGACATGCCAACATCCCTTCCTCCCACACTTCCAACCCCCACCCCCCAATAAATGTAATTTCTTCCTCTTAGGGTAGGTAGTCCAGTTGACTGGACTGAGAGTCTGAGAGTTACAATTGACTGGACTGCGAGTTACAATTATTTACTTATGGGAATTCTACTCATGCCTGAGCCACATGTAAAACTCTCTTAATTGTCCTTTCCATACATACTGGTGTTTGTCATGGATTTAATAATTGCCTGATGTTTTCATTTTCTTACTTTCCATGATGTTTTAATTTTATAAATGTATCCCCCCCAACTCTCCCTCAGTTAAGTGAATCCCTTCTCAATCCCTTCAAAACCATGATGGTTGCTGCCTAGGTAATTTTCTTGGTTAAGGCTCCCCTCTGCCTTCCTGTTGACTCCCTTTCCCTTCTCGTAGGTTGATGCCCTGGTTTCCCAGATCCCACATCTTCCTCTTTTTTGGTATATGCCCTCCTTTTCCTGGAGCACATCCCTCTACTTCCCAAAAAAGAGTTCAAAGGAAAATTTTAGATGTTCTCATGTCTGATTTATTTTTTTACTATTTTACAGGGATGGAATTGGGAGTCATGGTCACCCCCAGCAGGAACAAATGGGTCACAGGAAGATCCCCATCAAGGAGCACAGGTGGCCCCTCTCCTGATTCATAAAGAGTCTGAATTTTTCCTATACTGATTTCCCAAGCAGGCAGCAGAATAATACCACAGCCTAAGTTTTAACCACAGGTGTTCTCTCTTACGGATTTACAACCCAAGTTCACATTACATGGATGTTCTGAATATTAGCATGCCATGAATTCAGGATTAAGAAGGCCATACTCCAAGGAATCTGGTGAAAGGAAACACAAGAGAGGTCTGGAGGAATCTACTATCATCCATGCTTTGAAAATTCCAAAAATCATTTCATAAGCAAAATGAATACTTAACACTAAAAAAGAAAATATATGTTCACAAGAAACAAGATACCTTGAAAGAAGAAACAGAAAAAACAAACAACAGAATTCTATAACTTTTAAATTAGAGTAATAAAAATAGGTTATAAAATAGCTTATTCTTACTGTGAATAAAAGACAAAATTTTAAATATTTTCAGCTAATAAGAAATTGTAAAGAATATCCAAGAAAATTTGAAAAGAATTATATACAACATTTTGTAAATGAAATATAGGAACTTCCCTGGTGGCGCAGTGGTTAAGAATCCGCCTGTTAATGCAGGGACATGGGTTTGAGCCCTGGTCCAGGAATATCCCACATGCCACAGAGCAACTAAGCCCGCGAGCCACAACTACCGAAGCCCGCACGCCTAGAGCCCGTGCTCCTCAACGAAGAGCAGCCCCCGCTCTCTGCAACTAGAGAAAGCCTGCACGCAGCAACGAAGACCCAACGCAGCCAAAATTAATTAATTAATTTTTAAAAACACAATAATTAAAACTAAAATTTCAATGGGATTTTCCAAAGGCAGACAATTTGACACAAACAGACCATTACTAAAGGAACTCTGAAGAATGTACTTCAGGCAAAAGGAGAGGTCTCAGGAGGAGGGTGTGAGTTTAAATAAAAAATAAACAAGAAATAAGGGTAAGTGTGTGCATAACATTGAATGAAGATAAACTATGGAAAAAATTGAAATGTCTTGTGAGGTTAAAAAGGATAATAAATTGGGAGGGGATAATCAAAGTTAATTGAAATCTGAATTCTTTCTCTTTCCTCCACAATACTGAATTTATTTATATCCTGATAAAAAGCTTAAAGATAAACTTCTCACTCATTATGTGGTCTATTTTTGTTTTGTTCTGTACATTTCAGTATAGGGCATAAGAGAATATTTTGTGGATCTTTCTATATGTTATCTTCCCAACTTATTGCTGGATTGTTCAGTAACTCAGATGCTCTAAACTTATAAATAACGAATGTACAAATTCAATGGTAGAGCAATTTTCCACAATAAGAAGGCCATTCATGGAGTTGTTGGAATTTCAGCACTGTGGACAGATCTACATGTCCTAGTGTACAGGGAGCTGGAGTTCTCTCTCAACTGGATACAATGGGATACCAGAGAGGAAAGTTTAAGATAAACCCTAATGGTCATGAAACTGTGATTTTAAACACAGTCATTAATCACAATCTCAAATTCTGATTCTACCCCACTTCCAATACATCATTAACCGTGATGTCACTATAATAGAAGAGCCAGGCTGGGCAGAAGAGGAAGTGACTCACAGAGGCAGTAAGTCACCTGAGCCTCTGTTCTGCCAAGCAGCCCATCTACAGTGAACCTACAGTGTAACAGCATTTAGACCAAAGTAAGCACTTCAAGAGAAACAAAAACACATCCACACAAAAACATTGTATACAAGTGTTTATAACAACATTATTTATAATAGCAAAAAATGGAAACAACCCAAACGTTTGTCAAATAATAAATGAATAAACAAATTGTAGTATGTCTATACAATGGAATATTATTCAGCAAAGAAGAAGAAGAAGGAGGAGAGAAGAGGAAGAGGAAGAAGAAGGGGGAGGGGAGAAGGAGGAGAAAAAGAAGAAGAAGGGAAGAAAGGAAGTACTAATAATGATACAAAAAGGATAAACCTCTAAAACATTATCCTAAGTGAAAGAAGTCAGACCCAAAAGGCCACATATTGTATGATTTAATTTATATGTAATATTCAGAAGAGGAAATCTGTAGAAATAAAACATACGTTGGTAGTTGCCTAAGACTGGGGTCTTGGGGGAAATGGAGAGTGACAGCTAATGAGTATGGTGTTTCTTTCGGGGGTGATAAGTGTTCTAGAATTGATTGTGGTAATGGTGGCACATCTCTGTTAATATATTAAAACCAACAAATTGTACACTTTGCGTGAATTTTATGGTATGTGATTTATATCTCAAGTTGTTAAAAATGATTGTGTCAAGTAAAATTAGTGTGTTTCTTTGCTTAAAAAAAGAAGCTATGAGAGAAAAAACACCCAATATAGTTTTGTTGTTGTTGTTGCTTTCTGTTTTTTGTTTTTTTGGCCACGCCATGCGGCATGCGGGATCTTAGTTCCCAGGCCAGGGATTGAACCTGTGACCCCTGCAGTGGAAGCACAGAATCTTAACCACTGGACCGCCAGGGAACTCCCTCAATACAAGTGTTTATTAAAATGGAGAAATCGAAAATATAGGGAGTAGATTGATAATATTAATTACCTCAGTAAAGTGGATGTGGGTTTAGTGATGGAAGAGATTTAAAAATATATTTATACAAATTTGATTGTTTCATTTCCTGTGTGAGTACGCATTATTTTTATAGTCAATTTTTAAAAAATAATTAATTTTATTTATTTACTTTTGGCTGCATTGGGTCTTCGTTGCTGCACGCAGGCTTTCTCTAGCTGTGGCGAGCCAGGTGCTACTCTTTGTTACAGTACGCAGGCTTTTCTTGTTGCGGAGCATGGGCTCTAGAGCGCAGGCTCAGTAGTTGTGGCGCTCGGGCTCAGTTGCTCCGCGGCATGTGGGATCTTCCCCGACTAGGGCTCGAACCCGTGTCCGCTGCATTGGCAGGTGGATTCTTAACCACTGTGCCACCAGGGAAGCCCTATAGTCAATTTTGTAAAATAGAAAGTTAAGAAACTTGAGAGCTTGCCCCATAAACTCTGCAGCCAAATAAAAACAGTAACTAACAAATAACGAAGAGGTGTCTGGAATTTCTTCTTGGAGAATTGGCTTACTTGTGTGCAAGCCAGGAAGAGTACAATGATAAGAATCAAGGCAGGACTACAGTGTTGGAAGAGAAGAAAAACACAAACATGAAGATACATGAGAGGACAGAGAGAAGATGACAAATCCAAGAACTGAACACAAATCATGTTAAAAGCCCTTTCAGTCAGGAATTGGCTGGGGTCAGTGTGACAGGAAAATTGCAGCCCAGAGCCCAAGAGGACCAGACACCATGGACAAGGGACAGGTGCTTTCTGATGATTCCTTTTTTTCCTCCTTCCATTGCCCTGGCAAGATCATTGCCTAATTTATACCTATTGCATATTAAGAAATCAGCACCATTTGGAGACTTCGGGATAATAGGAGCACAATTTTTCAGCTCTTCTTGTATCAGTGTAGGCTTTTTCAGAAAAACAGCCCTACTCTGGTATTCCAGGAATAAAAAAATTAACACAGGAATAACAGTTTCTACCACAGTTGAAAATCTGGGGAGCAAACATCAGTGAAGTCATGTGGTAGGCGTGACAATGGTCTCCTAAAGAAGCCCATGTCTTAATCCCTGGAACATGTGAAAATGTCACCTGATACGACAAAAGGGACTTTTTGGCTCTTGAGATGGGAGTATTATCCTGGACTATACAGGCAGGTCCAATGTAACACAGGGTTCTTTACAAGTGAAAAAGGAAGGCAGGAGAGTCAGAGTTAGAGAATGAGATTCGACGACAGAGTCAGAGGTCACAGTGATTTGATTGTTGACTCAGAAGACGGAGGAAGGGGCCACAAGCTGAGTAATGCAGGCAGCCTCTGGAGACTGGAGAAGGCAAGGAAACAGATTCTCTCCTAGAGGCTGCAGAAGGAACACAGCCTCGCCGACATCTTGATTTTAGCCTCGTGAAACCTATTTCAAACTTTGACATCCAGAACTGTAAAATAACAAATTCATGTTGGTTTTTTCGTTTTTAAGTTTTATTTTTATTTATTTATTTTATTTGTTTATTATTTTTGGCTGTGTTGGGTCTTCATTGCTGCCCGCGGGCTTTCTCCAGTTGCAGCGAGCAGGGGCTACTCTTCATTGTGGTGCGCGGGCTTCTCACTGCAGTGGCTTCTCTTGTTGTGGAGCATGAGCTCTAGGCGCGCGGGCTTCAGTAGCTATAGCTCACGGGCTCAGTAGTTGTGGCTCGCGGGCTCTAGAGTGCAGGCTCAGTAGCTGTGGTGCACGGGCTTAGTTGCCCGGGAAGTTGGTCTTCCCGGACCAGGGCTCGAACTCGTGTCCCCTGCACTGGCAGGCAGATTCCTAACCACTATGCCACCAGGGAAGCCCCGAAGCTCAGGTTCTTGATGTCTGATCACAGAAAGAATTCAGTGAGAGACAAAGTGATAGGTAAGAAGTGGATTTATTTAGAGAGAAACACACTCCACAGAGTGTGGGCCATCTCAGAAGGTGAGAAAGGCCTCATGTTGTTTTAAGCCACTAAGTTTGTGGTAATTTGCTATGGCAGATATAGGAAAATAATACCAGTCACCACCAAAATTCTGAGGAGCTGAAGTTGGAAAGTTAGGGAAGCAAATGCTGGAGACCTCAGCTCAAAGAACTGGTGGGTGGTTCTCACAAGCTTTCCGGGAGATTGCTGTAATTCTCTAGAACCTGCGAGAAAACTCCCATCCTGTGTCTCAGTCTGCAAGGCAAAGCAGGTGGGTGTCAAACCTAGTACAGTAGCTGCTGAGAATTTCACACGTGCCTGCTCACTCATGTGCCTGATGGATAGCGAGATCTCCCTCTTCTGGGCCCCATATCTCATGCAAGTCTCTCCCACTGGAAAACTTGAACTTGAGCTATGGGGATTCTGGGACATACATTCCCTGGGTTCTCTTCTGCAGACGTGCTAGAAGTGGGGCTGCTGATTTGGTAGGATACAATTCTGCACATTGGTTAATAATGGCAAGTGCAGGAGGGTGGGCTGGCCCCTGGTGGACAAGCAAAGTTTCTGCAAGCTGATGTAAACCAGTGATGTATTTAAGAGATCCGTTTAAATTCAGCAAACACTTTTTTCTTTTTTTTTTTCTTTTTGGCCACACTGTGTGGCATGTGGGATCTTAGTTTCCTGACCAGGGATCCAGCCCGCGCCCCCTGTGGTGGAAGCGCAAAGTCTTAACCACTGGACCACCAGGGAAGTCCCCATAAATTCAGTAAACATTTTTGGTAGCTATGATGTGTCAAGGTAACTCATGGTTTTCTTGATTTTCCCTAGTATGACTCAAGAATGATCCTGAAAGACCATTGTTCCAGCCAGATCAGAACCATATATTTGAATTGGAAAAGTTGTGTTGGATCCTCCAAGTCTTAGGGGCTCATCTGAGGGGCAAAAAATTTTATTCTCTTACAGGTCTTGAGGTCAGAAGTCCAAAATTAGTTTCAGTGGACTAAAGTCAGAGTGTCAGTTGGGCTTGTTCCTGCTGGAGGCTCTAAGGAAAAACTCATTCTCTTACACTTTCCAGCTTCTAGAGTCTGCCTGTGTTGCTTGGTTTGTAGCTCCTTCCTCCACCGTTAAAAGTACATCACTTCAATCTCTGCTTCCATCATCACATCACCTTCTCTTCTGACTCTGACTCCTCCTTCCTTCTCTGATAAGGACCGTTGTGATTACATCTGGGCCCACCCTGCAAATTCAGGATAACCTCCCTTTTTCAAGATCTTCAGTTTCATCATATCTGCAACGTCCCTTTTGCCATCTAAGGCAATATTCACAGTTTTCAGGCATTAGGATGTGATTAGGGGCCACTAGTCAGCCTAAGGCCAGTAGTAATTTGTAAGTAAAATGATTAAAGGGAAGCAAATTATTGACATCCTATAGTTTGTAGTGCAATGTTATTTACTGTGACTTTGGCATACATTTTCTGCAATTAAAATGCTTTACAGATGTATACTACATATTGATAGCTTTTGTTTTATATGTATTCAAGACTATATGCAATTTGGGGCTATGTTTTCTAGAAATGATTGTGTGGGCCACTGAAGATTTTTAAGTAGGGGAAGGATCAAATGACATTTTGCTCTACAAATATCTCTCTGGTGGCTGGCAGAGTCTTTGGAGGAGAGTAAGACTGGAAGAAAAGAAGTGTGTTAGGAAAACTTGGCAGAAATCTCAGGGACAGATAATGACGATCTCAGCTAGGCCAGTGGCCACGCACTGCGACTGGCATCCCAGCCAAGGGCAAATGCCCGAGATGGAGCAGCCACAAAGGGTGGAAGGGAAGGCAGAACAGACCAGGGCAGCGGTCTCTGGTTCTGCTAGAGTAGAAGCCCGCGCTGTCAGAGGTCCCGAGGCGAAAGGGACATGGATCTCTTGGGTTGGGGCACTGTTAGGTAAATCAGGTTTGAGCGCTATTTGTGTACTTGGAATGAGCTGGGGTAGCTGAGGGGCCCTGTGTGAGGGCAGGGACGCGCAATCAGCGGAGAACAAGAGCCGCAACTCAGGCCGGGTGGAGCTGCCACAAGGTGGCGCCAAAGGAGCGGACTCTGGGCGAGGGAAACTGACAATCTGTGACCAATGAAACTGCAGAGGAACTTCTGCAAAGCCACTTTTCCTCCCGGTTTTAGACTGCATTAGGTTTCTCGTGAACTATTTTCTAGCACCGGAGCCCATCATCTTCTCTTCTTCTCTCGGCTCTTTCTCCAATTTGACTTTTCCCCTCATATTGAGGAAAAATCCTCCTATTGAGGTATTGCAAATTTCCAATGAGGGGAAAAAAGGACCGTGAACTCTGTCCCTTGAGTCTCCTCTGGTTTCTCACTAACCCACAGCGTCCCACGCTTCCCAGACACAACAAGAAGCTCAAAGGACAAAGTCGAATTGCTTCTTCCCTACACCTCTGGGAAGCAAAAGGCATGTCCAAGCTTGGGGAACACATCTGAGCTGGGAGAACCGTGAAACTCGCAAGACAAGTCCCATATCTGTGTGTGTGTGGCGGGGATGGAGCGGTGTCTGAGAAGCGTGACAATAGGGAGAGACCAGCGGAAGCTCTCAGGTGGGACTCAGAGCAGGACCTCCCAGCGAAGTCGAAAAGGGAAAGGAAAAGGAAGAATCTCAGCAGCTGGAAATGACAGCCAGACCCAGAAGTGGCCCGGGAGTGTTTGCGGCTTCCCGGCTGTGCAGCTCAGACGCATCGCTGCGTCGGTCATTCCTTAAACCAACCAACGGTTATTTAACGTCCTCTATCCGCCAGCCACGATGCTGGACTGTGCGGGTACAAAACTCCAGGAACTCGTGCAGAGACACCGATCTGGTGTCGCGGAGCTGGCCCCGCGGCCAGCCGTAGGCGGATCCGCGCACCCCGGGCCTCCGTCCCTGCTCGCCTGGGGCAGGGCCCGTCCCAGCCGCCGCTCCCAGCCCGCAGCTCTGTCCTGCTTTGGCAAGGCTCTGCCAAGCGGAAGACTCAACAACGCTGTGAAGCCCCGAGGAAGACAGAAATTGACGAACAAAACCTCTAAATGCCTAAATCATAGATAGCTCCCGGAGATTTTTAGTGGGAGAATGTTACGAGATCAGGATTCCTGGAGTCAGTATCCACTTTGGCTATATACTTATCAGAACCCAAAACACTTCAGGATCATTCACTTCAGCAAATACACATCTCTGGAATGGATGTTATGAAATCATTGGCTCCCCAGGGTAACTGCACACTGGAGGAAGATCAACAGTGTGGTTTAGGTGACCTTGGAGAGCTTGCAAGTTTAAGAGGCTTGGTTGTACAACACCCACCTTCTCTAAATATAAATTCAGATGTTAATAGCAATTCATATTCAACCCCCGAGATGGTGGAAAATTCTTTTGTTCAGGGAATGCTTCCTAATCCTTGTATAATAAGACAGAGAGAAAGGGCAGAACCCAAATGCAGCAGCTGAGACAGAAATTCAAGGATCAGTCACATGCTTAATAATCTAGATGTAATAAGATAAGTGCTGAAACACATCAGGAAAACAGCAATGATGCAAGAAATGACAAACAAATATCAAGGCAGAATTTCAAGAAAATCTTGAGTGCTTATTACATGAGCAAGTGTTTTAAGAGGCCAGAACACTGATGGATTGTGAGGAACTGAAACAGTGTAACTCAGACTGGGACTTGAACCCATGGTCTTTTAACTGAGATCACACACCTGGTCTCAGGACTTAATGAAGCTCAGGTCCTTGATGTCTCATTGCAGAAAGAATTCAGTGAGAGACAAAGTGATAGATAAGAAGTGGATTCATTTAGAGAGAAACACACTCCACAGACAGAGTGTGGGCCATCTCAGAAGGTGAGAGGCCTTGGGAGAAACAAGTGGAAATGAAACAGGAGGGAAGGGGGCAGGGCACAACCTTTAAAAGAATGACATAGCCATAGGACATGACAAAAACTGGTTAGAACCAACTAGGTCCAAGATGGCAGACAAGTTGACTTCCAGTAGACCTTGAGCCTCAGTATACGCTCATTGTAATACATTAGCAGACTAAATGACACATCCACCAGCGCTATGACAGATCCTGCAAGCCATGCAGAGTGACAAAAAGGGGGGGGGGGCAAAGGTCTTGAATAGATATTTTTCCAAAGATGTACAAATGGTCAACAAGTATAGGAAAAGATGCTCAACATCATTAGTCTTAGGGAAATGCAAATCAAAACCATAAGGAGATAGCACTTCACACCCACTAGGATGGCTATAATAAACAAACAAAATAACAAGTGCAAGAATGGAGAGAAATTAGAATGCTTGTATATTGCTAGTGGGAATGTAAAATGGTGCAGCAGTTGTGGAAGAGAGTTTGGTGGTTCCCCCCAAAACGGAACTACCATATGATCCAGCAATTCCACTCCTAAGTATAGACCCCAAAGAACTGAAAACAGGTGTTCAAACAGAAACTTGTAAATAAATCTGGTCACAGCCTACAGATTCTGAGGACAGAATCCTCCTCTGGACTCCTGTCTCCCCCATCCTAAGGCTCCTCCTCTGACCCTCCTACCTACTTACTCAGTTTCAGGAAAAAAAAGTCCCAGTCTTTACCCCTTATGAGGAGAAAACATACTGTGAGATGCCAGGGTGAACACTCTTAAGGAGCTGCTAGTCTTGGGCCCCAGTGAAGTTTCCAGAACTATCTCAGTCCAGACTAGGGCAGGATCAGGAAGCAATACGGGAAAGGGAAGTGTTGGTGAAACTGTGCACCCCAGATTGGGACTTGAACCCACGTGCCGGGACACGAACCCAGCCTAAACCCAGATTGGAACTTGAACCTGACCAAAACCCACGGTCTTTTTTTTTTTTGTAAATTATTTGTTTTTTAAATTTTTGGCTGTGTTGGGTCTTTGTTGCTGTGCATGGACTTTCTCTAGTTGCGGCGAGTGGGGGCTACTCTTCGTTGCGGTGCGCCGGCTTCTCATTGTGGTAGCTTCTCTTGTTGCGGAGCACGGGCACCAGGTGCGCGGGCTTCAGTAGTTGCCACATGCGGGCTCAGTAGTTGTGGTGCATGGGCTTAGTTGCTCCACGGCATGTGGGATCTTCCCGGACCAGGGCTCGAACCCACGTCCCCTGCATTGGCAGGCGGATTCTTAAGCACTGTGCCACCAGGCAAGCCCCCACGGCCTTTTATCTGAGATCAGGTAAAAGGCCTGATCTCAGGTTAACACCTGGTTTCAGGACTTAATGAAGCTCAAGTTTTGATGTCTCATGGCAGAAAGTATTCAGTGAGAGATAAAGTGATACGTAAGTGGATTTAGAGAGAAACACACTCCACAGACAGAGTCTGGGCCATCTCAGAAGGTGAAGAGTGGCACCAGGGTATGGGGTTGTCAGTTTTTATAGGAGTGGGTAATTTCATAGGCTAATGAGTGGGAGGAGTATTCCAGCTGTTGTGGGGATTTCCAGAAATCGGGCCACCACCCACTTTTTTGGTCTTTTGATGGTCGGTGTTGGAACTGCCATGGCACCTGTGAGTGTGTCATTTAGCTTGCTGATGTGTTACAATGAGCATATACTGAGGCTCAAGGTCTACTGGAAGTCAACTTGTCTGCCATCTTGGACCTATTTGGTTCTAATCAGTTTATGTCATGTCCTCGGGCTCTATCACTCTTTTAAAGATTGTGCCCTGCCCCCTTCCCTGTTTCATTGGGACTAGTCAGTCGCTCTCCCGAAGCCTATCCTGCAGCAGAGACCCTAGGCCTCTGACCTGTAACTTCTGGGTGTGAGTATGTTAACCATATTTTCTAGTTTCTGAAGTTTTTGACCTGTTGGGCCTTGCAGATTAGGGAGGGACTGCCCCTCCTGGGGTTAGCCTACTCTTAGAGATAGCAATCAGCTCTCCCAGGAGCTCACCCTTTGACATGCAAACTAACCAATCTGGAGTCTGCACCCCCCCACCCACCTGCTTTATTCCCTCTTAAGCTTGTGAGACATTAACCCTAGGCCCTAACCGCCCCAGCACCAGGCATCAGACAACTAGGGCTACACCCTGGAGCTCGCTAAGATTATTCAAACTAGCAATGCCAAACCTGGTCGGCCCGCTGTTGCCCTGCCTCACCAGTTCCTTCCCACAAAAACCACAATCCAGGCTTTCCTGCTGTTCCGCTTGCTCTCTGTCTGCAACTGACCTCGACCTCAGTGTTCTGCCTGTGGCCCTGCTCAGTGTGATGTGCAACGCCCCCTCCTCACTTCTTGGGAACCAGAGTAAAACTATCTTTTCAATGGTAATCATCTCCTGATCTGTTGGCGTCACCATACATACCAGAGTAGAAGCAAAATCCCAGGTACCTTTTAAAACAGGGAGGACACCCAATTCTGGTGGCCTGAACTCTGTTCCTCTGTCCTCAACTGTGCTGGCTACAGTTAACCTGCCGCCCTCACCTAATGCTTAAGCTTGCGAGGCATCTATGTACACACGTTCACCAAATTTTCTCACTTATTCACATATCTGTTACGCTAACATTTAACTTCATATAAAAATTTATAAAAACCAAGGACAGAATTTATAGAAGGGTGAACTGTATTATGGAAATCTGATTTCCAGGCATCCTGGGTGCCTCTCAGGTACACCCCAGACCTACTGAGCAGAGACCTCAAGGCGATAGCAGGGGAAATCTGGCTTCAAACAGATCTCTGTGACCTGTAAATACCACGAAGTGGCCCGCTCTGCTGAAGCAGCAGTCTGACCCCAGAAAGTCCTGGGATGCAGGGACTATGGTTCAACAGGCAGCAGCCTCCCTGCTCTGCTTCTAGCCTAAACTTTCTCAGTCTGCCCACCTGACAATCAAGCTTCTAATGCAGAAAACTCCTACCCCAAGTACCCAGTCCCAGCGAGCCTGGCTCCTTGCAATTTCGGCCAGCCAGGCCGTGGTTGCTCAACTAGGCTAAGGCCTTGCCCACCTGAGAGCCAGTCTCCTTCCCACAGCCTGCTGCATATCTAGGTGTAGTCATTTCTAGCCCAGCGGTAACAGGGGCAGAAAATGGGGCAATTCTGCCACTTAGGGTGGGGAAGCCATAAGGAAATGGGGGCTCTCTTTCCTACCTGGACCCTTTCTCTTCCCTATAACAAGCATCAAGGTAACAGCAAGAAGATAAGGCAAGTCCAATAGGTGGGAGGATAATGACTCACACAGGGAATATGATGGTCTTGGATATGATAGGCCAGGAAAGCAGCTCTTAGAAGGGAAGGTGAAAGGTGCTGATCTTCAGGTTTAACCCTTGAAGATCTGTGGTCTTTGGGTTTCAATACTCCAGCCCTCCCTGCTCCACCCTGTGCTCAAGGCTCCATCCTCAGACTCTGTAGAAATACTTCATGGAGGTAGGGAGGAGCTGATACCTTGCTCCTTCCTGTGGTCCAAGGTTGATGGGGCAGGGAAGGGGTAGGGGGTGAAGGGGCTCCTGAGACAGAAAAGGGGCAGCAAGATAGAGAAAGGCAGTGACTAGGAGATGGGTGAGAGGAGGGCTGAGGAGACCAGTGGATTGAAGTTACCTTTTTTTGCATATGGATAAGCAATTGTTTCAGCATCATTTGTTGTAAAGAAATGTCATTTCTTTACCGAATTGCCTTTTTGCCTTTGCCCAAAATAAGTTATCCATATATGTGTTGATCTATTTCTGGACTTTATTCTGCTCCATTGATCTATTTGTCTATCTTTACACCAAGACTATATTGTCTACTATTGCTTTATAAGTCTTGAACTCAAGTCTTTAATTCCAATTTGTTATTCTTTTTCAGAGTTGTTTTGGCTATTAATATATGACTTTCAGAGTAAAAAAAAAAGGTCTTGAGATTGCTTTAAATCTAGGGAGACATGTTTTGGGAGAATTGACATCTCAATAATATTGAGTCTTCCAATTCATGAACACGCTATATCTCTCCATTTATTCGGGTCTTGGAACAATATTTTGTAGTTTTCAGTACATAGGCCTTTCATAATTTTTGTCATATTTACCCCTAAGTATTTAATATCTGGATGCTATTGTAAATGGTACTGGTTTTAATATTAATTTCTAATTGTGTATAGAAATACAATTTCTAGTATATAGAAATACAATTTTTTTTTTATATCCTGCACTCTTGCTAAGCTCACTTATTAGGTGTAGGAGCTTTTTATTTTTTATTTTTATTTATTTATTTTTTGGCTGCATTGCACAGCGTTCAGGGATCAAACCCACGTGGACCAGGGATCAAACCCACGCTCCCTGCAGTGGAAGTGTACAGTCTTAACCACCGGATCACCAGGGAAGTCCCCGTAGGAGTTTTCAAGTGATGTCTTAAGACTTCCTGCATAGATGATCATGTCTTCTGCAAACTAAAACAATTTTACTCCTTCCTTTCCAATCTGGATGCCTTTTGTTTCTTTTTCTTGCCTTGTTGCACTGGCTAGAGCCACTAGTTGAATGATGAGTAGAAGAGGCGACAGTAGCCAACCTTGTTTTTTTCCTGACTTTAGGGGGAATGCATTCATTTTTTCACCATTAAATGTGATGCTAGTTGTAGCTTTTTCATAGATGTCCTTTTAAGGTTGAGGAACTTTCCATCTATTCCTCATTTGCTGAGAGATCTTATTAGGAATAAATGTTAGATTCTGTCAAATGCTTTTTCTACATTTACTGAAATTATATGATTTTTTTTCTCTTTTAGTTCATTAACATAGTGAATTATTGTTCTCTCTCATTCTTCTTTGAAATCGGAAAATATTCCCCGATTTATACAACAGATCCTCAAAAGGCTCAATGGACAGCATCAGGTACTTTGATTATCTTTATAATGAGAGGATATATGCTAAGAACCTTACAGCATTAACATTACAGAGAGAGTGAGTTACAGAAGTGATGGCATGTCTCTCCATTCTACATACAGTATACTTTCCAGAAGCCCTGGGAATGATTAGATTGAATTCCAAACCCAACTTCCACCCTGCACTGAGATGAATAATGTCCCCCACCAAGTTTTTGTCCACCTAGAACATGTAAATGTGACCTTATTTGGAAATAGGGTCTTTGCAGATATAATCAAGTTAAGATGACATCATATTGGATTAGGGTGGGCCCTACTCCAATGACTGATGTCCTTGTAAGAGGGAAACGTGGACAGAGATGGAGACAAACAGGGAGAATGCCATACAATGTTGGAGGCAGAGACTGGAGTGACGTATCTACAAGCCAAGGATCACCAAGGATTGCTGATAAACATCAGAAGTTAGGAACAAGCAAGGAGGACTCCTTCTACAGAGCCTTTGGAGAAAGCACTGTCCTGTGGATGGCTTGACTTCTAGCCTCCAGCACTGTGAGAGGATAAACTTCTGTTGTTGTCAGCCACCCATTTTGTGGCACTTTGTTATGGCAGCCCTAGGAAACTAATACACACATCAGGGCTGGAGATACACTGGGCTCTGTACATTTGGATCCAATAGGAATTCATAAAATATCCTTTTCAGAGAATATTTTCAAAGTACAGACCAATATCTTGTTCTGAATATATTATAGCACATATCACGAGACCATTTAAACTTTAGTTTTGTGGAATTGTTTGTCCTTTTTCTTACATCCCTCTGCTAGCCCATCAGGAAATCTATGGGTTCTACCTTCAAACTAGATCTAAAATCTGAACACTGCTCTCCCTCTGTTAAGACCCTGGTCCAAGCCAGTATCACCTCTCACATGGGTGACCACAACAGCTTCCTGTTTTCCTTTCTTCCAATCTTGCTCTCCCAGTCAACTGTTAGATCAGAGTGATCCTTTTTAAATGTTAAGCCAGATCACGTCATTTCTTGCTAAAAACCTCCAACGGCCTCCCAATGAACAAGTCAATTTCCTTATGATGGCCTAGAGATCCTTGGCCTCCCATTATCTCCTGGCCACATTTACTACTCTCCACCTGGCTCTCTCTGTTCACTCACACCAGCCTCTTGCGAACTATGAATACTCTGCGCAGGCTCCCTCTTCAGGACACTTGCCCTAGCTGCTCCCTCTGCCTGGAAGTTTCTCCCAGATACCTGTGTGACTGTTGAAGGAGGTAATCATGAAAACATGACTGCTGGTTGACCCTCGAACTGGACTCGGGCAATCAGGGGCTCCTCACCCACTCCCCTGTCCTTGGAGTGTGAGTTCTGCCCACTGTTCCCTCAGTGGGAGCTGTTCCAAGGGCATAGCTTTGAGAGAATAAGGTGTTGTTGAGACCATCTGGACTGAAGGCATGACTGAACCCTATTAAGGCCTCTATATAAACTTTTTAAGATTCTGGTGGGTGAGTGTGGAGGTCTAACTCGTCTTGCTGCTGCCCAAGACAAAGCTTCGTATGTAAGTTTCCTTGCTTATTTTAAACCTGCCACCTACCAATCTGGAGTGGTCTGCCTCTTTCTTTGATCTCTCCTTGCTCTCCATGTACAGGGGCTGGTTTCAGATTTTCCCTAGGAAGCTCCTGAGGTTTTGAACCAACAATGACTAGATCCCTTACCTTCCTCAAATCTTTTTGCTTCCTTTTTTTTGGCGACACCATGCGGCCTGCCAGATCTTAGTTCCCCAACCAGAGATGGAACCCGAGCCCTCTGCAGTGGAAGTGCAGAGTCCTAACCACTGGACTGCCAGGGGATTCCCAGACCTTGTTTTTTTGATTCAGTTGGGATGACATAAGTTTCTTCTCTCTCCTCTATTTAATTTTATCTAACAGGTCCTAAAAGAGCACAGATTTTGAATTATTGAATTGTTTAGAAACATTAAAGAAAACTATTGAATAATAGGGCTTTGATTTCCTCTTTGTTATAGGAAATCCATTTTTGCACATACTGACAACTATTCTATCATAATAAGTAAATATGAAAAAGGACAGAGTTTTGGGAGGAGGAGGAAGAGGGCTATGATCTCTAGTTAGAGGAACCCCAGTGCTATCCCACTGTGGACATGTCCAGTCATGTGCAATCATAAACACACTCAAAACAACTTGGCCAAGAATCAGATTTAGTGCATAAGAACCAACCAGCTCAGAAATGACACTCAAGGAGGGAACCAAGGAAGGTGAGCTGAGGACACAAAGGGTCCAGGCCTGCATGGGGTGCACCTTCAGGCTACATGTTTGTGTTGGCTGCTACAGTTGACCCGTTGAGTACTATCTCCAGAAATAAACGTCAAAGAATAACTTAGAAACATTTAGTTACTTGCACACTGATAAGTATTTTCCATGCATACAGTGTACTGGCATGTGAAGGAATCAGTGAAGAGAATGAGTCAGGGACAAAGGCAAAACAAGGATGTGGTAGACTGCTACACTGGTGGTCCTCAAGGAACCAATGAACCTCCAAGTATCCACGCCCCAGTGTAGCCCCTTCCACACTGAACGTGGGCTTGGCCACATGACTTACTCTGGTCAAGGTGACATTAGCAAGCGTGACGAGGACAGAGGCTTGATAAGCACTTGCACCGTGGAGCTTGTCTTCTTGGAATACTCTCTGTGGAAGCCAGAAGCTTTGTAAGGAAGTCCAACCACCCAGAGACAGCCATGCTGTGAGGACGTCAAGGCCAGTTACAGAGCAAGGCCACATGCAGAAGCAATGAGGTGCACACATGCAAATGAAGCTTCTTGAGTCTTCCAGACCAGGTACCAGCCTCCAGCTAAATGCAGCTGAGTGATTCCAGCTGATGCCATATGGAACAGAAGAACCACCCAGACAGGCCCTCAATCAGTCTAGCCCACAGAATCAGGGGAAATAACACATCATTGCTGTTTTAAGCTACAACGTTATGCAGTGATTTTTATGCAGCAATGAATAAGTGCAACCAGGATTTACAAGAGAAAGGGAAGAGAGGAAACTGCATTCTGGGAAGAGTGAATTTTGTCTGTCTACTTTTGGGGTAAACTGATTAGCTGGCACCTAGCAAAGAGGTCAGTCTGAAATTCTGACTTCGAGTAAATTGTCCAGGGATAGCAAATAAAACAATTTTGGTTGTTTACTGATTCTCAAGAAAACCTTGAAGGTTTACCTACAGAACTTACTTGTGTAATATTTGACAGTGTCCGTTTGTTAGTACCTTTGACTTTATTAGTTCAGGTTGTACAACTTCTCTTAGTAGAATTTTATAGAAGAAAACACAGAGATTGGGAAAAGACTCAAAAGGAAGTGGGCCTGGAGAATCTAAACCCTCCCTCCACCAACCCCACCCAAACTTTTTTCCCCTCCTTTAAAAACAGCATCAGTGGCATCAGCAGTCTGTCTGTCCAGCCCTTTAGCCAACAGTCAGGGCTACCTAAAAATGGACTGCCTTAAGGAGGATCAGGGCCTCGCAGACAACCCCGGAGCCTGCGTTCCAATCGTGGCACTGCACTGAGGAAGCAGGGCTGGAGGGGCACTGGAGGCAGGGTCCTGGAAGTGGGAGCTGCTTCATGGGGCAAGTGGTAATTGGGATCTCCCTGAATGGTGGGAGTATAAGGATGATAATGACAAAGGACTAAAAGGACAAAGAAGAGGTTAGCTGGTGACAGAGAAATACAGACAGAAACAGAGGAAAATGGAGTTAAGAGCTGAAATACAGAACAGAATCATGCAAAGTTAAAGAGAATTAAAATTTATTTGGAAGACGGGGTGAATCCATCACTGGCAATTGGAACTCTGAGGCTGCACTTTCTCCTCAGGAAGGTGGGCTGGAATGCGGTGGGTTGTATTTGGCAGGGGTTGTGGTGGTTTGGGATCTGAGTAGATGAGCAGAATTAGTTTTTTAAGACTGTGGCACCTTTCACACCAACCCAGAACCCACCAATGTGTCCACCGCAGCTCTATGTTACCCACTGTCCCTACTCCCCTGGGGTACCCCCCATTTTCTCAACCACCTCTCACCTGCCTGGCTCCCCAGCTGGGCCTCAGGCCGGTCTCCCCAGAGCAGATGCCTAGGATCGTTGAGGAACCGTTGGCTGCGCTGGCATGTCAGGCAGGTCTGTACAGTCCAGCGCTGAGCCTTGCAGCCTGGGGTGCATGTGGGGAAAAGAGAGTGCCCAGGTTTAGGATAAGAAAAGGTCTCCTGCACCCAGTTTTGCCTCCACCGTTTTCCAGTATGGATTCTACTCCCTCCCCACCTTGATTTGATGGTGTCAGGTCTCTGCATAAAGTCTGTCATTTTCTTGGTACCCTTTATTTATTTATTTGGTTGTGCTGGGTCTTAGTGGCAGCACGTGAGATCTTTGTTGCAGCGTGCGGGTTGTGCGGGATCTTCGTTGCTGCATGCGGGATCTAGCTCCCTGACTAGGGATTGAACCTGGGCCCCTTGCATTGGGAGCGCGGAGTCTTAACCACTAGACCACCAGGGAAGTCCCTCTTGGTACCCTTTAAGATAAAGTCCAAACTCCTTAACAAGACTCTTCAAGATCTGCCCTGTTTCCCTCTCCGGCCTCCTGTCTTGCCCTTGCCCACCTCAGAGCCAGCCTCCTGGGCTCTCAGTTCCTTGACAGCACCACAAGCTCTCTTGTCTGAGGCCTCACAAATGCCTAGGATTTCCATCTCCCACTCCCTTCCCTTATAATGAACCTCACCATCACTGGTTTAAGTAACTTAGTATTCTACTTCCCTAATTAAAGCATTTTTCTACGCTATTCTAATTGTTTCTGTCTTAGTCTGTCCCATCAGACTATAATTTCATGAGAATAATGACTCTAGAGCAATACTTGACACATCTCAGAAAAATAGTTATTGAATGAATGAATGAATATGGGAATCATGTCCTCCATGATGTCGAATAACATCTATTATCATGCACAGGCGAGGTTGCTTCTCATGGCAACATCATTTCTCTACCGCCCAGACCTAGTTTGTCCAAGTGGAGTTAAGTTAACTCAGAGCTGGAGAAAGCCGACGCCTCCAAATCCCACACCTGGCACCCATCTACATCGAGGAACGGATCATTGCCCGTGCCCTCCCCCAGCCCACAGGTGTTCCTCAAACATCCCCCCTCGGCAGCAGGGAGCACTCACGTCTCTGGCGCTGGGTGCAGGTCAGGCCCGGGATGAGGAGGGAAGAGCAGCCACGACAGAGGGTCCTCTTCACCGAAGGGTCCCTGGGGGCGGAGGTGGGTGGTGGTCTGGGCGCCCGCTCTCCCTCTCCCCTCCTTCCCCCGTCCAGCCCGCCGCCGGGCTCCGCACCCCTCTCACCGCCGCAATACGAGCCGCTTCGCTATGGTCCTCTCCGTGTGGCAGTAAAACCTCGCCAGTGCCTGGTTCTCGGGGTCCTGCGCGAGGACGCAGTGGGCAGCCTGAGGGAAGGAGCCGTCAGTGGGGGCCCTCCGCACTGGTCCGCCTCCCTGTGCGTGCGCCGCAACGCGGACTCACCTGGTACAGGAAGCTGAGCCTCTGGAAGGCCTCGCGGTCCTTCACCTGCCCGGCCATCCGAGCCGCGATCTCTCTCCACACGCCGCAGTCCACAGGCCCCACCCTAGGGTAGCCCCGCTCCCGGGCGTCCGCGCAAGGCCTCCTGGGAACTGTAGTTCCTGGGGCCGTGCGCGCTCCTGTGCCGTCCTCACTCTGGCGACACCCTGCGGCCTCACAGACCCATCTATTTGCAAACCCACACCATCCCCTGCAATCCAAGCCAGGGGTTTCTTTATGAGTTTTGGCTTCCTTTTAGTCTTCCTCAAGCCCATGATTATATTAGGTAGAGACTGGAGAGGTTAGTGGAGCGGGAGAGAATCTTAAACTGCTAAACATCTTCAGGACAGAAGACTGGTCTCTTTATGCAGATAGGTTGGGGAGATGGTTATGTGCAATATATACCCGGCTAGACCTCCTGCCCTATGCTCCTGAAGCCAAAGGCAGATGCCCGGAAGACCTACAGACTGAAGGAGCAGTTGATACATTCAAAAAACCCACTAGTGCCAGTGACAGTGAAATTGGAAAGGATCTTGAGGGCAGTGGAGGGAGGGAAGAGGGCTCCTGGCCCTTAGAAAGCACAGCTTACTCCCAATCTTTTCCACTTACCAAAATGCAGTGCTGGACACACAGTAAGTAGGTGATCCTCACTAACTCCTGGTCTTAGGTACTGGAAGAAACCTGTCAACAGCATCCCCTGCCCCCGAAAAAATATCCCCTGTAGTGTTCCACACGCTTTCCTCACTTCCCTCCCTTAGACCTCTGCCTCTCCTTTGCTCTGTTTGACATCCTGTGATTACTTCTGCTTCATAGTTAATAACCACTCGTTCCTGAGGTTAAGTAGAGGGACAGAACATGAATAAATCCTGAGATGGGGAGAGGGCAGAATAAGTCAGGAGAGAATGAGGGTTCTCTCCTCTCAGACCCCCTCCTCCTCACCCCCCCATCAGGCTGGACAGGGAACCAGGCCTCCAGTTTGAAGGAAATGGCTGAAATTTCCTCTCAGATTAGTTTCACAAGTGTCTCCAGGCTCAAATGAGGAGTGTTTAAAACGTAGATGCCCAGGCCCACTCCAGACCTTGATCAACCACTGAAGGTAAGCCCCAGGAACACAATTTTTTTTTTTCGCCACGCCGTGCAGCTTGTGGGATGTTAGTTCCCCGACCAGGGATCAAACCTGGGCCCCTGACAGTGAGAGCGTGGAGTCCTGACCACTGGATCACCAGGGAATTCCAAGGAACGTGCATTTTTAACACCCATTTCTTACACATCAACAGAGATTATCATCAAATTAACACAGGACACATAGATCACTTCAGTGGATCCTTTGTTCCATATTATGTTTTACCAACCAAAGCATCTTGCCACAAAGAACCACAGTCAAGGCACAAAGGTAAGAGGAGAGTCTGGACAAAGTCCTGTTGAGGTGGTAGGAGCAGCTGAAATGCCCTCAATAAACTGCAGTTTCTTGTCCTAATCTTCTGTGAACCCCTGATTACCCAAGTAGCAGATAATCCAGTCATTTTAGTTTGGTTTGGCATGCATTGCTTTACCTTTTTTGACAACATATGTACCCTACAGGTTGTTTATTTTGGCCTAACATTAAAATGATTTACATTCTCTGATATGAGAAATGGCAAAAGGTGAAGGATGGCAACAAACAAAATCCGGCTCTTGTGAACACTAGTTCCAGGCCAGATGCACACAGGCCAAAGGAAATTGCCTATCTGGCCCTTCCCTATACATACCACCCTCTTCTACCCTGTCCCCAGGGTGAGGAAGACTCCGTTTTCTTTTTCCCTGTCTGGCTTGGACACCTTAGCCAGGTAACAAGGCTGACAACTTGGGAGTAGCTACTTAGTAGCATTCTTTAAGGCCAGGGCTTTGGATAGGAATACTTTTCTCTTTCCTCTAATACCTGACTCTCTCCTTTCCAAGTTCCCTTGGGAAAGCAGTGAAAGGGTAGATGTGT
This sequence comes from Delphinus delphis, assembly GCF_949987515.2. Taxonomy (NCBI): domain Eukaryota; kingdom Metazoa; phylum Chordata; class Mammalia; order Artiodactyla; family Delphinidae; genus Delphinus; species Delphinus delphis. Next base: position 22,600,456 of record NC_082692.2, on the reverse strand, counting down.
CTTGCAGGATCTCTTGCATCTTGCCTCTCCAGATGAGCAAGGTAACAGCTCGTGGAGATGAGCAACTACAAGGAGGTGGGCGATGAGCCATCTCTGCTGAAGGCTAAGGCAGGGACCTGGGTTCTCTTTCTTCCTACCCCCTCCTCCCCACATTCCTACCTCTGGCCAATCCTACTCATAATGGCAACCAAAGAAACCCTTCTCCCCTTCATTATTCTTTAGGAATGTGTTCATTTAGCCCCCTTTCCTGACCTTATTTCTAACCTTCTTGATGCCCAATCTCTGCCCTGAAAATAACTCCTCAACTTCTACACCCACGAGAGCAACTGTCATTCATCTTTATTTCAATTTAGAGGTACCAAGACCCCTGTGATCTTCCTAAAAAAACAAGACTGTTTTGGGTCAAAGAACCCCCTAAAAGGATGTACAGGGGGTTCTGTTTCCTCCTCTGGTTTGAGCAAGTCAGACCTTCCCACAGACTTGTTGTTTCTGGAAAAGCCTCTCCTTCCTTCCAACCCATCCTTGTGCAATAGAAAACCTGATGGACTTCAGAGGAGACTACCCCCTGGGAACCAGCTCTCCACCCTAACAGTGAGGAGGGAGACATTGCAGTGCTCTCGTCCCAGCCCAGTCCTAACTACTCCTCCCCATAAACCATTCTAGAAACCAAGGTGTTCTCCCAGATGGTTCAGGACTGGAACCAGGCAGACACGAAGACGTTCCAGCAGGTCACAGGAAGGAAGGCCCGTAGCTCTTGACCCTGCCTCACCCTGATTATTCCCACGTCCCTACCTGTCACTCCCAATCTGTTGGGGGCCTGATGGTAAGTGGTGCAGCATTCTTCCGACCAGCCCGGATGCCTGGGTAGAAGAGGGGCCAAAGTTTCTCAGTAAAAGTATCAGTGAAGGTGTAGATATGAGAGCGGTCTGTGACGTTGTAAAAAGACAGTGTACCGGCCTCATAGTCTAGGAATATGCCTACCCGCCTGGGTTTCACCTTGATGTGCAAAGGGGTAAAAGGTGTGGTAGTGGCTGCATACTTGTCCCCGTTCCACAGCCGCACCCGCCAGTAGCCAGTCTCAGGGAGTGGGGTCAGTTCGCCCTTTCGGCTCACAGAGTCCCGGCACACACCCACTGCCCAGTGGGTCTTGTCGCCCACCTCCACCTCCCAGTAATGTCGACCTGAGGTGAAACCCTCAGTAGCCAGGACACAAGGGTAGAAGGTGAAACGTTGTGGTGTATCAGGGAGATCCCGGAGTCTTGTCTCCACGAACTTGACGCTCTTACGATCTTCCGACAGGACTAGGTTAGGATGAGCAGTCTCAGGGTCCAGGGTCACATCCGCTGGCGGGAGAAGCCAGAGTGGGGAGCTAGATGAGGACGGGAATAGCTAAACGCCCCTGCCTCACTCTTCCAGCCTGCCTTTGCAGAGCCTGCTCCCTGAAAGCCCCCAGAACCCCGTGGTTTGCTTAACTTTCTCAATCCTTGGTGTCACCTAAGGGAGGGGAGGGGAGGGAACAATGGCTTCGTTTCTCATCCTGGCCCTAAAATAAACAGGTAATGATCTCTTGACTCTGCAAGGGCTGGTGGTTTAGGCTCCTGCCTGGTCCTCCCTCCATCCCCCCCGACATCATCATCCATCTCACTGTGTGGAGAAGCACAAGGCACAGTCCAATGGTAAGAAAAAATAAAAATGTTAAGAAGGGTACAGAGCCAGATAGCATTATAGTCTAGCGATACAGTGACCATGTGTCTGTTTCCCTGGACAGTCTGGATTATGACTATTTTCCAAGTAAGTATTAATAAGACTCCCTTTCACTCTCAAGAGGGGACCAGTTTCAGCAAATTATTTAACCTCTCTGGGTCCCTATTTAGAAAAGTATGGGACTAAGAGTAAACGACACCTGAGGCTTCTCACTTTGAGTTCTGTGACTCAGAGTGAGATTGAAAACCAGGTAAAGGAGTGGGTGTGAATATGGACATGAAAAGTGACAGAGGGGATAAGTGAAGTCCAGATAAAGTAGGACCTAAAGACTTTCTTCTCTCTGTCGATTCCCTCTGCTAGTTTCCTTTTGGGAACAACTCACCAATTAGCTGTTTAAGGATTTTCCTTAGTGCAAAGTACTGTCGGGGGAAATTGCTGAAGTTCTTTTCCAGCTCTATGGATACTGAAGTCACCTCCATGGTCTTCACCTTCTCACATCTAGGAGGGATGGGAAGATAGGGGAAGAAAGGGCAGGGTCAGGGGAAGCTCCAGCTTAGTGAGTATTAAGATGTTGTCATCTCTAGGGAGAAACTAAAATTCTCCATCCTCACACTTTCTCCTCCCTCAAGACAAGTTCTTGCTTATTGCTTTCTTTTGCCTATCTATGGAAAGCCATATGGTCCCCTAGACAAACCCTTATCTTAATAATCAGTCTTAGAACTTTCTGGAGGTACTGTTATATTTCATGCAAATAGATAACCACCTCCCCCCCCGCCCCCAACCAGTTCCTCCTTCCATCTTGTTTGGACACAATTCCACCCATAGGCCCAGGTAGAATCTGGTTCTATTTCATTATCTTTGTATCTAGGAAGTCCTGATGCTCAGAGGGAAAAGGTAAGGGACTAGTACTCCCAGTGATTTGCTCTCTAACTGGCTTCATGGATGCAATAAACCTTCTCCCTTTTTCTACCCAGACACTGCATGACTTTCCCATCCTTATTCCCCCAACTCCTTATTGTAGCCCTACTCTTTAAGCCAAGACCTAACTCACTCAAAGAGATACAAGAATCACTTACTTTTCCAGGGTACTTTTGACATCCTAGAGGAAGGAGAAAAGAAAGCAATATTGGTCCTGGTAGTCAAGGGTCCTAAAGGCAAAAGGTTTCCCTCCTCCCAAAAGTTCTAGATCTATTAAATAGGCATAAGGCAAACTATGGGTCACAGTGCAAGGGGCCGAGCTCCAGAGGGATCTGAGTACATCTCTCCCAACCTAACCCCCACTTTCAACTCTCAGTCATCATGAAGCTTGGTAATTGATATCACTTCCAAATAGTTTCTTGTGTGCTTGTCTTTGTTCCTCAAGAACACTGGGACTCAATGCCAGGGACAGGGATTGTGTCTGCTCTTTACTCTGTCCCCCAAGTACCAACCACACACCTGTCTCCTTGAGGATCAGTACAGATAGTTCCAGACAGCTGGCATAGGAACGAATCACACTCTTCCGTTGTGGTTTGGTATCCCTTGTCTAGTATTGGTTAATAAATATTAATAACTGTGTGCCAATCCTGATTTGTGAATACTTGGGGTCCAGAAGACAAAGAAGACAAATCTCTGCCCCCCAAGGATTTCCCAGTTTAATGTGGAAGGCAGAACACACATACATGAAAGGACACGAGAGTAAATACCAAGCAATATATAACATGCAGATAAATGTACAACGAAGCCTCACTGATTCAAATGCTGGTAATGTGATCTCTAAGATAAGAAATATGTTTCCTGCAGCCTTGCTAAGACCATTCATTTGCTTAAGAAAACAGATTATTTCAAACATTTTAGAGGCACCATTTACATATCAAAAGCAATATATTACTTATACATTATTTCAAGTGTCCTTCAAACTATGCTTCTATTCTTTCTGTGCACTAGGTAAATCAAGTTCCAGGACTTAAAAGTAACGGTTACTGCATTTACACAATTTTTAATGCATAGTTTTTTCACTAATTCAGACTAGACTGCCCTCCTCTCAAAAGAGTGAATTTTTTCTTTGGTACAAGTTAAGCACATAATTGTTGACAAGACATAAGAACACCAAAATGATCAGAAGGGGATGGGAGAAATCAGAGAAGGCTTTCTGTAGAGAAAGATCCTTTGAGCCTGTCTGGAAGAAAGAATTGGATTTAGAGAGGCAGAGCGGAGGAGTGAGCATTGCAGGCTGACAGAATGGCCTGTGCAAAGCTAGACTGCACTTGGCCTGAGGGGCTATGCAGGGGCAAAGGTCGAACCTTAAGCATCTCGAAGCCCGACTGTAAGCACTTGCCCTCCACCTCAGCAGCCAAGTGGGCCAGGTCCCGGCGCTTGTCTCCAAGGTGAGCAGCATTTTCTCGGAGGCGCTGTAGAATGTCCTGTTCCTCCTCCTCTAGTCGTGAAAGTAACACCTGCTGCTCTTCATCCAGCCGCCGATGAAGCTCTTCAAATTCCTTTAGGATCTGCTGTCGACGACTCTCCACTAGTCTCTGAGAACAGAGGGTGGGTATTATGTTTAACAGGGCCAGTGGGGCATAAAGTGCCTTTCCCCACCCACCATGTGTATGAATTCACACAGACTTCCAGTGTCATTGGAAAGAGCTTAACAGGACACTCATGTTTCTCTCCACTGGAATTTCCCTTTGTAAAGAATGGCTCCATCCCTAACTAATAAGAACCTACTGTACAGCACAGGGAATTCTACTCAGTGCTCTGTAGTGACCTAAATGGGAAGGAAATCCAAAAAAGAGGGGATATATATATATATATACGTACAGCTGATTCACTTTGCTGTACAGTAGAAATGAACAAAATATTCTACACTATACTCCAATAAAAATTTAAAAAAAAGAAAAGAAAAGAATGTCTCCATCCTCATTGTCACCCCTACTGATGATGGGATGAAGAACACTGGGGAGATAAAAAAATAAACCAATGTTAAAAAATTTATCTTCTTTATTAAATTAGCTTCTAAAAAAGCTACACTTCTATGTTTTAGTAAAAATATTCAAGACATAAGAACCCAATAATATGACATGTACTATTACAGATATCAGAGATACCTCTGCTATCGCCTACTCTAAAGTTCTAGTTAATGCAATCTGTCAAGAAAAGGAAAGTACTGGAAAGTCTGAGATTGTTATCATTTGTACATTGCAAGACATTTACTTGATAAAAACCAGAGAAGCAACTGGAAAAATATCAGAATCAACAAGATTTTAGTAACGGGTTGTTATAAATGTAGATTTCAAGGCTGAACCTGTTCAACAGTTTCAAGTCACTTCAGAGACTGACAGTTTACACCCCAGAAACAGGTTATAGAAGTTTGTGAGTAAATTATTTGCTTGAAATTTGAAACATGCTTTCTTTCAGTTAAACCTCTAACATTTCTGAAACTGGATAATATATGACTCAAACTCCAGCCATAACGCATTCTGAGAGTTACCAGCAGGCATATCCTCCCTTCTGCACCTCAACGGCAACAAGAAGTGATCTCCCCAAAGGATTCCCTAAGCATCACGTGTCTGATGGGGAGGAATCAGCCAAGAGGAAAGCAAAGTTAGAAGCAGAGACTGGGACTCTGGAAGAAGGAAGTGGATAGGGCCTGGAAGGCAGGGTTGAGGGTGAATACAGAGTGGGGCTGCAAAGCCAGGTGGGCCTTACAAGCCTTGTGTTTCTAGATTTCAAGCTAGTTCCCAGCAGAGGCTGACTAGCTCCAGTTCTAGAGCTGCTTGCTGCTTCCCATTTCACTGCTGCCTCCTCAGGAGCATGTTGGAACAAAATATATTCTCACAACATTTACCATTAAGTAAAACACAGCCTTTTTTCCTGTGTGTCTGTGTGTTTAGGGGTGATGTATGGGTAGAATTTAGGTTCATAACTGTGGTAAAAAGAAAGCAAAGGGCTCTCGTATAATCTCATAATCCCTTCTCTTTTTTTCCCTCTATTTTGTAGGGCAGTGGTTCTTAATCAGGGTGTTACCTCCCTCTAGAAATGTTTTGGAAACAGGGGGCATTTTTGTTTGCATGATTGGGGGAGCTCCTGGGAAGGATGCTAACACTCCTCCAATGTGTGAAGACAACCCAGTAATATGAACTGCACCATTTTCTAATGTTCTGCTGGATATTAAAAAAATGGAGTCTAGACTTGAATGCCACTTTATATACAAACACAGAGTAATTCTTATATGGTTTTAATATACCTGAATTTTTCAGGAATGGCTGAAAACTCATTAAGACTGTATTTTGTTTTTCTTAGAACTTTACTGTAAGTTATTTATCATTTTGAAAAATTATGGCATCAACAGCTAAACTGCTAGTGGCATTCGAGTCAACATTACTACACAATTCCGTCAGTCTGAATTTGTATTTGTTGCATGTTGATATAGGTGCAAGGATAAAACTACACTGTAGTGTCTTTCAGGGTAGTCATGCCTAAATGTTTACATACCAGATTTTATTATAAATTACTTTTATGTTGTATTATATTACACTATATTTGGGCATGATAGTCTCTTTTAAAAATTATATGGATAGATCATTTTATCCATAATTTTCATTTCAGCATGATTAATTACAAATTATTTATTTCTAAAAGGGGCATTGGGTCTGGAGGTGGGGATGAGGGAGAGAGTTCAAAAGGTCACTGAAGGAATGCTGGTAGTTGGTGACAGTTTCCGAGACCATTAAAATGATAATATACATTAAAAAAAAAAAAACCACAGTCTGTTCAAGCATTTAGCAGGTTTTTTTTTTTTTCTGTGGTACGCGGGCCTCTCACTGTTGTGGCCTCTCCCGCTGCAGAACACAGGCTCCGGACACGCAGGCCCAGTGACCATGGCTCACGGGCCCAGCTGCTCCGCGGCATGTGGGATCTTCCCCGACCAGGGCACAAACCCATGTCCCCTGCATCGGCAGGCGGACTCTCAACCACTGCGCCACCAGGGAAGCCCTATTTAGCAGGTTTTTAAAATTTTTATTCCCCTCTCCATCCTTTACCTTTAAGAAGGTGATCAACAGGAAGAGGAAAGCTAATGACTGGGAATAAGCTTCATTTTCACATATTTTAAGTTCTTCAGGAGCCCTCCAAAGGGACAAATAACTTTTTTTTTTTAACGTTCACCTTTGCAATCAAAATTAGTTCAAATTTAAAAAAAATTCAAATGTTTGTTTGTTAAAATGTATAAAGGACTAAGGTAATAATACTTGCTTCCTGTTGAAATGTCATTGTTAAAAAAAAAATAGTGTTTCTACTGATTTCAAATCTGTGTTTAATTTCTAGTGATCCCTAAATCTCAACTCCAAAAACTCATTATTTCTTCTGGAAGCCTTTAATGCAATCAAGTTTCTCTGCTGTCTTCTTAGGAATATGCAACTGTGCTTTTTGTGCCATGTCATTTATATTTTCTCTACTTGACTGTAAGCTCAAGGAGGGCAGGGACTGTGCTTTTGCTCATCATTGTTCCCCAGTGTCAAAGACAGGGTTTGGCCTATACTGGAAGCTTAGTAAATATTTACTGATTTCTGCAGAATTAGTATCTCTGATTTTGCACATACTGGCTATATGATCTTGGACTAGACACTTATCCAAGTTCTGTTTCCTACTGTGTAAACTGGGGATAACAATACTTACCTTACAGGGTATCTAAGTTCACTCTTGTCAAATATGACTTCCTGGACTCCCTTCTCCTTGTCTTGTACCTCCTCTATGTCCCACTTGGGCCAAGTATAGCCTGAACTCTTAGAACTTAAAACTGGGCAGGGCTTCCCTGGTGGTGCAGTGGTTGAGAGTCTGCCTGCCGATGCAGGGGACACGGGTTCGTGCCCCGGTCTGCGAAGATCCCACATGCCGCGGAGCGGCTGGGCCTGTGAGCCATGGTCACCAAGCCTGCGCGTCTGAAGCCTGTGCTCCGCAACGGGAGAGGCCACAGCAGTGAGAGGCCCACGTACCACAAAAAAAAACAAAACAAAAAACAAAAAAAAAAAACTGGGCAGACCTAATACAATCTTCTAAGTTTGGAATGTCATGGACACCTAAGGAATTAATGCACAGGATTCAATAAATACTAGGTATTATTACCACTATAATTAATACATGTTTCACTGTCCAACAGAAGAAATAAGGCAGATACCAAACTACCATGCTACAAATATGGTAATGCTATGGAAGAGATGTGAAACTGTATGAAAATTAAGAAAGCTAATTTCTAAAGGGTCAGGAAAGGCTACATAGGAAGTGGTTTTCATCTTAGGATGGACAGGATCCTATAGGTAGAGGATGAGGGGGGTAAGAACATTCTAGGAACCATTATCATCCAGCATACTTGAGCTTACTTGAATTAAGAGAATGTGGTCCTAATGTTGCTGGGAGGTTCTTCCGGGTGCTGTTGGGCAGCTCCTTCATCCTTCCTCCCCAGTGCACCTTCCACATTCTCCTTTCCTCAATCCCTCTAAGGATCTCTCAGCAGAGAGCCTCCTTCCCTGCTTTACAAAGAAAAGGAGGCCAAGGGGCATGAACTCCCTCAACTCGCCAGATATAAGATGTTCTGTCCTTCACTTCTTACATCCTTCTCCTCAATTCTTAATCCATGACAATTTAAGTACAATGTTTAATTACAGTCAAGCCTAATAAAATATCATTTTTTTTGAGAGAACAGCATTTTTCTAATAAACCAGAACTGGTAGATTAAATAATGTGTGGTTAATGTTCAGTTAATTGCCTGCAGAGCAGCCCAAATGGGATTGCCTGCCTTTACCTTGAGTTCCCCAGGCTTCTTCTCCTCAGAGGACTTGCAGCGGGTGATCTCCTGCAGCTTCCGCTCCAGGGGCTCCAGGCACTTCTGCAGTTTTTCCTGAGGGGTGAGAAGTGGGAGAATGGCATTTGGGGTTGGCTAGTACATCCTACGTTCAGAGGCTAACCCATTTGTTTTAAACCATTTGTTTGCTTCCTATCCATCTGTCTCTTGATCCAACTCCCTTCCTGGCCTGTCATTTGAGGTGTCAGCTTCCTACAGGTCCCTTCTCCTGCCACCAGCCTGTCTCCATCACCTCCCTTGCTCACCAAACCTTCCTTTCACTGAATCTCACTGTTCCACTGTCACCAACTCTCTGTCCTTCCCCAGCCCTATTAATTTTTTAACTCAAGGAACTGCTTGTTACTGTCAAAGTGACCTCCTGTACCCTGATATCCTTCTTTAAACTTGTTTTCCTATCCAATTCTAACCACTTGCCAATATAATAAAATCTTGATTACTTATTCTGCAAACTACCATAAAGTCTTATTTCCAAGATTTTATTAACATTATTAACACTTATTAATTACACAAAGTACTTGATAAAGTGCTAAGACATTAAAATCTCTAATTTCTATTACTCAAGCATTTACCCTGTGTCCCAGCAGTAAGTTAAACCAGATGCCATATTATCCTTTATTGGGGGAAGATGCAAACAGACTGGCTCAGCTTAGCCTGGTGGGGATCATTCTAAAATGCTGATACCTGTTCCCAATACCAGTGGGTAAACAAGGGGTGTGCTGAGCAGGGGGACAGAATGAAGAAACCAGACCATTTTTCAGTTCTTAAGTTTGATCTTCTCCACATGGTTTCATTCATTTATGAAAAATATGATATATTCCAAGACCACACATACTCAAATGTGTTACAAAAGTCAGACAGAATTTTTTTGGGTAGTCCTTACTGCTCTTCTTCATGCCTGAGGACAACTGATCAGACATACTGCATGCCCCCGTGTACGTAGCTCTGAGGGGACTATAGAGTGAGGATCAGATACCGTCTTGCCCTCAGGAACTTACAATCCTCTACCCAGGGAGTCTCCCATCCTCTGTGCTCCTCCCTCTTGCCCTGCATTGGCATCATGTGTCTGGTTCCCTACCTTGTACTCCTGTGTGGCATCGTCCAGTGGCACGACGGTGTGGGCCCGGTGGGTGTGGGAAATTGCACATATCAAACACACAGCCTCCTGGTCCTCATAGCAGAAGAGGCTGAGGGCTTCATGGTGCTGGGGGCAGAGGCTCTCATCTCGGATCTTCCGCTTGACGGCCTGGAGCTGCTTGGCAATTTCCACCATGCTGCCCAGCTGTCGATTAGGTCGGAGACTGCGGTAGCGGGACGTCTTTCGACATACAGGACAAGGGAAGTCCCTCTCTAGGTCCTCCCACCAGCGAGTGATGCAAGCTTTGCAGAAGTTGTGCCCACACTCAATGATGACAGGCTCCTTCAGATACTCCAGGCACACAGAGCAACTTGCCTCCACCTGTAAGTTCTCCAGAGCTGCAGCTGTGGAGGCTGCAGAGGCCCCGGCCTCTAACAGGCTTGTCTCTGCCATTATTTAACTTGAGGTTAGGATGGGAGAAGAGGAAAAAAAAGTCAGTTGGAGGTTTAGTTTATTTTGCATCCCTGGCCTAACAGTTACCCCCGTGTTAAATCCTAACTCCAGATTTAGCCCCATCATAGTATTTTACATCTTCTCTTCCACTACATCAACCTCTTTTGTTTCTCCACTTCCAAAACTTGTGACTCCCAGCCATCAATTTTTTCTCTTCAGCAAAATGACACACAACCCTCAATCTCTTGTCTTTTACCACTGCTTTCTCTTGCTAGAAACAGAGGCTTCCTTCAACTCTAGCTGAGTACTTCTCCTGATCCAGGTTCATTCCACTTGTATCTTAGAACCAATAGTTTCAGACCAATGTATTCCTAGTGTGACATCTTCTTCTAATAGATGAGAAAAGAGTATGGGAAAGCGAAGAGTGCCAAAGCATTAATTAAGATTTCTTAAATTGAGTATATTTTAAAGTTTAATATTACAGAAGAGTTTTACTACAATAGCCCATTGGAGCCTAAGCTTGATTCTCTGCCACTGTTCTCTCAGTCTTTCAAAGGGTAATAAATAGAATGAGTTAGGCAAGGGTGACAACCTCTTCTTTTCAGAAAGTTTGAAATTATTCTTCCTTTTATCAGGCTAGCCTAGAGAAAGTGTGCCCTTTTCTTGGAATGAAATTATTCATACAACTCATTTCTATTTGAGTGCATCTGGACATCTGGAACTGCTGCAAAGTGATAAATTCATGGCAACTAAAGAGTCTATTACTGAGCCCAGGGCAATAATTTTTTGAAGAGAGAGCTGACAAGTCTATTTTAAGTATTCAGCAGTGACTGGAGTCTTTTGAAATAGTTATCAATAACTAACTCCTTGGATGTACTGTACCTCCAACTAATAGGTTCTGGAGTGGTTGGGAATTAAGAGAGAGAAAAGTAAAGAGGCAATCAAAAACTTCTAATGAAGCCTCAAAAGAATTGGAAATGCATCTAAGAGATTTATAAAGTAGAAGGCTGGTCCTCTATTCCATCCTTAAAACATCACCACTTTTATCCATGAAATAGTTGATTTCTCCATCCCCTTAACCCCCCTCCCTAAGGGATCCAACAGAAGGAAATTTAGTAAGTCTATGTGTTGAGAGAGAAGTGGCCATGTAATGAGTTGGGTTAACAATGATTATTCCTGTATAGGTTGACGGCACACGTGAAAAGTGTTTAATTTGGAGTAGGAACTGACAGCTTATTTGGACCTGAATTTCCTCCCTCAACCAGGAGAGAAGTTCAGTCAGATGATTTTTCTCTACCTCTGGGAATCCAACTTTGACGAGTAACCCTTCCCTTTCCCTAATCTTCTAGAAATTAGGTGGTCTCCTCACCTGGGGTGAGTTGAACTGTATGCAGAGTTAGGGGGCAGAATGGATCTAGACTAGCAAAGAAGTAGTGTGTAAGAGAAATGGGGAAAGGTTAGGGAGGTATGGGGAGAGGACTTGGAGCTACAGCACTAGTTAAGCCTTCGGTGTCTCTGGGTTGGTCATTTTTCCCCCTCTATTCCTCGTGTCTCAGTAGAAGGGCAAACTTCAAAGCCGTCCTCATTTTGTTTCTACCACTGTCGGGGGTCCCACCTTGCGACCCTTTCCTGAGCGTGGTCCACAACTCGGTCCCACCCCCGTCTCCATCTTCTCCCGCCAGATCTGGCGCAGGGGGACTGGAGTGCGGGGAGAGGAAACGTCGTTGTTGGCAGGGAGGGAGGGATGCGTGTCCAGGTGAGGAGGAGGTGTGACGTGAAGGTGGGATGCCCGCCGCTATGACGCAGCCGAGAGCCGCGGTGACGGCGTAAGAGTTTCACCCGGGGAGGCGAGCGGCAGCGGGACGGGGGAACGGCGGGGTAGCCAAGCAACGCCGGACGCGCTGACGTCGCCGGGGCGGCAAAACGTCCGCCCGGGCCCGAGGCGGGCGGAGGCAGCTGTGGTTACGTGCGGGGGCCGGTGACGCAGTCGCGGGGCGCTAGGACGCGGCGTGCGGAGCCGGTCAGCGGGGGCAGGCCCCAAGGCCCCGGCGCGGCGGCGGGACAGCACCTACCTTCCCGGCTTCGGGTCCGGGAGTGCGGGGCGCAGAGCCGCCGGAGCGCTGCCTCCCTCCTTCCTCCTCCCCCCGCCCCCGCCCCGCAGCGCGACACACAATACTCGCCGGAAGCGGAAGCCGCGCCGAGAGGCTCGTGTCAGTGGAAGCCTGGGTGTCGGCGGGCGATCGCGGGAGGGCCTAGCGGCGCTTACGGAACAAGGAGAAGGCGGGGGGCCGGAGGGGAGAACCAGCAGGAGGAGTGAAAGGCGAGAAGAGACCCGGAGGGGCAGGTGGCTGAAATGCAGTCATCCAGGTGACCCGAGGAATCCTCTGGAGAAAGAGGGCCGCGCATGCGCGTGGCGGAGCGCTGAAGCCCATTGCCCACAGGGCGCCTACGGGCGCCGGGGCAGGCGGGCCCGTCCCGCCCAGGGTGTGGGCCCGGGCGCTGACCCGGCTCAGGCTGGTCCCGGTTGGGGCTGGGAGCCGCCGGGGGCGGGGCAAGGGCGGGTTGCGGACATTGAGCTACACTGCTCGTCTCTCCAGGTTAGTCCCGGGAGAAGGTGGCTCGCCGAGTCGGCGGCCAATTACGTGGTGGACCTGCGGGTCTCAGCTGGCACGTCACTTCCGACAAGTTGAGTTTAAGCCTTTTAACATTAAAGGATTAGCTCAGTTTTCCCTGCCGTGGGCTTCGGATGCTTGGTCACCTTGTCCTTGCTAGGCAAGCTTTACGGAAATGATCTACCTCCTCCGATGGAGTGGGAGCCCCGAAAGAGCTGGTACTGTGACTCTGCTGCTCACCTTTGTGTCCTCAGCTCCTCGCTCGGTGCCCGACCGCAGCGAGCGCGCAGTGAGCACCCCTTCTGGGTGCGAGCCAATCCCGACTTTTTCCAGTTTTGTGGCTTTGGCTTGAGGTCTCCGCAAGAGCAGATGGTGGTTTTGCGGCGGCTCCGGACTCCTGCGTTATAGCTTCCTTACTTTCCTCTCCTGTTGCTGGAAGCTTCGCAGCCTTGTGACTTTGGAGGACGAGGGCGAGATGATGAGGAAGAGTCGGTGGACAGAGGTGTGATGAGACTGGGAGGGAGGAGGTGCTGAGTTGAGTTGATGGAGCTGGGGAGGAGTGGATGCTGGGTAAAGGGGTGATGGGACTGGGGAGAAGTTGGGGCTGGGGAAAGGTGTGCCGCGGCTGGGCAGGAGTTAGTGCTAAGAGTAGACACTGCTGGTTGAAAACGCAGCTTGCCCCGCCTACTCTCTGGCAACACTTGGCATACAGAATGCTAACCGAAAGAAATGAACAAATTTTGGTGTACTCTTCGAGGTGAAATGGCCCAATGGCCCAACTTGTTCCTGTGTAAGTTGTGATGCTGTTTACAAACACTGTGCAGTATTTAACCTCTCATCCTGGCAGCCAGGAACTATTTATTTGCAGAAAATATCTCATGTGGGAGGTATAAAGATTTAGGGTCAGGCATGCTAAATACAGCTGGTCTGATTTTTCTTCACTGTTCTTTAGTTTTTGTTCACTTTTTTTCAGTAGCAGTGATTTGAAGAGGATTAAGCTTGATAAAATTACATTTATTAACTTTTTTTTCCCTCATTGTTATTTGACCATTGGGAATTTTAGCAGCAGTACTCTTTCTAGTTCATGGACTGCCTCATTCTAAGGTAGGGTAGTTTGAAAGCCACAAATTGGGCGGTCAGCTTCTTTATCCTTACTTTATAGGGAGCGTGGTGAGGTTTGGTTCTGGTTATGATTTGTAACTTTTAAGGTGTTGGCTAGCACTTCATTCTGGCTTTCTGTTTGTAGGTGGCCAGGGGTGTGGTAATGTTAAGCAAATTTCCAGGAGGAAGTGCATTTCTGAGGAGTATGAAGAATGTGGTGGCCTGGAGACTAATAGATTATTAAGATGACTTTACGCTCAATATGGAAGGAAAGAGGGGAGAATGTCTAGGTAAAACTATAAAATTATGAAGGGCATGTACTATGTCATAGAACAGGGTTTGGCAAACCTTTCCTGTAAGGAGCCAAATAGGACATATTTTTGGCTTTGTTGCCCATACTCAATTCTGTCTTTGTAGTATGAAAATAGCGTTAGACTATAGTAAATGAGTGAGCGTTGCTGAAATTTGAATTTCATATAAATTCTTCACTTGCCTTGAAATTTTATTCTCCTTTTGATTTTACCCCCAATCATTTAAAAATGTAAACACATATTTTAGGTTGTGGGCTGTACAGGCACAGGTAGCAGACCATAGTTCGCTGACCCCTGACATAGAACAGTAATGAAGTACCCAGTATTTTTCAAGAGAGAATGCCTGGGAAAGTGGGTGAACACAATGCTATGATCTCTTATTTCCATCTGTCTATATGATAACACACAAAATAATAATAAAGGAAATTTGAAATCTTAACACAAATTTGTTATGACCTGTGAAACTTGGTTGGCTGAGATTTATGAATATACTAAGATACAAGTACATTTTTTAAACAAGGAAAGGTATTCGTTGTCTAAAATTAAACGAGATTATAGTTCAGGAGAGGTGGAATAACACTGAATTGTGACGTTGATTTATATCAACAAGGGATTTCCAACATAGAAATATGCAAAAGTGAGTAATAGTAATATGAAGGATAATTAAAAAAATTTAAATATACACTTTAATATTGTTTTTATATCAGTAAAAGATATATCTGATATATCTTTTATACCAGAAGATATCTTGGAACCACTGAGTCACATAGAGGAAAAGGATGTATTAGCAGTGCAGGTAGAAAACTGCTTGAGGTCAGATATGAGATATGGTAGGTTGGGGAGGGAGAGGGTTCAACTGTCCAGACTTCCGAAATTCTTCCTCAGAAGAAGGCAAAGCATCTAATTTTCCCCCACCATTTTTTTAAATTATAAAAAATTTAAACTACAGAAAGACGGTCGTCAGTCTTTTTACACTTTACACTGTGCTTTTTATACTTTATACTGGCTGTCTATTATCTTTCCAATTCAGTAACATTGGAACTACCTTGTTCTTTTTCAAGTCTATATCACTGCTTCATTATGTAGGTGTATAATTTATTCAGCCATTTTGTTTAGAGAAAACATTTAGGGTTTTTCCAAGTCTTATTAAATAAAGGCTGTAGTGAACATTCTTGTACATATATCTTTTTCCCTCAGTTTTATTGTGATATAACTGACGTGTAACACTGTGTTAGTTCAGGGTGTACAACGTAATGATTTGATATATTTGCCCATATGTCTTTTTTGTTTTTTTTAACTTCTCAATAAGGAATGTGTCTTTTATTTTTTTTTGAATTTTATTTATTTTTTTAAACAGCAGGTTCTTATTAGTTATCCATTTTATACATATTAGTGTATACATGTTAATCCCAATCTCCCAGTTCATCCCACCACCACCACCCTGCCCCCCGCCACTCTCCCTCCTTGGTGTCCATACCTTTGTTCTCTACATCTGTGTCTATTTCTGCCTGCAAACTGGTTCATCTGTACCATTTTTCTAGGTTCCACATATATGCGTTAATATACGGTATTTGTTTTTCTCTTTCTGACTTACTTCACTCTGTATAACAGTCTCTACATCCATCTACTTCACTACAAATGACCCAATTTCGTTCCTTTTAATGGCTGAGTAATATTCCATTGTATATATGTACCACATCTTCTTTATCCATGTGACTGTAGATGGGCATTTAGGTTGCTTCCATGACCTGGCTATTGTAAATAGTGCTGCAATGAACATTGGGGTGCATGTGTCTTTTTGAGTTATGGTTTTCTCTTGAGTATATGCCCAGTAGTGGGATTGCTGGGTCATATGGTAGTTCTATTTTTAGTTTTTTAAGGAACCTCCATACTGTTCTCCATAGTGGCTGTATCAATTTACATTCCCACCAACAGTGCAAGGGGGTTCCCTTTTCTCCACACCCTCTCCAGCGTTTGTTGCTTGTAGATTTTCTGATGATGCCAATTCTAACTGGTGTGAGATGATACCTCATTGTAGTTTTGACTTGCATTTCTCTAATAATTAGTGATGTTGAGCAGCTTTTCATGTGCTTCTTGGCCATCTGTATGTCTTCTTTGGAGAAATGTCTATTTAGGTCTTCTGCCCATTTTTTGATTGGGTTGTTTGGTTTTTTTTTACATTGAGCTGCATGAGCTGTTTATATATTTTGGAGATTAATCCTTTGTCCATTGATTCATTTGCAGATATTTTCTCCCATTCTGAGGGTTGTCCTTTCGTCTTGTTTGTAGTTTCCTTTGCTTTGCAAAAGCTTTTAAGTTTCATTAGGTCCCATTTGTCTATTTTTGTTTTTATTTCGATTACTCTAGGAGGTGGATCAAAAAAGATCTTGCTGTGATTTATGTCAGAGTGTTCTTCCTACGTTTTCCTCTAAGAGTTTTACAGTGTCCGGTCTTACATTTAGGTCTCTACTCCATTTTGAGTTTATTTTTGTGTATGGTGTTAGGGAGTATTCTAATTTCATTCTTTTACATGTAGCTGTCCAGTTTTCCCAGCACCACTTATTGAAGAGACTGTCTTCTCCATTATATATCCTTGCCTCCTTTGTCATAGGTTAGTTGACTACAGGTGCATGGGTTTATCTCTGGGCTTTCTATCCTGTTCCATTGATCTATATTTCTGTTTTTGTGCCAGTACCATATTGTCTTTTTTTTCTTTTTCATTTTATTTATTTATTATTTTTGGCTTCGTTGGGTCTTCATTGCTGCATGCAGGCTTTCTTTAGTTGTGGCGAGCGGGGGCTACTCTTCTTTGCAGTGCGTGGGATTCTCATTGCAGTGGCCTCTCTTGTTGTGGAGCACGGGCTCTAGGTGTGCGGGCTTCAGTAGTTGTGGCTCATGGGCTCTAGAGCACAGGCTCAGTAGTTGTGGCACACGGGCTTAGTTGCTCTGTGGTATGTGGGACCTTCCCGGACCAGACCTCGAACCCGTGTCCCCTGCTGGCAGGCGGATTCTTAACCACTGCGCCACGAGGGAAGCCCTATCATATTGTCTTGATTACTGTAGCTTTGTAGTATAGTCTGAAGTCAGGGAGTCTGATTCCTCCAGCTCCATTTTTTTTCCCTCAAGACTGCTTTGGCTATTCGGGGTCTTTTGTGTCTCCATACAAATTTTAAGATTTTTTTTGTTCTAGTTCTGTAAAAAATGCCACTGGTAATTTGATAGGGATTGCATTGAATCTGTAGATTGCTTTAGGTAGTATAGTCATTTTCATGATATTGATTCTTCCAATCCAAGAACATGGTATATCTCTCCATCTGTTGGTATCATCTTTAATTTCTTTCATCAGTGTCTTATAGTTTTCTGCATACAGGTCTTTTGTCTCCCTAGGTAGGTTTATTCCTAGGTATTTTATTCTTTTTGTTGCAGTGGTAAATGGGAGTGTTTCCTTAATTTCTCTTTCAGATTTTTGATCATTAGTGTATAGGAATGCAAGAGATTTCTGTGCATTAATTTTGTATCCTGCAACTTTACCAAATTCATTGATTAGCTCTAGTAGTTTTCTGGTGGCATCATTAGGATTATCTATGTATAGTATCATGTCATCTGCAAACAGTGACAGTTTTACTTTTTCTTTTCCAATTTGTATTCCTCTTATTTCTTTTTCTTCTCTGATTGCTGTGGCTAGGACTTCCAAAATATGTTGAATAATAGTGGTGAGAGTGGACATCCTTGTCTTTTTCCTGATCTTAGAGGAAATGCCTTCAGTTTTTCACCATTGAGAATGATGTTTGCTATGGGTTTATCGTATATGGCCTTTATTACGTTGAGGTAGGTTCCCTCTATGCCCACTTTCTGGAGAGTTTTTATCATAAAGGGTGTTGTGTTGAATTTTGTCAAAAGCTTTTTCTGCATCTATTGAGATGATCATATGGTTTTATTCTTCAATTTGTTAATATGGTGTGTCACATTGATTAATTTGCATGTATTGAAGAATCCTTGCATCCCTGGGATAAATCACACTTATTCATGGTGTATGATCCTTTTAATGTGTTGTTGGATTCTGTTTGCTAGTATTTTGTTGAGGATTTTTGCATCTATATTCATCAGTGATATTTGTAATTTTCTTTTTTTGTTGTATCTTTGTCTGGTTTTGGTATCAGGGTGATGGTGGCCTCATAGAATGAGTTTGGGAGTCTTTCTTCCTCTGCAATTTTTTGGAAGAGTTTGAGAAGGATGAGTGTTAGCTATTCTCTAAGTGTTTAATAGAATTCACATATGAAGCCATCTGGGCCTGGACTTTTGTTTGTTGGAAGATTTTTTTTTTTTTTTTTTTTTTTTGTGGTACGCGGGCCTCTCACTGTTGTGGCCTCTCCCGTTGCGGAGCACAGGCTCCGGACACGCAGGCTCAGCGCCCATGGCTCACGGGCCTAGCTGCTCCACGGCATGTGGGATCTTCCCGGACCAGGGCACAAACCCATGTCCCCTGCATCGGCAGGCGGACTCTCAACCACTGTGCCACCAGGGAAGCCCTGTTGGAAGATTTTTAATCACAGTTTCAATTTCCTTACTTGTGATTGGTCTGTTCATATTTTCTATTTCTTCTTGGTTCAGTCTTGGAAGGTTATACCTTTCTAAGAATTTGTCCATTTCTTCCAGGTTGTCCATTTTATTGGCATAGAGTTGCTTGTAGTAGTCTCTTACGACACTTTCTATTTCTGCGGTGTCTGTTGCAACTTCTTCTTTTTCATTTCTAATTTTGTTGATTTGAGTCCTCTCCCTCCTTTTCTTGATGAGTCTGGCTAAAGGTTTATCAATTTTGTTTATCTTCTCAAAGAACCAGTTTTATTGATCTTTGCTATTGTTTTCTTTGTTTCTATTTCATTTATTTCTGTTCTGATCTTTATGATTTCTTTCCTTCTGCTAACTTTGGGTTTTGTTTGTTCTACTTTCTCTGGTTCTTTCAGGTGTAGGAACCTAAGATTGTTTATTTAAGATTTTTCTTGTTTCTTGAGGTAGGATTGTATTGCTATAAACTTCCCTCTTAGAACTGCTGTTGCTGCATCCCATAGGTTTTGGATCAACATGTTTTCATTGTCATTTGTCTCTAGGTATTTTTTGATTTCCTCTTTGATTTCTTCAGTGATCTCTTGGTTATTTAGTAACACATTGTTTAGCCTCCATGTGCTTGTGTTTTTAATGTTTTTTTCCCTGTAATTGATTTCTAATACAATTAGAAATTGCTTGATATGATTTCAGTTTTCTTAAATTTACTGAGGCTTGGGCTTCCCTGGTGGCACAGTCGTTGAGAGTCCGCCTGCCGATGCAGGGGATGCGGGTTCATGCCCTGGTCCAGGAAGATTCCACATGCCACAGAGCAGCTGGACCAGTGAGCCATGGCCGCTGAGCCTGTGCTCCGCAACGGGAGAGGCCACAACAGTGAGTGGCCTGCGTACCGCAAAAAAAAAAAAAAAAAAAAAAAAAAAAAAAATTTACTGAGGCTTGATTTGTGACCCAAGATGTGATCTGTCCTGGAGAAGGTTCCATGTGCACTTGAGAAGAAAGTGTAATCTGCCGTTTTTGGATGGAATGTCCCATAAATACTAATTAAATCTATCTGATCTATTGTGTCATTTAAAGCTTGTGTTTCCTTATAATTTTCTGTTTGGATGATCTGTCCATTGGTGTAAATGAGGTGTTAAAGGCCCCCACTATTACTGTGTTACTGTTGATTCCCTCTTTTATAGCTGTTAGCAGTTGCCTTATGTATATATATATGTGTGTGTGTGTGTGTATACGTATATATATATGTATGTGTATATATATATATATATATATATATATGTAATTGTTATACTTTCTTTTTGGATTGATTCCTTGATCATTATGTAGTGTCCTTCCTTGTCTCTTGCATCATTCTTTATTTTAAAGTCTATTTTATCTTATATGAGTATTGCTACTCCAGCTTTCTTTTGATTTCCATTTGCATGGATATCAAATGGAATTTCCATTTCCATCCCCTCACTTTCAGAGTGTATGTGTCCCTAGGTCTGAAGTGGGTCTCTTGTAGACAGCATATATACGGGTCTTGTTTTTGTATCCATTCAGCGAGCCTGTGTCTTTTGGTTGGAGCATTGAATCCGTTCACATTTAAGGTAATTATCGATATGTATGTTCCTATGACCATTTTCTTGTTTTGGGTTTGTTTTTGTAGGTCCTTTTCTTCTCTTGTGTTTCCCACTTAGAGAAGTTCCTTTAGCATTAGTTGCAGAGCTGGTTTGGTGGCGCTGAATTCTCTTAGATTTTGCTTGTCTGTAAAGCTTTTGATTTCTCCGTTGAATCTGAATGAGATCCTTCCCAGGTAGAGTAATCTTGGTTGTAGTTTCTTCCCTTTTATCACTTTAAATATATCATGCCACTCCCTTCTGGCTTGTAGAGTTTCTGCTGAGAAATCAGCTGTTAACCTTATGGGAGTTTCCTTGTAAGTTATTTGTTGTTTTTCCCTTGTTGCCTTCAATAATTTTTTTTTGTCTTTATTTTTTGTCGATTTGATTACTGTGTGTCTCCTTGGGTTTATCCTGCCTGGGACTCTCTGTGCTTCCTGGACTTGGGTGGCTATTTCCTTTCCCATGTTAGGGAAGTTTTCGACTATAATCTCTTCAAATATTTTCTCTGGTCCTTTCTCTCTCTCTTCTCCTCTGGGACCCCTATAATGTGAATGTTGTTGCATTTAATGTTGTCCCAGAGGTCTCTTAGGCTGTCTTCATTTCTTTTCATTCTTTTTTCTTTATTCTGTTCTGTGGCAGTGAATTCCACCATTCTGTCTTCCAGGTCACTTACCTATTCTTCTGCCTCAGTTATTCTGATTCCTTCTAGTGTAGTTTTCATTTCAGTTATTGTATTGTTCATCTCTGTTTGTTCTTCTATGTCTTTGTTAAACATTTCTTGCATATTCTCGATCTTGGCCTCCATTCTTTTTCCAAGTTCCTGGATCATCTTCCCTATCATTATTCTGAATTCTTTTTCTGGAAGGTTGCCTATCTCCATTTCATTTAGTTGTTTTGCTGGGGTTTTATCTTGTTCCTTCATCTGGTAAAAAGTCCTCTGCCTTTCATTTTGTCTATCTTTCTGTGAATGTGGTTTTTCTTCCATAGGCTTCAGAATTGTAGTTCTTCTTGCTTCTGCTCTGCGTGTGTGTCTTAAATTTTCATACCATCTGTATTAGTAGGACAGATTCCTGGAAACTGAGCTGCTGAATCAAAAGGCACGGAAATTTAAAATTCTAATTGTCTTCTAGTTTCCTTCCCATAAGGTTGTACCGATTTCTGCCCACACCAGCATGTTATGAGATAGTCTCTTTGCTTACAGTGGAGCCAGTGTTGACATTTTCATATTTAAAAATTTTTGCTAATTATTTTCATTAAAAAATTTTAATGATTGCATAACAGGTCTTGTTCTGCAGGTGACATACATTGTCCAACCTTTATTAGCAGATGGGCATTTACTTAGTTTTCTGTTGTTACTTAGTTTCCTTTCTTTTGCCTTAGTTTCCTCTTTATTTTATTTTATTTTACTGCTGCATAAGTAGTGTTAGACTAAAGATTCTCTGAACATTTGTCCTTATGTGCTAGTGGATTCATTACTGTGAAAACGGTTCTGGGGTTGAAGGGTATTATTTACAATCAGCTCTCTGTATCCGTGGGTTCTGTATCTGTAGGTTCTCCATCTGTGGATACAGAGGGCTGCCATTTTTTAGAAGGGTCTTGAGCATCAGTGGATTTTGGTATCTGTGCGGAACAACTGTAGTACTAATTTTTATGCATATTTCATTACTGCATTTTAAAAAAAAATCTAAATTTTGGTTGTGTTGGGTCTTTGTTGCTGCATGTGGGCTTTCTTTAGTTGCGGCGAGCAGGGGCTACTCTTCGTTCTGGTTTGTGGGCTTCTCATTGCGGTGGCTTCTCTTGTTGCAGAGCATGGGCTCTAGGTGTGTGGGCTGCAGTAGTTGTGGTAGTAGTAGGCGGATTCTTAATCACTGCGCCACCGGGGAAGCCCCCTTACTGCTTTTTAAGAAGGCTGTTATTCTTTACATTTACCTTGGCAGCAGTGTATGAACTTTCCCCTTTCCCACATCCCCAGGAGAGAGAGTTATTATCTGCTTTTATTTTCTTCTGGCCAGTAAAAAATGTCTTGGTTATTTGAATTACACTTTTTCTTACTTAGTAATTTTGAATATCTTTTTGTTGTTATTTGTTTGTTTGTTATTGGGATTTGTTTTCTGTGCATTTCCAATCCTGTCTTTTGCCTGTTTTTCCTGTTGGGTTGTCTGTCTTTTGCTTATCAATTTATACATACATACATACACACACATGACACACTGTCCTCATTAAGAAATCTAGCCTGACCCTCAGATTCTAATTTACTTCCCTAGGTTTTCTTACAGTGTTTTTTATTTTTTACATTTAAGTCTTTATCTTTGTTTTTAAAAATATGAGGTAAAGGGAAGATCTTTATTTTTCTCTAGAGCAGTGCTGTCCAGTAGAAATAAAATGCAAGATACTTATGTAATTTTAAGTCAAAGTTGCATTAAAAAAAGTAAAAAGAAACAAGTGAAATTAATCGTAATGTTTTATTTCACCAACTTAACCCATTATATCAAAAATATTTTTACATGTAATCCATTTTAAGCAATTATTAGTGGGATATTTTATGTTTTCTCAGACTAAGTCTTTGAAATCCAATGTATATTTTACACTCATCAAATCTCAATTCTAGACTAGGTGCATTTTAGGTGCTCAGTGGCCACATGTGGCTAGTGGTTACTGTTGAATAGCATGCATTAGATGGCTTAGATGGATGGCTAGTTGTGCTAGCTACATTTATTAAATAATCATCCTCTTTTCATTGAATTAAACTATCACACTTGTCATATCTGAAATTCTTTCATAGTGAGATCTGTTTCTGGATTTTTGATTCTATATTCTAATCTTCTATTTATCTCTTCTTAACACCAACACCATAGATTTTATTTCATTGATTTTATAGTATTTTCTGAAATCTAGACAGGCAAGTCTCTCTTTCCTGTTATTTTTATACTTTTTCTTAGATGTTTTTGGACATGTATTCCGTATACACTCTGAAATCATTTTTTACTGTTCCCTCCCGTCAAAGAAAAAGAGAAAAACCTATTGTGATTCTACACAGAAAAACATTAAATGTATAATTTAATTTGGGTATTGTTGGCATTTTTTATGTGTCTTCCCAGCCAAGAATGTGGTTTGCTTTCCATTTATTTAGGTCTTATTTTATTTCTTCAA
Source organism: Delphinus delphis (assembly GCF_949987515.2). Taxonomy (NCBI): domain Eukaryota; kingdom Metazoa; phylum Chordata; class Mammalia; order Artiodactyla; family Delphinidae; genus Delphinus; species Delphinus delphis. The sequence goes on along the minus strand of NC_082692.2, from coordinate 22,577,048 downwards.
TAGATCTTCATTTTTAAAAAAAAATTTATTTAATTTTAGCTGTGCTGGGTCTTTGTTGCTGTGCACAGGCTTTCTCTAGTTCCTGCAAGCAGGGGCTACTCTTTGTTGTGGTGCGCGAGTTTCTCACTGTGGTGGCTTCTCTTGTTGCGGAGCTCGGGCTCTAGGCGAGCGGGTTTCAGTAGTTGTGGCACACGGGTTCAGTAGTTGTGGCTTGTGGGCTCTAGAGCGCAGGCTCAGTAGTTATGGCACATGGGCTTAGTTGCTCCACGGCATGTGGGATCTTCCCAGACCAGGGCTCAAACCCGTGTCCCCTGCATTGGCAGGTGGATTCTCGACCACTGTGCCACCAGGATCTTCATTTTTAAAAAACAGATTAATTTAGCATTTTTTTGGGCTGTTATGAATTTTTGGCTGTTTTTTTGGCTGTTACCATTTTTTTGGCTGTTTCTGATAAGCATACCAGGTGCTTCATTGCTTGGATAAAGAAGTAAGAAATAATTGATATTTGATTATTTCTCATATCTAGACCCCCATCACAATCTCTTACTAGTAGTAGTAAATTTTTAATTATAGAGTTCATTTAAATATTAACTGGCACTCTGTGTTTTCATAGGTTTCCCCAGACAGTTGTTGTGCATTTGGCCAGAGAAGCTCATTTGAGATCTGCTAATCTGTATGCTAAAGTTTCTCAAAATTTGTTTCTGGCTTATATGTCTCTCCTGAAACTCACACATCTGGAGTTCAACATGTATGAACTGAGATTTTTCCCTCTCACTCTTTCACAACTAATGTGTTACTGAGTTCCAGGAATTCTTAACTGCTGCCCTTTTCTCCCTCCCTAGAGTATCAAAGAATTTGTAGGTATTTTAAAAAACTACTGCAGAGATTAAAGGGTCTCAATTTATAGAGCCTTCAGAAGTAAATTTCCCTGCCCTTTACATCGCCTGTGAAGGTGCTCTTTTGGTTTGAACTGCTCAGTCATTCTGTTGCTCTCACGAGTACCCCTTTCCATGTGCTAATACAGTTACTAGCACTGATATCTATCCTTTTCTGTCTGAGAAGATAAAAAAAATCCTAAATCCTAGGGCGCATAGAAGGAAACCATGTACTGGGAGGGGGTTATGTATTAGTTTCCTAGCATTGCTATAACAAGGTATCACAAACTGGTGGCTTAAAAGAACAAAATTTATTTTCTCACAGTTCTGGAGGAAGACTGAAATCAAGGTGTTGGTCAGGTTGATTGCTTCTGGAGGCTTTGAGGGAGAATATGTTCCATGCCTCTCTCCTAGCTTCTTGTGGTGGCCGGCAATCCTTTGTTTCTTGGCAGTCTCTCTCTCCACTGTCACATGGTGTTCTCGTTGTGTGTCTGTGTCCGTGTCCAAAATTCCTTCTTCTAAAAAGAACATCAGTCATTGGATTAATGCCCACCTTAATCCAGTATGCCCTCATTTTAACTTGATTACATTTACAAAGACCCTATTTCCAAATAAGATTGCATTCTGAGGTTCCTAGTGGACATGAATTTTGGGGGGACACTATTCAACCCAATATAGGGTATAAATTTTAAATTTCACTGGTGTCTGTAGACACTTCACCAGAGAGAAGTTTCCATGACACTGCAATATCCAGATGTCCTTGATGTAGACATTGAGTTGGTCAGTGGACTAGTCAGATTGTAGAACCACGGCTGCTACTTGTTCATATGCAAATATTTGGTTATGGGAAGCTAAGAGAATTAGTACTAAGTAGGAGAAGTTGAAAATAGTAACTGGCATGAAGATGATTTTTCTAACCACTTTTACGTATGCTCTCATTGTCAGCTGAGCCTGGGAAATTTGCCACTTTTGATCATCTGACTCTGTGTCGTGATACCACCTTGCTTGATTACTTGGTGCCAAGGGGATCATACCAGAGGTCATCCCTGGTATTCTTTGGTCTGTAGGCAAAGCCTTTTTTCAAATCACACAAGTGCAAGATGTGCTTATCTAAGTGGCACTTCAGTAGAGGAATCATGGGATTGTCATGCTCTCCTCCACTCCCCTTACTTGATATGCATAGAAGAGGCACTTTTACCTCCAGGAAAGATTGCAGAATTTGGTTTTCTTGATTCTCAAGCTGGCTCTATTTTAGGGAGGGGATCAAAAGGAGAAGTGGCTGCTCCTAGTACAGTGAGTATGTAGTAGGTATTCTATAAATGTTTGTTGAATTAAGGACTCTTTTTCTCATAGGGGTAGCTGTTGGCATAATACATAGCTAATATTTATCTATATAGTGCTTTGTCTCCTTTGACTTCCACAACATTAGTATGTGGAAGGTTTTATTACTCCAGCTCTTCCCACTGCCAAATTATCATCCATCAGAACTAAGTTATTGTTATTTGTAGTTCCCTAAATCTAGTGCCCTATTTCACAGCTTGATGCCTTTGTTTTCCTGGATTCCTCCTAATCTTGCTCCCACCTCCAAGTTGTTAATATTTTTCTTTGCAAAACTTCTGTACTTTTATAGTGTTCTTGAACTATTGATTTTTTTTTTTTTTTTTTTTTTTTTTGCAGTACACGGGCCTCTCGCTGCCGTGGCCTCTCCCGCTGTGGAGCACAGGCTCCGGACACGCAGGCTCAGTGGCCATGGCTCACAGGCCCAGCCGCTCCACGGCATGTGGGATCCTCCCGGACCGGGGCATGAACCCCTGTCCCCTGCATCGGCAGGCGGACTCTGAACCACTGCGCCACCAGGGAAGCTCCTATTGATGTTTTTATATCTGTCCTCCACTGGACTAGGAACTACTTGAGAGCAGAAATTGTCTTTGTTTTCCCATTGCTTCACAGTGTCTGACACACAGGAAGCCTTAGCTCAAAGAAGGAGATCAAGGCTTGGAATGAATGAGTAATTTGCCTGAGGTCACACAGCTGGTGTATGGCAGAGCCAGAGGAGAATCTAAATCCTTAACCACTCAACAACTATAAAGAAGAAAACACTGCCCGGGTGTCAGGAGACCCAAGGACTAACCTTGAGTTGGCAGCTCTTGTGTTATCCTACCTCGGTGAGATTCTTTACCTTTATGGTATCAGTATTTCAGTTCTTGTTTGTAATGCTCTTTTTAGGACCATCAACCAAAGGTTCTTTTTGTATGCATTTCTTCCAAGGAAATTTGAAAAAGTCTCAATTCCCTATAGATTCCTTTTGAGATAAGTCGCTGAAGAGAACTGTTGGCTATAATGAAGGTATGAAGAATTTCCTTTTATGGCTCAAGAGTATCCCTCCTATGAGGAGTTCAGACTAGGTGCTCTATAGGGCCCTTTTGGATTTTATATTCCAAGTCTTTCTACCTCACCTGAATGCTCTCCGTTGATGACTACCCTTTATTCTTTCTTTCCCTCATCTTCATGTTGAGATGGAACGTTTCCTCAGGAGCGACCACCTTCTGCTCTCCATGGTCCTGAAAAGATGTCTCTGGGCTTCCTGAAAGTTTCTGTTTCCCAAATGCAAATTTGAGTTTTGATTGGTTCTTGAAGAAAAAGAAGATGGCAGATGATCTGCTAATGACTTACTGGAAAACACAGGAGAATGAAAGGCACTACCCAGGTGGTAGAGTCAGATCTTCTGTTATTTTGCATTTCTCCATCTCTCCCTCTTTCTTTTGGCTGCCTCAGTGAGTCCAACTCTGCTTCTCTTGTTGCTGAGGTCTCAGACCTTATGATTTACTCTAGAGGTGCTGGCATAACTGAGCTCAGATTTAGGATTAAGGAGATTAGGACTGGAGAAGGATTAGCTAGGTTCCAGAGGCTGATGGGTTTATCTGTCAGAGAGACTTCAGGAGCTCTGTATCTCTCACACTCAGACCTTTGTCCGCCCTGGGAGCAACACAGTGTTGTCACTGATCATGCCCTCATTCACTTCAGTGAATCCCTGAGGAGCTAGAATGTCCTCCCTCCCATCCTAAGAATTCCACTGCTTAGGAAGTGACCCAAAAGTGATAGCCTCTAAAGTCCTCTCCCTGTTCCCATAGAGCACCACAGAAAGATTCCAGGTGGAGATCCTGACCTTTAGGTTGTGAAACTACTGGAATGAGATTTTTTTTTCTTTCTTTCTTTTTTCTTTTTAAAGGTCATTTTCTTTGCTGTTGATATCCAGTGCTTCACTGCTTTGTTAATTATGTTGTAATTCCTCTCCTGTATCCCTCCCATTTAATTAATTGTCAGTTTCTGACATTTCTAAACATCTTAGCTGTCCCCTCCTTCCTTTTCCACTTTGACTGTCCTATTTCAGGCCCTTCCTATACTGTGGCAACTGACTCCCTACCTTTATCTGAGCATTTGGTCTCACTCCCTTGCCTCACTCCCAGTCTTTCCTCTGTACTGCCTCCTCGGTGATATTTCTGACTCAGAACTCTGTAGTATTCCCCTACTCAGTCATCCTTGATGGTGACTTTTATCCTTCACTGATTGGGTAAGACCTAAATCTCTCTGGAATGGCTTACAAGTCTCTTTATGATCTTGTTCAGTGGGCTGTCCTAACTTTATAGGTGGGAGATTTGTGAGGAAGAACAGACCACTTGTAGAGAAATAGACACTGCATCTTTGTGCACTTAGGTATATGGGGGATTCCATATGTGATCCCATTCAAATGTAAGGAGAGAAAGTTTAAAACAGCTTTCTACAGTCTTCGTTTTGGCTGGTGAAAGGAGCAAAGTGATCCTTCTTGTTTGTCAAACTGAGCACTTTCTAGGGAAGCCAAGATCTTTGCAAACTGCTCATGGAAATTACTCTTTCTCTTTGCAATAGATGTGGGCCATGGACCACTGAGGACACTCATTAAGCATGTACTCCTCAAATATTGAAGGAAGAGTCCATCAGAAACAAACTTTTATTGAGAGACTGTGTTAGGCATTGTGCTAGGTCCCATGGATACCAGTGAACAAGACATAGTCCCTTCAGGAATCTGAGGTCATAGCTGGGAAAAGAGACAGCTAATTCCAAAATGTTTCTCCAGAGATATAGCCAGTTCCAAACTAACTCTAGTCTTGATCATAATTCCTTTATTTTTTTATTTTTTATTTTTTTCATAACTCCTTTAGAGTTATTGTTTTCATAGTCTTTTTTCTTTTATCAGTCTTTATAGTGCTTCCTCTTTTTTGCTTTCAAATCAGCATTTAACAAAGCCTTTATTGGCCCTGCTGACCTATGTAGCAACAATCTTCCCTTTGCTGCAGTGAGAGAAGTAGTCTGCATTTATTTTACTTTCCTCAATTCTCATCTTTCCCCATGGGGGCCCAGCGTGCAGTGGTTGCAAACAGCAGCCTCCTCAGTAGTGTGTGCAGCCTGTTGCCTGAATGGGTTGCCCTAAGGGACCTTGGAGACAGCCCTTTCCAGTGGACATTCATGACTGGCATGCTGCCCCCAATCTAGGCTCCAGACAGGTATGTGCGGCGTCTTTGGAAAGCCCCAGGGCACAGTGGCCAGGGTCCACATTGGCCAAATCATAATGTCCATCCACACCAAGCTACAGAACAAGGAACATGTGTTTGAGGCCCTCTGCAGGGCCGAGTTCAAGTTCCCTGGCCGCCAGAAGAGCTACATCTCCAAGAAGTGGGGATTTACTAAGTTTAATGGGGATGAATTTGAAAACATGGTGGCAAAAAAGTGGCTCATCCCGGATGGCTGTGGGGTCAGATGCATCCCTAATTGTTGCCCCTGGACAAATGGTGGGCCCTGCACTCTTTAGAGTTTTGGCGCTGTCCCCTTCTTACTCATGCCCACCAATAAATCCTACTTTCCTGTCAGAAAACAAATTCTCATCTTTCTTTGACTTCTGCAGTCCCACTTCTTCTCGCCACTTAATTTACACTGTCTTCCAATGGTCCTCAGAGGCCTTTCCTTAGTCTTCTCTATGGCACCTGACACCACTCATGGTGCTCCCTCAGTCTCAGAGCACTGTTGGATACCGTCCAGTCTGCTCAGTCTCTCCCTTTGTCCCCACCACCTCTTCCCCCCTGCCCCCCCCACTTGCCTCTCCCATGAACCTCTAACAGACTCTTCCTCAACACCCTCCTCACATTCCCAAGATAAGGTGAGTCAAACTTTGAAGTGAAAAGAAAGTTTTATTTGGACATCATCTGCATTTCTTTTTTTTTTTTAACATCTTTATTGGAGTATAATTGCTTTACAGTGGTGTGTTAGTTTCTGCTTTACAGCAAAGTGAATCAGCTATACATATACATATATCCCCATATCTCCTCCCTCTTGCATCTCCCTCCCACCCTCCCTATCCCACCCCTCTAGGTGGTCACAAAGCACCGAGCTGATCTCCCTGTGCTATGCAGCTGCTTCCCACTAGTTATTTTACATTTGGTAGTGTATATATGTCCGTGCCACTCTCTCACTTCGTTCCAGCTTACCCTTCCCCCTCCCCGTGTCTTCAAGTCCATTCTCTACGTCTGTGTCTTTTATTCCTGTCCTGCCCCTAGGTTCTTCAGAACCATTTTTTTTTTAAGATTCCATATATATGTGTTAGCATACAGTATTTGTTTTTCTCTTTCTGACTTCACTCTGTCTAGGTCCACCCACCTCACTACAAATAACTCAATTTCGTTTCTTTTTATGAGCCCCACTCTTGCCAACACCTTGATTGCAGCCTTGTAGGCACCCTGAAATAGATGACCCAGTTTATGCTGTGCTTGGATTGCTGACCCACAGAAACTGTGAGATGCTGTGAGATCCTCTTGTTTGGGGTAATTTGTTATGCAGTAATAGATAATATATTCTGATGTATGGAAATGCCAACTGCCCAATAACTGGAGGCCTGGGGGCCCATGGCAAATTATAGACTCCTTTGCCAAGTGTTAAAAACACCACTGATCCAACTGGTCGGTGATTTCTTGCAGCCCCACTTGCTGGGAGAAGAAGGAACCCCAGGTTCTAATTAGCTTATTATTCAGGCTACCCAGCATGAGCTCCCAGTGTTATTTTCAGACAGTTCTGCTTCTTGCATCATAAAGATAATAGAATAACAATAGAGTGAGTTAATAAGGTTAGGACAGTGGGTTATAGACCCTCTTATGTAGGGATGTGTTTTTCTATTGAAATCTCACTATGAGGAGAAAGAGTTATTGAAGGTACTAAATAAACTTAAGAGAAAGGAGTTTCCAAGAAAATGTCAGTATCTTAACTAAGAAGTAATTTTGTGACCTCAAAGGGCAGGAAACAGGAAGCTGTAGGTAGCTGTGGTAGAAGTGAAGGCTGATTTCTAGCCAAATAAATTTCAAGAGAAAAAACCAAAAAGGATCAGTAAGTTAGGAGACATAGCAACCAAAATCAGTGAGTACATCTCTTTGAATCCTGGTTTAAACACCTCAGTTTTTAAGAAAAAAATATAATTAGGGAAGTGTGAACATGCACTGGATATTTGATGATGTTAAGAATTGTTATTTTTATTTACTTATTTATTTTTTTTACGGTACGCAGGCCTCTCACTGTTGTGGCCTCTCCTGTTGCGGAGCACAGGCTCCGGACGCACAGGATCAGCAGCCATGGCTCACGGGCCCAGCCGCTCCACGGCATGTGGGATCTTCTCGGACCAGGGCACGAACCCGTGTCCCCTGAGTCGGCAGGTGGACTCTCAACCACTGCGCCACCAGGGAAGCCCAAGAATTGTTATTTTTAGAAATGATATTGTAATTATGAAATTTATAAAATTAATTTTAGGGATACATTAAAAATATTACAGATGGGGCTTCCCTGGTGGCTCAGTGGTTGAGAGTCCGCCTGCTGATGCAGGGGACATGGGTTCGTGCCTCGGTCCAGGAAGATCCCTCGTGCCGCGGAGCGGCTAGGCCCGTGAGCCATGGCCACTGAGCCTGCGCGTCCGGAGCCTGTGCTCCGCAACGGGAGAGGCCACAACAGTGAGAGGCCCGCGTACAGCAAAAAAAAAAAAAAAAAAAAAAAAAAAAAAAAATTACAGATGAAATGATATATCTATAATTTTGTTTAAAATATCCAGCATGTACTGGGGGAGAACTAGGCGGGAATATAAATGATGCAAGGTTGATTCCAGCTATATGACATATGGAAAAGGCAAAACTACAGAGACAAGAAAACCTAGTGGTGACTGGTGGGGTGGGGTGGGGTGGGGTAGGGAGATAAATAGGCAGAACACAGAGGATTTTTAGGGCAATGAAAATGCTTTGTATGCTATAATAATAATGAATATATGTCATACATTTGTTCAAACCATAGTATGTACAACTCCAAGAGTGAACACTAAGGAGAACTATGGACTTCATGATTATGATGTGTCAATGTAGGTTCATCCTTGGTAAAAAATGTACCATTCTGGTGAGTGGTGTTGATAATGGGGGAGACTGTGTAAGTGTGGGGCGGAGGGTATATGGAAAATCTCTGTACCTTCCTCTCAATTTTGTTGAAAATCTAAAACTTTTCTAAAACAAAATCTTTTAAAAAATTTTAAAAATACACATACAAAGCAAAAAAACCCAAAAAACCAAAATAAAACCTGTTCAGTAGAAGGACTCAATAGCAGAATTGAGCGGGCAGAAGAAAGAATTTGAAGATAGTTCAATAGAGTTTATCTGGTATGAAGAATTGGAAGAAATAAGAATAAAAAAATATGAACAGAGCCTCAGATACTGTGGGACAACATTAGTACCAACATATGCATAATAGGAGTCTCAGCAAAGGAGGAAAGAGAAAAAGCAGAAAAAATAAATAAAGGCTTAAAACTTCCCACATTTGATGAGAAACTTGAATCTATACACTCAAGAGATGTAAGATGATCCACACACACCAAGACACATTATGGTCAAAAGATTGTGAACAAAAGAAAGGAGAAAAATTTGCAAGCAGTAGGAGAAAAAGCTCATTACATATTAAACACACACCCACACACAATAAGAATAACAGCTAACTTCTCATCAGAAACAATAGAGGCCAGAAAGCATTGATACATTCAAAATGAAAAGCAAAATAAAGCTAAACAAAAACACAGAAACCACCAAATAACCTGTTAACAAAGAATCCTGTATCTAGCAAAACTGTGATTTGAAACTGAAGACAAAAACATTCCCAAAGACACTGAGAGGATTTATTGCTAGCAGATCTGTTTTACAAGAAATACTACAGTTAAGTTCTTTAGGCTGAGAAGAAATGACACCAGACAATAACCCCAATCCGCATGAAAAAAAGAGCACCAGGAAAGGTAATATGAACATAATTATGAAAAACATTATAAATGTATTTTTATCTTATCTGACTTAAATTATATAAAGCAATAATAAATTTATTGCATTGGGCTTCCAACATTTTCAGATGTAATATATATTCATGTGAATAATTGGACAAAGGATGGAGGAGGGAATGGAACTCTTTTGGAGTAAGGAAATGACAAAAATGGTAATTTGAATCCACAAGAGGAAGAGTACTGGAAATGCTAAGTACAGGGTTTAAAATGAAAGGCTCAAGTATGTTTTTTCTCTTTTCTCAACTTCTTTAAAAGAAAATTATATAAATCAGTATGATGCTATGTTATAAATATAGCTTTGTAATATATGTAGATGTAATATATATGACAGTAATAACACAAAGGAGAGGAGTTATAACAAAACTATATCAGAGCAACGTTTCTGTGCTTACTGGAATTAAATTAGTATTTATCCAAAGTATACTGTGATAAGGTAGAGATTGTAATTCCGAAAGAAACCACTATAGTTCAGAATTACACTTAGAAATGAACAAAATAATTTATATGGCTCCTAGCAAAATATCTACTTAATAAAAGACAATAAGGAAGGAACAGAGGAACAAAAAGATGTGAGATACATAAAAAAATGAAAAAAAAGGTAAACAAATCCACTCAGATAAAAAATAATATTAAATGTGAATGGATTAAACGTACTTAGTTTTCTGTGCTATATAATAAGTGACCACAAACCTAGCCCCCAAATCAACGCACATTTATTATCTCACAGTTTCTGTGGGTCAGGACTCCAAGTATGCCTCAGCTGGGTTCTCTGCAAGGCTGTATTAAGGTGTCAGTTGTGTTCTTAACTGGAGGATTGACTGTATGATCCACTTCCACACTCACTAAGGACGTCAGTAGAATTCAGTTCCCTGTGGTTATAAGACTGAGGGACTTGACTTCTTGCTGGTTGTTGGCTGGAGGTTGCCCTCAGCTCCTAGTAGCCACCCTGAGCTCCTTGTCACATGGGAGCCTCAACATGGCTGCTGCTTCAAAGCCAGCACAGGAGAGTGTCTCAACAAAGTCTACTAGCAAAACAGACTCTGTAGCAATGTGATCATAGGCATGACATCCCATCACTTTTGCCATATTCTCTCCGTTAGAAATAAGTCAAAGGTCCCAGAGACAGTCGAGGGGAGGGTTATAATAAAAGGGCGTAAATATTAGAAGATGAGGATCGTTAAGGGTGATCTTAGAGTTTGTCTGCCACAGAGAGAACTTCTTTAACCTGATAAAGAGCATTTATGAAAAAACCTAACATCTTAATGGTGAAAGAATGAATGCTTTCCCCCAAGATTGAGAACAAGGTATGTCTGCTGCCACCATTTCTATAAGCATTGTACTAGAGGTTATAGCTAGTGCAATTAGAAGAAAAAAAAAAAAAGACATCTACATTGGAAAGGAAGAAATAACACTATCTTTATTTGAAAATAATGTGATCCTGCATTTTGAAAACCCTAAGGTACTCTCCCAAACACACAGATTACTGGAATGAATAAATTAATTCAGCCAGATAATACAGTACAAGATTGTGGCAGATAGATTCTAAGGTAACCCCTATAGTCCCTGCCTCCTGGTGCTCATTCATTTGTGTGATAACTTACACTTGAGGCTCTTGACCAATGGACTATGGCTAGGGTTATGGGATATCACTTATGTGATTACATTACATAGGATTGTCACTTCTATCTTAGAAAGAGGCTTTCTTTAGTGGCTTTGATGAAGCAAGCAGCCATGTTGGGAGGAACATGGAAAGTAACTGAGGGCTGCTTCTTGGAGCTGGGGTGGCCTCTGGTCAGCAATCAGCAACAAGCTGAAGCCCTTCTTCCTATAGCCACATGGAATTGAATTCTGCCAACAGTTTGGGAGCTTGAAAGCAGATCCTTCTCTTGTCAAGTCTTGAGATGGCCAATACCTTGATTGCAGGCTTGTGAGACCCTAAGCAGAGGACCCACTAATCTGTGCCCAGATTCCTGCCCCACAAAGCCTGCAAGACAATAAATGTTTATGGTTTTAGCCATTGAATTGATGGTAATATTGTTATGCATTAGTAGAAATGTAATATGTATTTTAGTACCTGAAAGTGGGATATTGCTATAACAAAGACCTACAAATGGAATAGCAGGTTTGGAACCAGGCAGTTGGTAGAGGCTAGGAGAATTTTAAGCATGGTGGGGGACTTCCCTGGTGGTGCAGTGGTTAAGACTCTGTGCTCCCAATGCAGGGGGTCCGGGTTTGATCCCTGGTCAGGGAACTAGACTCCACATGCATGCTGCAACTAAGAGTTCATATGCCTCAACTAAGGAGACTGTGAGTTGTAACTAAGGAGCCTGCCTGCTGCAACTAAGACCTGGCGAAACCAAATAAATAAATATTAAAAAAAAAAAAAGCAGGGATGCGGGTTCGTGCCTCAGTTCCGGGAAGATCCCACATGCCGCGGAGCGGCTGGGCCCGTGAGCCATGGCCGCTGAGCCTGCACATCCGGAGCCTGTGCTCCGCAACGGGAGAGGCCACAACAGTGAGAGGCCCGAGTACCGCAAAAAAAAAAAAAAGCATGGTGAAGGGAAGTCCCTGGTGGTCCAGTGGTTAGGACTCAGTGCTTTCACAGGAAAGGAAAGGAAAAGAAGAAGGAAAGGAAGAGGAAGGAAGGAAGAGAAAGGGAAGAAAAGAAAAAGGGAGGAAGGAAGGAAGGGAAGACTCCCTCTTGCGAGAGCATTGGAATCACAGCTAACTGCTGAACAGTCATGGACAGGAAGACACTGGAACTCACCAAAAAAGATATCCTACATCCAAAGACAAAGGAGAAGCCACAATAAGATGGTAGGAGGGGCACAGTCACAGCAAAATCAAATCCCATAACTGCTGGGTAGATGACTCACAAAATGAAGAACACTTATACCAAGGAAGTCCACCCACTAGAGGGAAGGTTCTGAGCCCCACGTCAGACTTCCTAACCTGGGGGTCTGGCAACGGGAGGACGAATTCCCAGAGATTCAGACTTTGAAGGCTAGCAGGATTTGATTGCAGGACATCGACAGAACTGGGGGAAACAGACTCCACTCTTGGAGGGCACACACAAAGTGATGTGTGCATCAGGACATGGGGGAAGGAGCAATGACCCAATAAGAGACTGAACCCGACCTACCTGCTAGTGTTGGAGGGTCTCCTGCAGAGGCGGGGGGTGGCTGTGGGTCACCGTGGGGACAAGAACACTGGAGGCAGAAGTTCTGGGAAGTACTCCTTGGCATGAGCCCTCCCAGAGTCTGCCATTAGCCCTACCAAAGAGCCCAGGTAGTCTCCAGTGTTGGGTTACCTCAGGCCAAACAACTAACAGGGAGGGAACCCAGCCCCACCCATCAGGAGTCAAGTGGATTAAAGATTTACTGAGCTCTGCCCACCAGAGCAACACCCAGCTCTACCCACCACCCCCATCAGGAAACCTGCACAAGCCTCTTAGATAGCCTCATCCACCAGAGGGCAGACAGCAGAAACAAGAAGAACTACAATCCTGCAGGCTGTTGAACAAAAACCACATTCACAGAAAGATAGACAAGACGAAAAAGCAGAGGGCTATGTACCAGATGAAGGAACAAGATAAAACCCCAGAAAAACAACTAAATGAAATGGAGATAGGGAACCTTCCAGAAAAAGAACTAAGAATACTGATAGTGAAGATGATCCAGGACCTCAGAAAAAGAATGGAGGCAAAGATTGAGAAGATGCAAGAAATGTTTAACAAAGACATAGAAGAATTAAAGAACAACGAATAGAGATGAGCAATACAATAACTGAAATGAAAACTCTGAATAGAAGATCAAACCCACCACAACATTTTCTTCAGCCAAATTCTAAACCACAGCAAGGCCCTAACTCTCTTCAATTCTATGAAGGCCGAGAAGGTGAGGAAGCTGCAGAAGAATAGTTTGAAGCTAGCAGAGGTTGGTTCATGAGGTTGAAAGAAGCCGCCTCTGTAACATGAAAATGCGAGGTGAAGCAGCACGTGCTGATGTAGAAGCTGCAGCAAGTTATCCAGAAGGTCTAGCTAAGACCATTAATGAAGCCGGCCACAACAAAATAACAAATTTTCTGTATAGATGAAACAGCCTTCTATTGGAAGAAGATGCCATCTTGGACTTCCATAGCTAGAGAGGAGAAGTCAATGCCTGGCTTCAAAACTTCAAAGGCCAGGCTGACTCTTGTTAGGGGCTAATGCAACTGGTGACTTAAATTTGAAGCCAGTGCTTATTTACCATTCCTCAAATCCCAGACCCTTTAAGGTTTATGCTAAATCTACTCTGCCTGTGATCTGTAAATAGAACAACAAAGCCTAGATGAGAGCACATCTGTTTACAACATGGTGGACTAAATGTTTTCAGCTCACTATTGAAACACTGCTCAGAAAAAGATTCCTTTCAAACTATTACTGCTCATTGCCGATGCACTTGGTCACCCAGGAGCTCTGATGGAGATACACAATGAGACTTTCCCTTCTCTCCTGCTTTCCTTGGTTGCTCATGGACCAATGACATGGTCTTAGGTATGTTGGGTCATGCTGATAAGGGCAACATCCCAGGCACAGCAGAAAACAAAGATCAAGGAGACCTGGATGCTTGGACATCCTTGTGGTGCAGAGCCACCCTAGCAGCCCTGGAACTGCCTGCCTCACTGTCATGGGAGCCACACACTAGCTTCCATCCTGTGAGACCACTGTTATTTGGGTTTCTGCTGCACATACTGAATTAATACATATCGAGAGAATAGGACTTCCCAGGAGTGTGTGGCCATGGTGGTCTGTTCTGGAGATGAGCAGAGATATATTTCGTGTCACCTCTGTGGGCTCTTGGGACATTACTGTGAGTTAGAGAAAGGGAGAACTGGGCCAGAGAGGGCAGCACAGGGAGATTGGAGATTGTTACCCTCCTCATCTTTCTAGCCATGGGATCTGGCCTAGGGAAGTGTTTGGGTCACCGGGTGTTAGATTTGGCAGTCCTTGTTTCTTCACTTCCTGTCCTCCTTGCGGACCAGACCTCCTGCTCATCCTACCTAGGACCAGAATCACTGCTGGTCACCTCCTCATCACCCTGTCTGATGACAGGGATTGGGGACGTGGAAATCTAGAGGATTAACCCCTCAGGTAGAAAAGGAGTGCAGGGTCATTCCGCCTCAGATTCCATGAGGAGTGTGTGCTTCCCCCAACTGGTTTGAACAGCTGACTTTTGGATAGTTGACCTCCGGTCCCTCATATCCTATGCCCTGGTGATCATAAAATTCTATCACTTCACTGTATTCTCTTTATTACAAATGAGTCACTAGGTCCAGCTTATACTCCAAAGGTGGGAATTACACAAGTGCATGAACGCCAGGAGATGGGAATCACATCTTAGAAGTGTGCTCACCACAAGGGGGACTCTGGTAACCACCTGAAAGTGTGGCATCTCACAAGGCTGTAGCCAGGAGTGCAGAGATCAGAGCTGAGGTCCAAGGGATTTTGTGTTCATCCCACAGGAATACAGGACAAAATTATGATGCCAGAAAGGTAGCCCAGTCTTCTAGGTAATTTGGGGAATGGACGAGGCAAAAGGCTAGGTAGAAATATAAAGGAGAGGAAATAAAAGGACACCTAGCAGTTCTAATAGTTAATGTTCTCACTTATTTTCTTATGTTTCTGAGAATTTGCAAAAGTCATTTTGTTTAATAGTTACATGGTTTAATAATCAGCATGACCTTAAATGACTTAGGAAATGTAATGAACCGAGGGATGAGGAAATCACATGACTCAGGCCTGACAAGTCAGGTTACCATGTTGTACCACATCCACCTAGCAACAGGGACTGGTCAAGGGTAGTCTTTCCTCTCCAGTACTTTATGTATGCTCAATGTGAGAAAGATGTTTATCTTTCTGCTAAAGTTTTGAAAGTGGGTAATGTGAGGGGGTTAGAGATCATATTGTCTGTCTTCCCTAGGAACAGTGAAAGAGAAGAGAAATTGAGGTCTGATGACAAGTTTGAGTCTCTGGGTCCATTCATGTCTCTAATTGGCCTCACCCCTGGCCTTCCCCGGTAAAACCTCTTTTGCCAAAGCTAGATTCATTCCAGTTTTGTTAACTTGTAACTGAAAGAGTCCTCTCACAAGAAGGCAGACTTTTCTGTGATGTTGGGTATTTAGATAACACTCGTTCACATATTATTAAGACTTTATTTTTGTAGAGTAGTTTTAAGTGCACAGCAAGATTGAGGGGGATATACAGAGATTTCCCATATACTCCCTGCCCCCATACATGCATAGCATGCCCCATTATCAATGTCCCCTGCAGAGTGGTGCGTTTTTTACAACTGATGGACCTACACTGACACATCATCATCACCCACAGTCCATAGTTTATATTATGACTCACTCTTGGAACTCTACATTCTTTGGGTTTGGACAAATGTATAGGAACATGTGTCCATTATTATAGTATCAGACAGTGTTTCACTACCCTAAAACACCTCTATTTTCTGCCTACTAAAATAGGTAAAATACTACCTATTTTTCTCCCAGTCTGTGTCTTGTCTTCTCATTCTCTTGACATTGCCTTTCTGTGAGCAGATATATTTAATTTCAGTGAAGTCCAGCTTATCACTTGTTTCTTTTATGGATTGTGTCTTTGGTGTTTTGTCTAAAAAGTCACTGCCATACTCTAGGTAATCTAGGTTTCCTCCTATGTTACTTCTAGGTGTTTTACACTTTTGCATTTTACCTTTAGGTCTGTGGTCCATTTTGATTTAATTTTTGTGAAGGGTGTAAGGTCTGCATCTAGATTCGTTTTTTTGCTTATTGTGTTTTTTTTGCATGTGCATGTCCAGCTGTCCCAGCCCCAATTTTCTTTTTAACATCTTTATTGGAGTATAATTGCTTTGCAATGGTGTGTTAGTTTCTGCTGTATAACAAAGTGAATCAGCTATATACATATATCCCCATATCTTCTCCCTCAAGCTTACCTCTGGGCTTTCTATTTTGTTCCATTTATCTATTTTTCTGTTTTTGTGCCAGTACCATATTGTCTTGATTACTGTAGCTTTGTAGTATAGTCTGAAGTCTGGGAGTCTGATTCCTCCAGCTCCGTTTTTTCTCCTCAAGACTGCTATCGCTATTGGGGGTCTTTTGTGTCTCCATACAAATTTTAAGATGTTTTGTTCTAGTTCCGTAAAGAATGCCATTGGTAATTTGGTAGGGATTGCATTGAATCTGTAGATTGCTTTGGGTAGTATAGTCATTTTCAAAATATTGATTCTTCCAATCCAAGAACATGGTATATCTCTCCACCCATTAGCATCATCTTTAATTTCTTTCATCAGTGTCTTATAGTTTTCTGCATACAGGTCTTTTGTCTCCCTAGGTAGGTTTATTCCAAGGTATTTTATTCTTTTTGTTGCAATGGTAAATGGGAGTGTTTCCTTAATTTCTTTCAGATTTTTGATCACTAGTGTATAGGAATGCAAGAGATTTCTGTGCATGAATTTTGTATCCTGTAACTTTACCAAATTCATTGATTAGCTCTAGTAGTTTTCTGGTGGCATCTTTAGGATTCTCTATGTATAGTATCCTGTCATCAGCAAACAGTGACAGTTTTACTTCTTCTTTTCCAATTTGTATTTCTTTTATTTCTTTTTCTTCTCTGATTGCCGAGGCTAGGACTTCCAAAACTATGTTGAATAATAGTGGTGAGAGTGGACATCCTTGTCTTTTTCCTGATCTTAGAGGAAATGCTGTCAGTTTTTCACCATTGAGAATGATGTTTCCTGTGGGTTTGTCATATATGGTCTTTATTATGTTGAGGTAGGTTCCCTCTATGCCCACTTTCTGGAGAGTTTATCTCATAGATGGGTGTTGAATTTTGTCAAAAAGTTTTTCTGCATCTATTGAGATGATCATACGGTTTTTATTCTTTAATTTGTTAATATGGTGTATCACATTGATTTAATCTCATAGCGTTGTGGTCAGAAAAGATGCTTGATATGATTTCAATTTTGTTAAATTTACTGAGGCTTAATTTGTGACCCAAGATGTGATCTATCCTGGAGAATGTTCCATGAGCACTTGAGAAGAAAGTGTAACCTGCTGTTTTTAGATGGAATGTCCTATAAATATCAATTAAATCTATCTGGTGTATTGTGTCATTTAAAGCTTTTGTTTCCTTATTTATTTTCATTTTGGATGATATGTCCATTGGTGTAAGTGAGGTGTTAAAGTCCCCTACTATTATTGTGTTACTCTCGATTTCCTCTCTTACAGCTGTTAGCAGTTGCCTTATTTATTGAGGTGCTCCTATGTTGGGTGCATATATATTTATAATTGTTATATCTTCTTCTTGGATTGATCCCTTGATCATTGTGTAGTGTCCTTCCTTGTCTCTTGTAACATCCTTTATTTTAAAGTCTATTTTATCTGATATGAATATTGTTACTCCAGCTTTCCTTTGATTTCCATTTGCATGGAATATTTTTTTTTCATCCCCTCACTCTCAGTCTGTATGTCTCCCTAGGTCTCAAGTGGGTCTCTTGTAGACGGCATATATGTGAGTCTTGTTTTTGTATCCATTCAGCAAGTCTGTGTCTTTTGGTTGGAGCATTTAATCCATTCACGTTTAAGGTCATTATTGATTTGTATGTTCCTATGACCATTTTTTAATTGTTTTGGGTTTGTTTTTGTCAGTCCTTTTCTTCTCTTGTGTTTCCCACTTAGGGAACTTCCCTTAGCATTTGTTGCAGAGCTGGTTGGTGGTGCTGAATTCTCTTAGGTTTTGCTTGTCTGTAAAGCTTTTGATTTCTCCATTGAATCTGAATGAGATCATTGCCGGGTAGAGTAATCTTGGTTGTAGGTTCTTCCCTTTCATCACTTTACATATATCATGCCACTCCCTTCTGACTTGTAGAGTTTCTGCTGAGAAATCAGCTGTTAACATTATCGGAGTTCCCTTGTATGTTATTTGTCGTTTTTTCCTTGCTGCTTTCAATAATTTTTCTTTGTCTTTAATTTTTGCCCGTTTGATTACTATGTGTATCGGCATATTTCTCCTTGGGTTTATCCTATATGGGACTCGCTGCGCTTCCTGGACTTGGGTGGCTCTGTCTTTTCCCATGTTAGGGAAGTTTTCCACTATAATCTCTTCAAATATTTTCTTGGGTTCTTTCTTTCTCTCTTCTCCTTCTGGGACCCATATAATGCGAATGTTGTTGCGTTTAATGTTGTCCCAGAGGATTCTTAGGCTGTCTTCATGTCTTTGCATTCTTTTTTCTTTATTCTGTTCTGTGGCAGTGAATTCCACCATTCTGTCTTCCAGATCACTTACCTGTTCTTCCACCTCAGTTATTCTGCTATTGATTCCTTCTAGTGTACTTTTCATTTCAGTTATTGTATTGTTCATCTCTTTTTGTTGTTCTTTAAATCTTCTATGTCTTTGTTAAACATTTCTTGCATCTTCTTGATCTTTGCCTCCATTCTTTTTCCGAGGTCCTGGATCATCTTCACTATCATTATTCTGAATTCTTTTTCTGGAAGGTTGCCTATCTCTACTTCATTTAGTTGTTTTTCTGGGGTTTTATCTTGTTCCTTCATCTGGTACATAGCCCTCTGCCTTTTCGTCTTGTCTATCTGTGAATGTGGTTTTTGTTCCACAGGCTGCAGGACTGTAGTTCTTCTTGTTTCTGCTGTCTGCCCTCTGGTGGATGAGGCTATCTAAGAGGCTTGTGCAGGTTTCCTGATGGGAGGGAGTGGTGGTGGGTAGAGCTGGGTGTTGCTCTGGTGGGCAGAGCTCAGTAAAACTTTAATCCGCTTGACTGCTGATGGATGAGGCTGGGTTCCCTCCCTGTTAGTTGTTTGGCCTGAGGCAACCCAACACTGGAGCCTACCTGGGCTCTTTGGTAGGGCTAATGGCAGACTCTGGGAGGGCGCACGCCAAGGAGTACTTCCCAGAACTTCTGCTGCCAGTGTTCTTGTCCCCACGGTGAGCCACAACCACCCCCCGCCTCTGCAGGAGGCCCTCCAACACTAGCAGGTAGGTCTGGTTCAGTCTCCTCTGGGTTCACTGCTCCTTCTCCTGGGTCCCGATGTGCACACTACTTTGTGTGTGCCCTCCAAGAGTGGAGTCTCTGTTTCCCCCAGTCCTGTCAAAGTCCTGCAATCAAATCCCACTAGCCTTCAAAGTCTGTTTCTCTAGGAATTCCTCCTCCCGTTGCTGGAACTCCAGGTCGGGAAGCCTGAGGTGGGGCTCAGAACCTTCACTCCAGTGGGTGGATTTCTGTGGTATAAGTGTTCTCCAGTCTGTAAGTCACCCACCCAGAGGTTATGGGATTTGATTTTGCTGTGATTGTGCCCCTCCTACCATCTTATTGTGGCTTCTCCTTTGTCTTTGGATGTGGGATATCTTTTCTGGTGAGTTCCAGTGTCTTCCTCTCAGTGATTGTCCAGCAGCTAGTTGTGATTGTGGTGTTCTCACAAGTGTGAGTGAGAGCACATCCTTCTACTCCTCCATCTTGGGTAGGCTCTGTATGACTTCTAATATTCTAAATTTGTTAAGGTGGGGACTTCCCTGGTGGTGCAGTGGTTAAGAATCCGCCTGCCACTGCAGGGGACACGCGTTCGATCCCTGGTCTGGGAACATCCCACATGCCAAGAAGGAAGTAAGTCCGTGCGCCACAACTACTGAGCCTGCACTCTAGAGAACGTGAGCCACAACTATTGAAGCTTGTGTGCTTGGAGCCCGTGCTCTGCAACAAGAGAAGCCACCACAACGGGAAGCCTGCACAACACAACAAAGAGTAACCCCCGCTTGCTGCAACTAGAGAAAACCCACGCACAGCAAGGAAAACCCAACGCAGCCAGAAATAAAATAAATTTATAAAAAAAATTTTGTTAAGGTGTGTTTTATGGCCCAGAATGTGGTCTATCTTTGTGAATGTTTAATGTGAGCTTGAGAAGACTATGTATTTTTCCGTTGTTGGCTGAAGTAGTCTATAGATATTGATTATATCCAGTTGATTGATAGTGTTTTGAGTTCAATTATGTCCTTACTGATTTTCTGCCTGCTTGCTCTGTCCATTTCTGAGAGAGGGATGTTGAAGTCTCCAACTAAAACAGTGGATTCATCTATTTCTCTTATCAATTCTATCAGTTTTTGCCTCACATCGTTTGACCCTCTGTTGTTAGGTGCATTCACAGTAAAGATTGTTATGTCTTTTTGGAGAATTGACTCTTTTATCAGTATGTGACGCCTTTCTTGCTATTTCTGATAACCTTCCATGTGTTGAAGTCTGCTGTGTCTGAAATTAATATAGCTACTCTTGCTTTCATTAGACTAGTGTTAGCATGGTATATTTTTCTCTATCCAGAACCTCTGTGCCATGAGTTGGGTTCTCCCCATCATGCTGCCAGATCAGTGTTACTCCACAAGGTAGGAGCCCAGGGCCCAGCATCTTAGGGTGACCTCACGGTCAGAGATAGAGTGGTGGGTTGCATGTGTCTTTGGGGGAATATGAGGGGATGAATCAGAAAATTCAGACATTTTGCAACCATCATGGGACACTCCAGCAGCACTCATGTGACCATCCTGGGAACAGACAGGACAGTTGAGTTAGGGGGAGAAAGACACCAGCCTGGACGTGGGGTCTGGGATAATCTCCTGTTCCTTGGATAGCTGTAAGTTCAGGTTGAGACAACTCAGAGTAAGAGGCTCCAGGTTTCTGGGTTGGAGAACACCACTTCCGGTCCTGACCTGTGTGGGGGCCGAGTAACTCAGAAAAGCTGGAGTCAGACCTCCAGACAGATTGAGGGTGAGGCAGAGAGCAAGGCCTGAGAGAGAGAAAATCGCCCAGAATATAGTGCCCATTGCTGCCGCCGGGGTCAAAGGGAACTGCTAATCAGTTACTTCGGGGATTGTCTTCCCCTCCATACCTGGAGAGACTGGATGCCTTAGTTGTCCTGAGAGAAGGGCGGGACCTCAGAGTCACTCTCTTGGCACAGAATCTGGAATCCCCAGAGGACTCTTCCTGTGATTCTACTATCAGACATAATTTCTTTTCTTGGCTTCTTTTTTCTGACTTTTTTTCTATTTATCTGTCTAATAAGTATCTTATTAACATTAATCGTTGACTTAGGAAACATTCTAAAGAGGAACAGTTTCAACATTGTCTTGCTAAATTCTGACCCTGTTCTTTAGTAATTACTCACATTTCATCTCATAATTACTTCTAACCAAAAGCACTGCAACATCCTCTATCTACATCCTTAACCTATAAAATCAGTTCCCTTCAGTCCTGTAAGTGAAACACGGACTGCACTGTCATTGAATATAATAGTTAAAACCTTTGGCCACTCACCATATAGAAAAAATCTGTTTGCACGTTGCTTTTTCACTTCTATAATGAGGATCTGAACATACAACGTCAGCACTCGACTTGTACTTGCTTGTATTGATAGATACAGTTATAGGGTATAGGAATCTTCTGTTGTTTGGTCATATTTTTTTGATAAAACATTCTTATACAACTGAGCTATCAGAGCAAGTATACCAACATCTCTTGAACACAGCAATTTAAATAAGGGATGTTCTTCTTAGGCAACTAGCATCTGCTCCCATGTCTTGAGAATGCTAAACTACGTGAGTCTTGATGAGACCACCTCTCGTTACAGAAGCCAAAAGCACGCTTTCCTAACCTTTAATGTTGCTGGCGCACAGGCAGGCAGCCTATTCTCTGGCAATCTGGTGCACTTATGCGAGATTTTTCTTTAGGAGTTACTTACATGAAGAACTATGGCCTGTTTTATCCACTAATCTCCTGAGACCATTCCCTCCTCAACTCTTCATTCTCATCTCTATGTCCAGGAGATCTATACCCATCAGCTGGGTCTATGAATCCACCAAGATAGCTGCTGCCAAACCCAGCTCTGGCTCCACCCCTGTGTGTGTTCATTACTTCTTCCTCCTCTGCTCCCCACCAGATCACACCCGCTCTCCACTAGCTTGTCCTCATGTGTGGTATGTTCTGTTTAGGTGCTGCCAACCCCAACCATCCTCTCAACCCCTGCAACCCCCCCCCAACTGCTCCTCCCTCTCACTGCAGCGCCGACACTGACTCCCAGCTCTCTTGGGGCAGAATATGCAAGCAGGTAGGCACACATATCCCTCCTTCTTTGCACTCTACAAGCCCCAGTAACGTTTAATAAGTTTCCCTTTCTCTAAAATTAGCCAAATTTGTTTTCTGCTGCTTATACTTAAGACTACTAATTTAATATTAAGCTAAGTATCTATTTCTACCACCTCAAAACACAGCTGACATAAGACTGAACTTCAGGTCCAAGTGACCTCCAAAACTCATATATACCTGAATCTCACATGGCTTCCACTCCCCCCTTTTTATTGCAAAAATTATCAGAGCATAGCAGAAAGAAATAAACCAGTTCCCACTCCAGATAGCTCAAGTCTCATAATGTATCAATGGTAAGCAGGTATGAGTTGCAAAACATTTACTGTTTCCTCAGCTGCTTAGAAGGATGGCAGGAGAAATTATGTGACAGAAAAGGTGCTCTAGAAATGGATATGGATGTTGTAATCAATTCCTATTCGTGGCACGGGCTGCAGTCCTATGATATAGTCACTAGTTCTCATACCTTTATCTCAGTGGCAGGTGAAGAACCAAATCAAAGTCAACTGCAGAGAAAATTAATAATTAACACGCATTTTAATAAGTACTTTAAAGACATTTCAACCATTCCCTTGTTGAGAAAGCAGATCAAGCGTTACTACTCCCATTTTAGAGACAAAGCGGTGAGGACAAGAGAGTCCTGACTACCGTAAGGCTCCAGTCATCTAAGCGCATTCAGAAACCCAGCTGAGGCAGCGAGTTGGGAATGAGGTAAAGGAGCAGAGAATCAATGCAAACACCCAGGGCTGTGCCCAGGAGGTCTCCTCTCAGGGTCTCAGCGTAAGTCTGGATCTCATGCAGTCAAGCCACAGGAAAGGGGAAATTCTCCCAGTGAAGGAAGATGAGAATTCATAGGGAAACTCTTGAGTTCTGGCATTGGTAAAGGTTACCTTCCCACCATCAAAATCCAGAGCAGCTCCAGTCAGCCTTGGACAGTAGGACAGGATCTGGCAAGGCTCAGGGCCGGTGCGTATATAGACCCCAGCTGAAGACAGCTGCAGAGTCCAGAACCCCTCCTCGGGGGTGAAGCTGAGAAACCCTCTTTTCACCATTGACTCTCCTGCCGCCCTCAGCAGGCAGAATTCTGGCCACATTCTATTGTCCTGCGACCATTCCCCTCCGACTGCTCCTTCTCACCTCTATATCCAGGAGAGCTAGACCCATCAGGGATGCCTAGAAATCCACCAAGATAGCTACTGCCAAACACACCTCTGCTTCCACCCCCGTATTTCACTGCTTCTTCTTCCTCCCCTGCTCCCCACCAGATCCTGTCCACTGTCACTTCCTGATACACTTTGCCCCGCGTGAAGCCCTTACTGCCCAGCACACCAGGCTCCGGATCAAATTGCTGACCATGCTGCTATGTGTTCATCCACAAGCCAGTGAATATCATGCTCTTCCCATTTGGAAAAACTGAGAGGTAGCCTTTGGCTGTCTGGGAATTCAGGATGATCCTCACTGTGGGGACAAGGAGACGAATGTGTGGCATCACAAAAGACAGCAAATGAGATTTATCCCATAGGTTCTGGGGCCTTTATGACAATGGGGGTGGACTCCTCAGGGGAGCAGGCCAGAAACTGCTTGTGACCTTGTGCTCATACTATTAGCAACCATATCTGGAAAATGAAGAGAACACAGAAAATTCAAGGGCACAGGCAGTGTGATGAGACTTGAGAGGGCAAAACGGTAAGGACTGAGATCACTGCAGCTGCACCAATCTGGGGAAAGGTTTGTGGGTTTGAAATCTGAATTCTCAGGATAAAGAATTTGGATACATTAGTCACACGAAGACCTTCCTCTTTAAAACGACAGAACTGACCCATAAGTAGTGGAGCTTCATAGGAAAGCTGCAATTAGCAAACTTCAGCCACTGTCCCCTCCAGATGCTCACTTGTTTTATATTCCAGATCCCTCAACAATTTTCCTGGAATAAAAGTACCAAAGGACAGTAAGCAATTTTGACACCACATCTTCTAGGTTAAATTCTCTTACTGTTGGCTAATATAATTTTAGAAGGTGACAAAGCACCGTGAAAACTCAAGTGAAATAGAGAAATCAATTCAGGAGACACCCAGAGCTGTCCAGTCTAAAGTGGTTCATGTAAGTATTCCGGCGAACATCTGCTGAACCCACCTGGTGCTTCATTAAAGAGTACCTTCGGGCATATTCCCTGTTTTTAAACTAAGCCCTAAACTTCTAGTCCTAGACAATACTATTTCTCTCCACTCTCAAAGATACCTCTTTTAGATTCATTCTCCCAGTATTCTTTAAATTAAATTTTTTTTTTTTTTGGTACGTGGGCCTCTTACTGTTGTGGCCTCTCCTGTTGCGGAGCACAGGCTCCGGATGCGCAGGCTCAGCGGCCGTGGCTCACGGGCGCAGCCTCTTCGCGACACGTGGGATCCTCCCGGCCCGGGGCACGAACTCGTGTCCCCTAGCATCGGCAGGCAGACTCTGAACCACTTCGCTACCATGGAAGCCCCTAAATATACATTTTTTAAAGCTTTAAAGTTAAAATTAAGGAAGTGCTGGGCAGAGATATATAAGCTAAATACGAAATGAAATCTGAGGTCTTGATCTTATTTTCGAACAGGATTGTATTCAAAGCAAAAAATTATTAAGTGAGACTACAGAGGGTGTTTTATGTTACTAAGAAAATTATAATCCACAATTAAGATATAACTCTCCTTAAAGGTCATACAGAAAAAAGGTATCAAAATATAAAAAACAAAAACTATAAGAATACAAGTAAAATGGGCAAAAACTCGTTCCTAATAGGAATCTTTGAGTGATTTCTTCTAGTCTATAACATATCAAGAAGTCAAAAAATAAGTGTCAATACAAAATACCTAAATGACAAAACTACTAAGAAAACTTCATGGAGATATAGCAAATCCTATTCCAAGAACACAGAGAATGTACCTTCTTTTCAAATGTTTGGAAGTGTCCAAAAGTTTACAAAGTACGATACAGAAAGCCTCAATAAAGTGCAGAATGGTAGAAATGGCAAAAACTTGTCTGGTCACAAGATTTAAAAACTATGAAAGATAAAACTATTAGAAAAAACCCTGCACACCACTGACAGGAAAACAAAAAAAAGAAGAGGGGGGAGAGTCCTTGAAGAGGATCTTATCCTGGAGGAGAATGTTGGACAGAGTTCTCACCTCCGTGTCCTGGACCTGGCTGTCTAGTGCTCATTCCTTTCACCCACTGCCTATAGGACGGTCCCTGCCTCGTGCTGGTTGGCAGCCAAACCATCAGGAGTTATGGTGTCTTGATCTTTGGAGTCGATGCTACTCAGCAAGCCCCTGCCTGGGCCCTCCCTGCTTTGTCTACCACAGAGCCTCCAGAGCACAGGTGACACACCATCCCAGCCCTGACGGAGAGGGCACCCTGAGATCTTGGGCCCTGGGCTTGTACCCTCAGAGGTCACCGTGACCTGGCAGTGTGGTGAGGAGGACCAGACCCAGGCCATGGAGCCTGTAGAGACCAGGCCTTCAGAGGACAGAACGTTCCAGAAGTGGGCGGCCCTGGTGTTGCCTTCTGGAGACGAGCAGAGACACACGTGCCACGTGCAGCACCAGGGGCTGCCTGAACCCCTCTTCCTGAGGTCTCTGAGGGGGAACCTTCTTCTCAGGGAAGTAGGAACCCTTCTGAGAACTTTCAGCAGGGTCAGGGCTCAGGTGTGAGGTCAGGGCCCCTCCCTCTCCTTTCCTCTTGAAAGCCATCTTCCCAGCCCAACATCCCCGTCAAGGGAGCATTTGCTGGCCAGGTTCTCCTTGCAGCTGCTGTCAGTGGGGTTGTGTTTGCAGGAGTTTAGATGGGTCGAACTTTGCCTGCAAGAACTGTGCTCTAGAACAACAAGAGCTCAGCTTAGGAAGGGATTCTGGGTTTCATGGTTTTGACCCAAGGGTCTCTTGCCTCAGGGCTTGAACTGCAGCTCCTGTGCTCGTGACTTCTGCAGCCAACGTGCAGACATCCTGTTGCGCAGCAAAGCCTGGAGGGACCCTGGCTGGTGGGAGGCCAGCTGAGGAAGTGCAGGTGAGCTGGGAGGCTGGGGACCTGCTGGATCCCCCGAGCCCCAGTTCCAGTTCCGGCCAGTGTACGTGGCTGCCTTTGGACTCCAGGACCTTGATCTAAGTTCAGCTCCCCTTCTCCTCTGTGAGGGTTCCAGGAGCAGGGCCACATGAGGCCCAGAAAGTACCACATTGCCTGGGGAATGGGTCTCTTTCTAGTGGGACAAAAATTCTCAGGTTGGTCTCCAGCAGGATCCTATATGTTTTTACAAAGATGAAGTAGTATTAAGCCCAGTCCTACAATGAACTGGCAAATCTGAAGGGAGAGTGTAACCTGCATGTGTGTCTGTCTGTGTGTGTTCACATGCAGATAGAAATGTGTGTGGATGTCTGTGTATATGTGTGTGGGTGAGTGTACACAAGCATGTGTGGGCCTTTGTATGTGTATGTGTGTTTTTGTGGTGTGCGGGTGTGCATTGCTCTGATGCGTCCTCATCCTGGCCCCCACCCTGGCCTTCTCCAGGTGCCCCTCCCACCTCAGGGGATATAAGAGACAGGACAGCTCTCCATCTGCACATGAGTAAGAAGAGGCTGAGGTGATGAGTGTTGGGGAGAAGTGGTCCTCATCCTCTCGGAAGAAAGAAACAGGAGCTGCATGCGTGGACTCTCTTCCTTCCCAGGATTTTGCCTTAATAAATGTGTCAGATACCATTTTAAGGGACTTACATGAAGCAAATCATTTAAATCTCATCAGAGTCCTCTGAGATAGGGACAGCTATCAACCCCATTTTACAGACAAGGAAACTGAGGCCTCAGAGAGCTTGGCTGGCTCTCAGTTGGCTGAGCCATGACTCTAAGGAAGCGGTCTGACCGCTGTGCCCAGGTCTGTACTCACTCTGCTGTGTTGACTCCCATACACTGTTCACCGGCCTCACTAAGGGTCACCTCCTCTGGGGGCTCTGACAGCTTCCCTGTCCGCTCTGGGCTCTGAGACTGGCTGGGAGTCTATTGCGTTTCTCACACTCCCTATAGGTGTGTCCATGGGGTCTGAAGTGACAGGAGAGTTGGTTCTACATTGGCTGCTGGAGTGTGTTTGCCGGAGGTGGGGGGAAGTGAGGGTCACATCTGGGCTGGAGGGCCTCAGTGGTGTTTGCATCTGGGTGTGATCTGGGCTTTCCAGATGCTGAAGGGTGATGACCAGCAGGGCCCATGCAGAGTTTACTCATCACTGTGTTATTCCACAGCCTGAAACCACGGCCCCTCGTGGGCCTGAGAGTCACAGGGGTGCTCACGCATCTCCTTCCCATCCCTGCTGCCCCGACTGCTCTTCTGCCAGCTGACTTCCTGGGAACATCTGCTGTCCAAGGTGACACATGAGGAGGGGTCTGGCCACAGCCCTGCTCACCAGCACTTCCTCCCACCCTGCCTGCTGCTCCCTTCTGGGGCCTCCTGGATGAACTGAGAGGACAGCAACTAGGATAGACAGAGAAGCTGACATTACGCTGGTAAAGAGAAAGCAGAATGTCTGTCACCAAGGGAAGGAAAGCGTTGCCTTAGGGAAGAAGACTGAGTAGTTTCTTGTGGGCTGTTACACTGGCAGCCTCAGACTTCTGCTGCATGTTGACAGGAGACTGACCTTAATTTCCTGCCATGTAGGACTTGCCAACGCGGCTGCTTCCTTCCTCAGAGCTTGCAAGCAGTGAAGACAGTGGAAAGTCAGCCAGCAAGATGGGGTCTTGCTCTTCTATGATCTAATCTCAAGAGTGACATCCCCGTTGTCATATTCTATTGATCAGAAGCAAGTCACAGGTCCCACCCACACTGAGGGGCAGAGCCACAAGGTGTGAACCCCAGGAGGCAGGGATCCTTGGGTAGCATCTCAGAGTCTGTCTGCACTGGGACATTCCAGGTCAGAGAAGCAGGAGCACGAGGTAGTGAGGACTCTGCCCTGGCCGTGTTCACACACGGATTGCACAGTCACTGAACAGTCATTGTCACTGTGGGTCCGCCGCAGGCAGGATGATCTGCAGAACTGACTTGTGTTTATCTGGGCACCGACCTGGATACAAGAATCAATGTTTTCATCGGAAAGGTTTCTCTCCAGTTCTGTGGGAATCTGAGAGGGTCCCCTCTGAATATTTGCCCCCTTACTTTTCAAACCTCCTAGACCTCTAGGAAAGTGCTGTCACTAAAGTCACCCACATTTTCTTCCCTGTGTCATCCTGCCAGCAAACCCTGGGCTCCCACTATTCCTCACATCTTACTTTCATACAGGATCCCAGAGTCACTCCTTGTGATTCTAGTTTGTTGGTTTCCTCCCCTTCATCCAGATTATTTCTTAGTGATTTTCTCTCGTGTTGATTACTCAGTTTCATTAAGAAAGTGTGTTCTCTAACTAACCCTTTCCACTAATTTTTGGACCAAATGGGCCAAGGTCGTCTCTCCATTCCTCAGCTCACGTCCCACACAGGGACAGGATAAGAGTGGGGCTCCTGGGAAGTCATGGACTGACACAGACCCTCATCGGGGTGAGACATTTAGGTCACCAAGGCATAGACGTTAGTTTTCTTTATGTCCCCGGCAGGGAGCACCACACCCGGCACACAGTATGCTCTCAATCAGCTCCCTCCCTCCTGGAAGCTGTTTCCCCAACAACTAGTTATAGACTATGTTGCATTTGCCAGGTCATTTCACTCCATCGTGAGTTCCTTGATGTGTCACTCACGGACGCCCAGCACAGGGCCTGACATCTAGTAAACCGCCTAGTAAATGATTACTAAATGAGTGTGGGGTTTTCTTTGGTCATTCAACATTTATTTCAACTTACTAATACATGCATAAAGTTAAAAAAAATCATATGACATAGAAGACATACAGTGAAATGTAAATTTCCTCCTCCATCCCATCCAAAACCCTTCCAAATTCCCTCCCTGGACATAGTATCTTTTACCAGTTTCCACAGCGTTATAGAGAGCGATTTCATTTTATCAGGTGGTATTTATCACAGATTCTATCTGCAATTTTGTTATCAGTTAGCAATATATTGTAAGATTATTCTATTTTTAAACTACAAATCTGGCTCAGCTTAAGATATTGATAATAACAGTTCTCCACTGCTGATTAAAAAAAATTTAAGTATAGGGCTTCCCCGGTGGCGCAGTGGTTGAGAGTCCGCCTGCCGATGCAGGGCACACGGGTTCGTGCCCCGGTTTGGGAAGAACCCACATGCTGCGGAGCGGCTGGGCCCGTGAGCCATGGCCGCTGGGCCTGCGTGTCCGGAGCCTGTGCTCCGCAATGGGAGAGGCCACAACAGTGAGAGGCCCGCGTACCGCAACAAAACAAAAAAAAAAAAAAAATTAAGTATAGCAAAAATCATCTCTCTTCCATAGTAATAGAGTTCTTTTTCTGGACAAAGTCACCTAGAATAAAAACACATTCGGGACTTCCCTCGTGGCGCAGTGGTTTAGAATCTGCCTGCCAATGCAAGGGACACGGGTTCGATCCCTGGTCGGCGAAGATCCCACATGCCGCAGAGCAAATAAGCCCGTGCGCCACAACTACTGAAGCCTGTGCGCCTAGAGCCTGTTCTCGCAACAAGAGAAGCCACCGCAATGAGAAGCCCCTGCAATGCAGCTAAGCAGAACTAGAGAAAGCCCAGCAACGAAGACTCAATGCAGCCTAAATTAATTAATTAATTAAAGTAAAAAAAAAAATACCATTCAATCTCCACTACTTGTACCCTTTTGATTACGTTCTGGCCAATATGATGAAGCAGATGTGAACTTTATAATTTTGATCTTAAAGGGAAGAAATGTTTTTTCCTTCCCTGCTTTCCCTGGTTGCTCATGGACCATGAACATGGTCTTAGGTACCTTGGGTCATGCCAACAATGGTAACATCCCAGGGACAGCAGAGAAGGAAGGTCAAGGAGACCTGGACGCTGGACATCCTCGTGGTGCAGAGCCACCCTAGCAGCCCTGGAACTGCCTGCCTCACTGGTATGGGAGCCACACACAAGCTTCCATCCTGTGAGACCACTGTTATTTGGTTTCTGCTGCACATACTGAATACATATCGGGAGAAAAGGACTTCCCAGGAGTGTGGAGCTGTGGTGGTCTGTTCTAAGATGAGCAGAGATATATTTACAGTGCCACCACTTGGGCTCCTGGGACATTATTGTAAATGGAGAAAGGGAGAGCTGGGCCAGGGCTGGGGGCGCAGCACAGGGAGACTGTTACCCTCCTCATCTTTCTAGCCATGGGGTCTGATAGGGGAGCGTTCGGGT